>NC_142700.1:8222372-8549140 GCF_029339155.1 Prunus mume
CTGGCAAGGTCAATGGCAGTGCCTGTGAACTCCCTCTCACCCTTGTCTCCTCCAACCGTTGAGTGCTGCCCCAAGAAGGTGTTTGATATGAAGGTCTCGTGGCCTTTCTGGACTAAAATGCCTTCTGTTGTGAAGTGTAGGAAGAAGCAGTTGGTTATTCGAATTCGGGCCGAATCGACCACGAAAATGCCGCCTCCTCTGAAGCTTGAATCGAAGAGAATGTCTCTGAATGTGATGTCCTCATAGTAGATGCCTACATTATTATTGTTTTGGGCTTTGTCAAAGAAGGCGGCATTGCTGGTTATGGTGGCTTTTCGCTTGAGTTTTTGGGAACTTGGTGACCATAGTTCAATGAGATGGCGGTCCCCTGGAAATGTGGATGAGCCACGCAGAGATCCTCCTTGTACCTAAATAATAAAAATTACAAGAATTTAATTAATTAAAAATTACTGGGAAAAAGGAAAAGGTTAATTTGTCTAAGAAAAAGTAATGGTACAAAGTAAAAAAAAGAAATGACTGTCTGACTCTGACATGAAAAGAAAGCTCTAAAAGTCGGTGCACAAACTACAAAATGGCGACGTGGCACAAACCCATTTCGTCAAAAGCTTAAAGTGCGTTTGGTATCCTATTTAAATAAGGAAGTCATAAACTTTGATTTTTCTTGAAAATAATGAGTTTTTAAATATATTTTTAAAACTCAAAAACTTGTTTGGTATGCAATTTGAAAACTGTTTTTATATCTTAAAATTTTGAGAACTTGTGGGTTGTTATAAAAAAATTGAAAAAACAGATATTTTTTGTTTTTAATAATTATAGTGTTTTTTAGTTGTTCTTGAGTTTGAGATTTTAGAAATAGGGCTACCAAACAAGTTTTTTTTGTTTTGAACTCAAATTTTGTTTTTGAGTTTAAAAAATTAGATTCAAGTTGAATACCAAACATGCTCTTATATTTTTTTATTTATTTAGAATATAAATAATTTTATTTAGGGGTTAATTTTTATATATTTTACTTCTCAAAAGACAATTGTAATTTTCATTAGTAATTATAAATATTTCATTTTTTGACCTTTCACACGGTTTAGTTTGGACGGCCAAAGACTGTAAATATATATTATAATTTTTATATCTAAATTGATTGGCCGTATCCGAGAGAGAATTGATTCTTGGACTTGTACTGTTGTCCAACAACACCACCATGACGCAGACAATGAGAGAGAGAGGAGAGAGAGAGACTGACCACAACATTGCCAGCACCTGATGGGAACCTTAGAGGTTGGCTGATTGTGTAATTTCCACCTTGAAGATCAATAACAACGCCTCCCAGGTCAGTGATTCCAGGCAGCAATTCAAGCCCGGATTTCAGTTGAAAAGCCTCCTCCACCGCTTTGAGTAGGGCAGCTGTGCTGTCCTCTGCTCCAGTCGGGTCTGCCCCGTACCCGATTGGGTAAAACACCCTCCCATTCTAATTAACAATACATAACACCACACATTAAGTAACTAATTAAACTTAATTTTAAAACCAAGTTAAATAAATAAAACAAGTGAAATGAACAATATCTATATATATATATATATATATATATCTCATACCCTGGTGACATTTGAAGCTTGAGCCAGTGAAAGGGGCAGCTTGGAATGATTGAATACTGACAGCATTTGTTGCCTGTAAGAAGAACATTTAGCTTCTTCTACCAAGAAGAAGAAGAAGAAGAAGAAGAAACACAATGCTGCTGATGGGATGGGCCTCATTCTCTTTCAACTGCACTTTGCTCTTTCAAAAACAGAGAGAGCTGCTGTATATATATGTTGCTCTCCCCTGTTTCTTTTGCCTCCTTTAAGAGAGAGAGAGAGAGAGAGAGAGAGAGAGGATATAGAATTTTGTTGAGGGTGTTTTGGGGTCTTGATATTTATATATGATTGTGGCTTTTAGTCTTGAGCCTAACAAAAGAATTATTAAAAAGAAAAGAAAAAAAGAAGGTATATTTTAGAAAAAAGAATAAGGGGAAAAGAAGAAAGGAAAGGAACAAAATTTCGGTCTTCCTTTCGGTTATTAGTTTTATGGTTGGTAATTATCTATAGTCGTATTTATTTATTATATAATATTGTTGTCGTTAAAATTTATGTTATGTTATTATTACTATTATCACCATTTGTTTGGTTGGTTAAATTGCTAGCAACCTTTGTAAGCAAGAAATATGATGGAACTTTCATTAACCAAAAACAAATCAATAAATGTACTTTATTATCAATGGATGAATGGAAGAAAGAAGAGAAGTTAGGAATTTAAAATGGAGAATTACCATACCAGCACATGGGGTGGCACCGCCGTGGAAAAGCGGATTCACGTAGGAGACAATCTTGAGACAACCCAATAAATTACTCATTTCTTCCCCTTCTTAGCAAATGACAAAAAAAAAAAAATGATACATTATAGTGTAATTAGAACGTTTATTTGGCATTGTAACAACTCAAAATCCAACCAATCTAGTTAATGTTTCATAGGATGTTTGAATGGAACATTAATTAAATTCTCTAATAATTTCTTTTTCGGGTTACATTGGAGGAAATCAAACCTTAAACCTATTACAAACCTAACTCATTATCCTACCCTCCCTCACAAATTTATTGTATATTATAATTTGAACATTTTCTAAATCGTTTGAAGATCTAAATCCTTTTATTTCTTAATCCTTATATTCCACAATCTTAAAGCATATATGTAGACAGCCATGCTTAGCTTTTTGGGAAAGTGATGATCAGAACCCTTTAGAAAACCTTTGGTTAAGTTTTGCTTTTCCCTTCTTTCTCGTTTTTTTTTTCCTGCAAACGAAGCATGCACTAAAGAGACTTCTTTTACAGTTTTGTTTCACAGAAAAACATATAAAAAGTTAGATTGGATTTAATTACAACAATTATGGAGGTGGTTGAGACTTGAGATACGTCTATATCTTTGCTGCTACCTCTTGCAGTCTTGGGCATGGAGGAGTAGGTTGTGACGGTACTAACTCACATGAATGGAATTATGACTTCCACGTCTCCTTCAAAACTTGTTATGATTAGAAGTTGTGTGTTAGAATGATCTCAATAAGTAATATTCTTAATCTTCTTATAAGAAAATTTGTCATATTAATTTATGTATGCTAAATTGACAAATATGACCATTGATTCGGTCTTTTAGTATATGTATATAAATTTTATGAAAATGTGATGGTATGGGAGTGGATTTATTAAAGGGTTAAAGGAGTACCCTAATTTTATTCAGTATATAATTGTTTTTCCTTTTTTGATATAAGGCAATAGAAGTTTATTAGATTAATACAAAAAGAGTACAAAGAGAAAAGACTGTAAAGGGAGTCATCTCAATAGCAGTACGGTGGATGTGTGCAAAACTTTCCTCTATGACATGAGTCAGCCAAAAAGTTGAAACAATCTGAAGAGAATAATTCGAATAAAATCATTACAGTCCAATTCGGTATAAGTTGTTTGATCTTTTTTGTTGATCAAAATGAAAAAAACCAAGCATTATAATTAATTCATCACAACACAAACTATGTGCATCCGTTAATCCGGAGTCTTCCCTTTGAAAAATTAATTCATCACAACTATGAATTCGTTAATCCAGTCTCTTTGGAGTATTATATATGTAGAAACACCATATACTTCCTATATATTTATGTATGTATATTATGGATTGAGGATAGTTTAATGTTATAGCTTATACACATGCGATTTTCAAAGCAACAAGCTATATATTATATTCAATTTGTTGGCGGGCATCATATCATATCATGAAGATCACTGAAATCCTTAATAAGCATATATATGGCATTATTACAATTATCTGCTCTAATCAATTTTTCAAATTATATAATTGGCCTTAATTAGCTATATCACTATAAATCATATTTGTTATACATGTGTGGGTAGCGCATGTGGGTATTTCCTTATAATTAATTAATCACAACTCAATTATATATGTTTGTGTGGCGCAGGTGGCTATTCACTTAGAATTAATTAATCACAGCACAAACTATGTGCACCCGTTAATCCATAGTCTGCCATTTGAAGAATTAATCATTAATTGGGTCCGCTAGTGGTTGAGGTGTCAATGAATTGGATTTTGATTTGAATTTGATCCGAATTTGATGTAATTAATAGGAAATAGATGTAGTGGCATAATTCAACAATCTGATTATGTTTCGAATCTGTTAACCCATTAAATTAACAGGACAAATCTGAATTTGACCTAATCCAATTAGATAATGATCCGATTTGATTGATATAATATGTATTTTATTTTTACTTACTAAATATGTATATATGTATGCACTTTTCATTAATATAAATAATTTTTTTATTTTTTTATATTTCATGCCTAATATTTTCTACATTAAACTTTAAGCCCAATTATATTCAAATCCATTAAGCCCAATGTTACATCCAACTAACCCAACTTCACATTTAACTAAGGCTAAAGCTAACTAATAACCCTGCCCCTTTTTTTGAGGCAAAGTATACTTATCTCCCACTTAAAACTAGGAGTGGGTATGGGTTGGGTTGGGTCGGTTTTAGTCCCAACTCGATATATCAATTTATGGTTTTTTTGGGCCAAAGACCCATTTATTATTAAGCCAACCCAATTTAACCCAACCCAAACTTTTGTGATCAGAGTTGAGCGGTTTGGTTGGGTTCACTCAAAATTAAGTCTACTTTTAAGTTTTGGTTCCAACCCGTATCCTAATCCGTACATAGCGGTTTATGATTCTTTAAACCCAAAATCCGCTCATTTTTAGGCCAACCGAACCGAACTAAACCCACTATGATCTGGTTGGACGGATTGATCGAGTTTGTGAAGCTAAAATAGTAAAGTAGGTTATGCCTACAACTAAAATTACCTAGTGGCAAAGAAAGACTAAGGCAAGTGGAGAGTCTGTGTGACTATACCAACCTTAATAAGGCATATGCCCAAAAGACAACTTTCCACCGCCAAAAATTGATCAGCTTGTAAATTCTACTTCTGGCAATCAACTGCTAAGGTTCATAGATGCTTACTCCGGCTATAATCAAATTATGATGCATGAGGACGATAAATCAAAGATTTCTTTCATAATTGAAAGAGGCACATACTACTACAAGTCATACCTTTTAGGCTGATGAATGCTGGAGCAACCTACCAAAGGCTTGTAAACAATATTTTCAAGGAGCAGATCTGCAAAACTATAGAGGTTTAAGTAGATGACATGTTGGTCAAAGCTTCCCAATGAGCTGGCCAAATCATGAACCTTTCCAAAGCCTTTGGCTTACTCAGAAAATACCACATGAAGTTGAATCCGAGCAAGTGCATATTTGAAGTCTCATCCGACCGATTTTTGGGATACTTAGTCACCTAAAGAGGTATCGAAGCACATTCCAATCAAATCAAGGTCATCCTCAACATAAAGTCACCTACCAGGACGAAGGAGATATAAAGTTTAATGGGTAGAGTAGCAGCTCTCAACCGAATCCGCTTGAGATTTACCAACAAGTGCATGCCCATTTTCAAAGCCTTGAAACAATGACAAAAAGACAAACGGACTGAGAGTGTGAAGTAACTTTTCAAAATAATGCAAGAGATCATAGGTCAAAAATTACTTGAATAATAATAATGTGAAATAGCCGAAGCCCTAAGTATTAAAGTAGGAAGTTACCTCTACTTTCATGGAAGCCCCAATTATTTCCATTGGTGGATTCATCAGAGCATACATATAATGGACAATCATTCAATGAGGCGTGACAAATCATACTTCCATTCAATGTTCTTATAATCAAACATAAACTTCATCAGATGAGTACAATTAAAGACATCGAAAATATCAATTTTCACAGCGCAACAAACTAACATGTTAAAAATAAACTACCGTTCAATGTTGATAATACATATAATAACAATACTAACGAAAAAGTCTCCCTAATATTTGCAACGTCACCATAGTACAGTTCTGTTTTGATCAGTACTACATATATAATAATTCAGAAACGCAACGCCACAAGACCATCAATCACTCGATTCATCTTAAACTTCTTGAACTGAAATGTAGGGATGAACTCTATGGACAATGCAGTCTGTCACAATCTTCCTGGCTAACCTCATTCCTTCGATCGGACCGTAGCAGCAATAGAACAGCTCAGTTAGCAAACAGATTACATAACCATGTGTAACAAAAACATAATAATTTATCTATTTACTCTAGAGGAGAGCCGATGAGATGGTTCAGCGGTTTTTCGTATTGCTCCTGCACACAATACAAGAGATTAGTTTAGTCGGGGACATGAGGTTTTTGCATCTCTCCAACGAAATGCTCCTGCACAGCACCCAGAGATGATAGAGGAGGGGGAAGGAAATAGGATCGTGTCACCTTATTCATGCCAAATTTTGTGCAAAGCCCAATAGGTCCATGTCCAATATAAGTGAGTTGAAATTTTTTTGGCATTGAGCACGGTACCTTAATATCGGAAATTTTATAAACTTCGCAAAATAGTTTACTCATAATGGAAATTTTCATGTAAGGTGAAAAAAATTTGGCATTGAGCACGCACCTTTTTTTTTTTAATAATGAAAATTGAGCATGCCTTTTTAGGTTGTCTTTATACTTTAACGAGGTAATTTATTAGTGAAAACATGCAGAGACATGGCTGCTGCTGCCTTTGAATTCCAAACCACACTTAGATATTAGCTAAAAATTGTAATGAATAGAGGTGGACAGAAAAAAATCAAGCTGGAGAGATGGAACCACTTATAAATTGTGATTTATTTGGTCAAGTTTCCGATGTGGTACTTATATTTTTCAACAAAAGTTGGGTATGTACAATCATACTAAAATTGGAGAAAGTAAACGGCTAAACATTGTCAATCCCACCATCAAATTTTAATTACATAATGCTAGGTTCTTGAAAGGCTGGATTAAGGTTAGTTTGGGAGAAGATCCAAGTTCCTGTAGACAATATAGGTAGTAAATATGGTACAAATATAAACTCTCATTTCAGAAACACAATGCCCCAAGACCATCTATCACTTGATTCATCCTGTTAATCTTCCTAATCTGAGTTGCAGGATGAACTCTATGGACAATGCAATCTGTCATAATCTTCTTGGCTAACTTTATTCCTTCGTTCGAACCGTAGCAGCAATAAAGTAGTCTTCCTGTCATAATCTTTTTGATGGCATATTGGCTCGATTCCCAATCATCAGGATCTGTGGACACGCCTTCAGTGTTCTTACTGCCTGAATTCAAAATGATGTGCACCTCAAATACTAAAACAAATAGCTCACCAAAAAAAAAAAACAAAAAAAAAAAAAAACAAAACAGTTACATGGAAAAAGAAATACTTGGAGTTTTCAAGTAAAAGATAAAATCAGCACACATTTTTATATTAATTAAAGGTAATAACATCTGGGACATACGCGTATGAGAAAATATGTATATATATGTTATTATCTCATTCAGATGTCCTGACGTTATTATCGTGTATGACTAAAGCATTCCTATTTACCATGGCTTACGCACGATAATAACTTCCCGAATAGGAGAAAATATGTGATTACCGTTCAACCTGCAACCATTACAATTGAGATGTTGTTGCCTTAAAAGAGAAAAGGAATTGAATTGTAAGAACAAAGTGAATAAGTTGTTTAAGGAAAAAAAAAATTAATTAAAGGATCTGTAAGACCTTATATGCAGGAATTTTTCCTATTTTCGCAATTGCAGAGGAGGAAGTTACCTCTGTTTTCAGGGAAGGCCCTAGAGAAAGGGACTTCAAAGCTGTTTTTACTGGACGAAGAAGGGCCTGACTTCTCGAATTCCATCTGATCGACCTATGTCTCGCCATTCTGGTTCATTGGCTTTGACTTGTCGTCGCACTGATCAACGACCCCGTTCACGTTCTTGTCTATCACAGGAGTTCAAGAGATTGTGGTCATTCACCGTTGGATATTTAATCCAATTGTTCAAAAAAAGTTTCTTAAAAGGAGTGTAAGAGTGAATAAACCGTTGAATTTACATCTAACAGTGAGTGACCACAAATCTCTTGAACTCTTGTAGTCTAAGAGATTTGGACTGTAAATTATATTTGTTGGATGATAGAAGTTATATTGGAGAGGGGAAATCAAATCTATGATTTAGGGTGCATAAATAAAGCAAAATGCTTACTTCGAGTTTTTTTAATTTTTTATAAGAAATAAAATGCGTACTATTTATTTTTGTTGGAGATAGAATGCTTACTTGAGTTACAAGTCTCTTGAGCTTATTCTTATTTCAAATAAGGTATTTTTTGATTATAGGGTTCGACCCTTGACATTTCTGGATCATAATATACTATATATGGTTACAGATGAATAAATATAGCAACCAATTTCAAAATAATAATAATAATAATAATAATAATAATAATAAAATTAAGAAACTAGCTTAGCTACCCTTTCATAAAATGACATTGTTCACACAAAAACACATGTACATTAGAGACGTTTTTTTGGCCCCGGGGTTCGTTAGATTGATTGCCATGGATCCACATGCTAGAACATTTTCACCCACAAAGAAATTGGTGGAACAGAGCATATATGTGTGGAATTAGCACTTTGAAATTGAGCTAAATTAATGAGCCTAGCTACTTTTATTTCTTGCCATGTTCTATAAGCCTACATTGACTCCTAAGGCTATATAATATGTTAATCAGATGTATTAAATTTATAATCGAAAGCATTACATTTCTATGAAGTCAACAAAGAAGATAACTTGTTAATGGAGTCTAATCTAGTGAAAAATAGCTTTAATTTGCAGATTAGTGGTCCTTGCTTCAAACCCTATGACACGTAGCAGTGTGTGGAAAACCCCCTCCCATTTTAACTTTGCTATAAAAAAACAAAGAAGATAACTTTTAAAAAAAAAAAACAAATATTTTGTGCAATTTGACTGTGCTGTGGTGTCCAATTCTCTATCTGCTTGCCATTACCAATTTGCCAGTCAATAAAACTAGAAAAGTAGTCCTTACAGTTCGACATGTTCTTTCTGTACAAACAGTCAATCATACAAAAAGCATGCCTGCGCTTGACTGACTTTCGCTCTATGAGCATCAAAATAAAATTGAGATGGGAACATGCATCCCTATTAATTCTCGATGATCAGGTTAGCTACATACTATTAATATTGTAATTTAATTTATTAAAACCAGCATCTTCCTCTATAAATAGAGAACAACCATCGCATGAGTAATTGGGAGATCATAATCATCCTTCTACATTTCCTGTTCTTGTTCACCTTGATTGTGTTGATCCTCCGCCCCTTCCATCCCTTGTTCACTTTCATTTTCATGATCATACTTCACCACTTATGCCTCTTCTACACTATTGTCTCATGACAATATATGAAGAAGAGGCCGAATTGGGGCGGGATTACCATGACAAAAGTGAACAAGAGACGGAAGTGGTGGATGATGATCATGACATGAAGATAAACAAGGGCAGCATACTCATGCCAATGATGATCATGACTGGCCTCCAAATGACTTCATCAGCTACAACTTGAGTTCGGACTACAAGAACTGCTTGCACCACTTCGTCCTCATGTCTAGCAATTCCTCTATCAATGTTTTTGATAAGAACCATGACTGATGATGGAGTAGCTGGACGTGAGGACGAAGTGGTGGCAGCAGGGTAGTTGTAGCTGATGAACTGCATAAGGAGGCCAGTCATCATCATACTATCTCCAATCTCTAATATATTTGGCTTGCTTTGGATTTCTAATACTATAAACGATGATATTGGGTAGGTAGGCTTTACCAACTCTAACCACAAGAATAACGACCGATGTTCAACTACCTTTTTTTTTTTTTTTTTTTGGTCGAAATGCTCAACTACCTTCAATAGCCAAGATTTAGCCACGCTTTCAAGTATCAATTTCAAAACCTTGGACTTTTGATCATTGCTGCTCCTACTCCATGAAACCTCTGCCCAAATCTTGTCCTGATTCTGTGTCATGTTTCTTAGACTATATACAAATATCAGCCGCAGAGTGTTTTACTTCCTCACCTTCTTCTTCTTTTTTTTTCTCAAGGCACCCAATGACCCTCTAGATCGTTTCTGAATGATGTTCAAACACGGCGTCGTTCAGGTCAATTAAGGTTGTTGACTTCTGTTAAAATGTGATTGTAAATTGAAATTGCAGTAATAGAGGAAGCCACTCTATGAAGAATGTGCCCTTGAGACTGAGATTCCCAAAGTTGACCAACTGGTGATTTTCTAGTGCACAACTTTCAGCAAATCAACAAGACATTTGGGCTAAGTTTTGCAGATGTATTTGTATTTGATTTATTGTACTTCCAACTACTATTACAAGTGTAAAACGTATTATGTGGTCCAATTTTGTGTATAATAATAATATTTTTGACTAAATTAGAGTGGTTGATCAAAAAGAAAATGTATCCATCTCCCGACCTATTCACAACTGTCCTGTCAATCTCGACACAAATTCAGGTCATGAGCTTCAGTTTGCCACTCCTTGATCCACTGTCACAAAAGCAGAAGCAGGAACAGCCACATTCGACTCGATCACAACACGATTATTTGACACATTCCTCAGGGCATGGTTAGGGAACGCATTGCCCCCGGTGCTCAACGTGTACTGCACATGCTTAATAAGGTTAGGAAATAGAAGAACTGGGTTAAAGTCTATGGTCCAGGAGGTGCCATTGCCTTGCACAGACCTCCTTCCAACTGTGCTCTTTATGTTCATCCCCCTCGCGTTGTTCCTGTCCACAACAATTTGTCCAATGTCCTTGAAAGGCCCCTTTGATTGGTCCAATTGAACAATTCCAACCCCTTTATTGGACCCACTAAACATGTTGTTAACAATATTGACCCCATTAGCAACTCCCTTTATTGATTTTAGCACAATGTAAGCATCACCAAGGAAGAAAGTGTTTGAGATATCAAGCTGCACTGGATCTTCAGCAACTATACCAGTGTAGTCCAAGTAAGAATTCACAATTCGGGTTTGCGTCAACCCGGGAAGTCTCAAATAAATTCCAGTGCCCCCAAATCCAGTGGCCTTGTTGTAGCAATGTACTCCGGAAAGTATGTTGGCCGGACCCGAAATCATTATACCTACAGAAGCAGAAAAAATCACCACATCTGTCACAGCATTATCATTGCCCATTAGGTTGATTGCTGTGCCTGAAAAGTTCCTTTCGCCATGATCACCACCGGCGGTGATGTGCTGGCCTAGGAAGGAATTTCGGATGTAGGTTTCATGTCCACTTTGGACTAAGATCCCATTGGTGGTGAAATGAGTAATGTAACAATTGTCTATGCTGGTCCTAAGTGAGTTTATGACTGAAATGCCCCCACCCCTGTAGTTAGAGTCTAACATGAGGTCCCTTAGGGTTATGTATTCATAGTTGTAGGATGAGGATGAAGAAAGTTGTGCAGATATTGAGCTCTCATAAGTTTTTTCATTCTCGTTAGCTGATGATGAAGCAGATAAATCAATCAGGTACCCATTAGTTGGAAAATCATCCGAGGCTCGTAACGTTCCTCCATGAATCTGTTTCATCAAAATAAATAAATAAAAACTCAAATGAAACAACAAATCACATAAACCTAATACAGAATGAAAATTGAAAGTCATCATGTTGCCATGTATTTGATTAACAATTTGAAAACACATGTTAGACTATATGATCAATGGTGACTCCTTTGTGCCAATGCCGAACCTGCTCCAGCCACGTGGGCGAGCCGTTGAATGACATGTGGCATAATCATGTGTTCTAGAAACTATGGGATAGATTTTAATCAATAATATTCACGCCTACCAATTTACTAATCTTTGCTAGCACACTCCCAAGAAATTGGAAATTTTAAAATTTTATTGACTGGGGCATACCATAAGATTTCCTACTCCAGCTGCAGGCAATTTGAGTGGTCTGCTGATGCGATAATAGCCACCTTCAAGACTGATCTGGGCACCTCCAAGATTGGCAATTCCGTCAATCAAGAACCCTTCAGTTGGTCCTCTAAATGCATCTGCTATTGCCTCAGCGAGTGCATCAGTGCTGTCTCTTTCCCCCGTTGGATCAGCACCGTACGATGTCACGTGATACACACGTGCACTATTTCTCCCCTGCATCATCACCATAACAACCACCATCATTTTCCAACAAAATAGACTAATCAACCATAAATAATTTCAAGAACAAAAAGTAGTGTCACACATTTTAACCAAGAATTAAAGAACCAAATTCAAGAACAAGATAATGATTTATACACAAAGCCATTAATTACCGGAGGAGGATCAACATAGCTAGGAGAAGGAGAGGGCGAGACTGCAGGTGGTGCAGCAGAAATTGAATCATGGCGGATAAGCGAGGCCTTGAACTCTTGCATTTTGCGCATATCGTCACGAAAACGACCTCCACCGGAGAATTGATGACGGCCCATTTCATAGTTTTCTGCACTTGCATGAATTATGATGAAGCTGGCAAACCCCATGAGCATCGACCATGTTAGAGCCTTTCTTAGCATTGTTGCCTCCATATCTATTTTCCCCTGTTTTGCTCTGTTTCTCTCTGTTCTAGCTCTGTTAGAACAAGTTGTTGGGGGCAAAGTGCTAATTTGATGAGTTTATATTTGTGTGGGAGAGAGAGAGAGAGAGAGAGAGAGAGAGAGAGAGAGAGAGAAAGGTAGAGTAAAGGGACATGGAAAGAGAAGGGTCTAACTAAGATTTGCTAAGAAAATGGGAAGAAATGTTTTGTTATGGATCATACACAAGACACCACCCTCCTCCATGCCTGTTTTTTGGTCTATGTATTAATTGGTATTTATACTAATGATATGATGAGAGTTTAAATTAATTGCGTATTGTCTTTCTTATTCTTCTTCTTTTTTTTTTTTTTTTGGGTGAAATTGAATACGTTTGGTTGATTTAATCTAATTTCTGTTCTCTAACAGAAAAGTAAGCAGTTACCAACTTCTTACTTTAGGGACCCCATCAAGTTTGACATTGTGATGAAAGGTATTTTTAAAGAGCAAGGCAACCTGCTACCTGCAGGCTAATCTTGTGGAGGATGAGGTCCAATATTGAGGTGTGGTTTGGTTGATCAATTTATTGGTCTGATTCTCCATCAACATTTATAATCAATTCAATTTATATTGGGTTGAGAAAAGGTGCTTAAATTAACCAATTAGGGTTGCAGTGGTTACATTTTTTTGGGAAGAATCATGTTTCTTTGGTGCATAGTTTTAGAAGTAAGACGACAAAGAGTGCCTATTGCTCTCTCTCTCTCTCTCTCTCTCTCTCTCTCTCTCGACTTTTGGATATGAAAAGAAAGCCTATGTAATCTGCCATCTGCTTACAGATTAGACACGATCAAAGAATAATAAATTTTAGGGCAAACTTTACTCATGTTAGGGTAAATATGGGTTAAATTTGTTTAGTTTTTTTACACTAAATATGTTTTTTCTTTATGAAAATAAAAGGGTTTGGTCAAATTCTATTAGATTGATGTAAGGTCCTAAGAAATTAAATGTTATGGGATCACCTTACGTTAGAGCCCTAGATTTCTTTTGGATACGTCTACTTCTAAAAAGTTGAATAGATTTGTAAGATTAGGATGAACAAACTAGACAGCCACATTTTTTCCAAACTTTTCATTTCCAACTTACTTGGCATGCTTATACATACACCACTACTTTCTTAGTTCATGCAACATGTAAGAGGAAAACAAAGGTTAGACTATACAAACATTTTCCAATTTGGACATGGAAAAATTGCTTGTATCGTTTTTTCTTAGCAAAATCAAACTAAACAAACAGATGAAGTTACCACCAGATATGTCTATCTTGCTTCGTGTGATATTGCAAGCTACAAAAAGGATTTATCGAAAATGTGTATACAACTGTGACATGTAAGTTTTACGAATTCATATCCTAATTAACCCTACTACAAAAAGGATCTATTGGGTGTTTTGTCCTCATTGCCTGAAATTATGATATCTAGCATTTGGCCAAGCATAGAACAAACTCCAATTAAGACCAATTTCACTACACAACTTAATCTAATCAATGAAATATTTGACCACTCTGTGTCCCTATGCAAACCCCACCAAAACAATATGATTGAAGGGCACAGCAGAAGGTCACGGGCATGCATGAGTACATATTCATTGTGTGGACGGACACCAAGATGTATCCAAAACAAAGAGTACTTTTACTCCATTTGGGTAAATATATGAATCTAATTATTTGGTCTATGCTTTGTCGATTCCTAACGTCACCAAATATCAATTGCATCACGAAAATCAGAGTAGGGAGGCAATTAGGTGAATTTAGATGTCCTAACCCTCAAATTTATATTATTATTTTCTTTTTCTGCCAGCATTAATCTCTAGATCTTTTTCATGACACATTAATCTCTAGAAATTAATATAATCTCGTTTTGGGTTTTTTTTTGGGGATGGAAAAGTTTTCTACTGCTTGGAAATTAAAGCTGTTCATATGATGAAATGATTGACTAATATTTATATGAGATGATGTGTGGAGTAATTGATTGAGGAAGGTGAGATGAGGAGGGAAAGAATTCCATGGTGGTGGTGGCTGCTTTCATTGATGCTGTTGGGTGAGGTTACCTCAAATTCCTCCTTCATCTTGAAGAAATTAATTATAGGGAGAACAATAAAACTAGAAAAACTTTCTTTGCTTCTGGCTTACACCAACCCCACCTAATGAGTTCATAATAATATATACAGAGTAGCACCAATTGTATACTTTAAGCATTGGCATAGGGGATTTTGAGCATGTGTGATTCTTTTTCATCCAAACAGTGCACATGCAACTCCAGTTTGGTTGCAAACTTTGTGGGGCATATTATGAGATGATTATGACTGGTGTTTAAATGATAGTTATCTCATAGTTTCAATTGAAAAATGGTTATCAAATAACCCGTAGCTTTTAACTTTGACGATGTTCCGTTTTAAACAGGAAAAGAAAAATGTTTAAATGTATGATGCCCGAAAAATACCATGATATTATAAAGATTCTGCAAAGAAAATACAAATACAAAAACAAAAATAAAACCTTGAAAGAAAATAAAATTGTAGAGGATGCTAATTGGTAGATTTTTCGTCATATATATCATACAGTGGTTGAAGAAAAGTGAGGAGGCTCCTTTACATTGTTGGCTTGTTGTGGATAACAGTTGAATAAGTTGGCTTGGGTTTCACATTCCATACAATCTAGAGACAAAGTTGACATGTTTGTTGGCGGGCCTCAAAGTTTCCTTCTTTCTTATTGTTTTTCAAAAGCTATGAGTCAAAACTTTTACTTGTTTAATTTTGTTTTTCAAAACATATATGTAAGTCCATGGACTATACAACTTAAAATTATTAACCCTTTGAACTCATAAATAAAGCCAATCAATGGGATTTATCATCAGGTAATGAAATCTAATAACACAAGATCACTCGCATAAATTTATCATGAGATAGGGGAAGTTCAAACTTAATTAGCACCTTTGAATTTTTTAGTGGCTGAAATTGTGGAGAAAATGATTGTATATTCCATCATCTCTTCCTTGCTTATGGCATGACTTTTTTCTGTTTGAAATATCGTGCGCGCAGCAACCATCCCCATCGATTGTAAATTGTAATTTATTATCAATTAAACTGCATAATCTTGACCTAGTTGGAAGCTCAGGGCAAGAATTTATCAAAAGTTGCCCTAAACTTCACTGAGCTCTTTTGAGATGCACACAACTTGTGTGAAATAATGCGCTATTTTGCATAATTTAAAGAAAAAGGTTATAGAAGACGTTAGCTAGCCATATAATACGTGATAGTGGATATGTACTTATTACATCAATTATAGATACGTACATGCAAAGTCCGTTCAACAAAGATAGAAGTCGTTACAAGGCATGTTTTCAGGAACATGTGGACATACATAGATATATCCCTTTACTGAAAATGAAATGCAGGCATCATCTCCCAGAGTGAACATTGAAGATTCTTTTCTTGGATAAGAAACAAGATAAACGAATGAGAGAATGCGCACCATGAAATAAAAGAGTACGTAGTTGTTGGTTGTTGTGCCCATTACATGCCGGCAGCCTGCTCCTACATTTCAAAGTGGGCTCACGGGTTGGCTAGCCCATGGGACTCTGACTCGAAGACCGAGTGTGAGAGGTATTTCAAAATGGGCCTTTCTTCCCCTAGGCCTAAGTTCATTATTTAAGTTGATCGATCCCCTCTTTAAGTTTACGTTCTGTGTCAAAATTTAATTTGTTTTTGACAGGAAACAGCAGCTTGCCGTCAGAATTTAATTTAATTCGTTTTCTTCCACTATCCTTCCCCACTTTCAATGGTGTATGCATTAAAGAATCTCAAGGAATATTTCGTAGGTCCCCTACTCCATGCTCAGGTGGAATCTCTAGGAATGTTAGTGCAGGATATTTTAAACAAATTAATAAAAACAAATTATACATTATTGATAGAGGAATACTCGTCACAACGCACATAATTAAAAATATAACTGCTGCATGCATGCTCTTCAGGGAATCTACAGAAGAAACTGGGAGAAAAAGGCAAAACATAATATATTTTTTTTTCGAGTCTCAGCAGTTGCAATATCTGGTGATTAGTGGCAGACTCAGTTCTGCAAATAGGGATTAGTCGAGGTGCGCATAAATTGATCTGGACATCTCATGGTATTTACCTATTAAAAAAAAGAAAAGAAGTGGCAACGGAGAGAATGTTGGTGCTTCAAAATATATAGTACCCATACAATTGTTGTGTAGAAGAATGAAACTGGATTTGTTTCATTCACAAACATTGTAGAATTGGAATTTTTCCTTATATTTCGTTTTTCCTCATCAACCTCATTATTAAATTATTCGCAAATTGTTTTGAAAGACCCTTATCACGGTCATTTGGCACTTTATGATGGAAACATAGGTTATTTTAGAAATAGCACAAGTCTAGTCTATTGAAAGATGATATTGATTTGCAGTAATCGAATTCAATGACACCGTGATGTGTTTGTGTGAGAACTCCCCTCCCGTGTAGTTTAGACTATTATTTATACTAAAAATCAATAATATAAGAATTAAATGATGTGTAATTAAAAATCCCTCGTTAACACCCATATAGTTAGCAATATTTTGATGTACACTAAAATTGAAAAAAATAGTTCTGTGGCGATATATATTCAACAAAATTCAATAGAGTTCTTAAAGGAAAAAAAGAAAGAAAAGAAATGGATTTTGAAGCTTCCATATTGGTTCAAATTTGTAGCTCTTTCTTTCTTGGTTAAAACAAGACCTTGCTTGTGATGATAAACTAGTTAACTTGGGCTAATATATGACAGATAGATCATGAGAACTTTGGTTTTACGTGATGACTATTTTATTTCCAAACTCAAGGAGAAGAAGCCACACACGTAACTTCAACCTGTCCATTATTTTGACAATAACATCTCTATTATTATAAATTCATTAAAATATATGATTCTGTTTTCAAGGCAAACATGTGCATCATTGTGTGGTTGTGTCGGTGTGATATTGATCGAGAATAGTAAAACAATGTTATTCTTATTAAATGTAATATATATTTTTTACTTTGTGTGGCCTCTTAGCATAAATGAGCATATATTAAGATATAGATTAATCACAAATATTCATTATATTGCGTTCCTATCAAATAGAACTTTGAGAAAAGATGCACCTCTAAATCATACTAGAGAAATTACATAGTTGTTACGACATCGCACTAAAATCATGCTAGGGTATAATATGATGTGTGACAATGCAGCCACCCAACTCACTCCTGTTTCCTTTTTGTTAAGTAAAATTCAATATAAATCACTTCCACTTAATTCGTTTTCAACATGAAATTTGTTTATTCATCTATATTCGTTTTGAAAGCGATGCAATGTCTCTTTCAATCCTCATAAAATAATTAGGGTTCTCTGATTCTCTCTTGTTATAAGACACAAAGAAAGTAATGGTAATAACTCTCTTGTTAACTATTAACATGTGTAGTACTTTTTTGTATTCTGGGGTTTGTCCCTTATGAAGATTTTAACGAGACAACTATTTCATGTAGTTTTATGTACGCTTATTTGATTCTACGAATGAATCCCATTTCTTAAAAAATAAAAACTCTGTGAGTGTGTAAAGTTCACTCCCTTTACTCCATAAATTTTGGTACAGAAAATCATTGATGTGATCATGTGATAGTCTAAAACAGTTCAAATGAAAATTCATGAAAGAATCCTAATTGGATTGCAAAACTGTAACGCATCATAAAATCATAATTTTTGACAGCGCCCGCCCAGTGAGACCGTGATCCGAATATTTATTACTTTACAATTTACTTGCATCTGCATCTTGCATGGCTGCTCTCCACATATTAAAACCAAGATCCTGCCACGTCACATGGGGCCCACATGAATAGTGGGTCCACATCAACTCCCACCAGTCATCACCGCCACCATCACCACAACAATCAATCTCACCACAACAATCAATCAGACAGAGGAGAAATTAAGGGTGCACATTATAAACCCAAGTTGCAGAAAGCTAGCATCAGTTGAGTTGCGTGGCTGCCTCTCTTGGTTAGATTGTTTTTGGCTCAGGTGGCAGCCATGGCAACTGTTACACGTGTGACCAAGATAACCCATCATTCAGCCATTGATCCCAGCTCCATTTTCACCAGCTGTTTCCGTAATTCATTGGTCTTGGTTTGCTATTTGGTGCTTTTGCTTTCTTCAAACATTTCTCCCTCCTTTGGGCTTTCTGGTAAGTAATGGCATGTTCCTCTCAATATGAATATTATTAAGTATATGTGAATTTGTCAATGATAATGATATGAATAGGTGTTGGAGAAGAAGATGAAAACAGAGGGAGCGATTTGTACCCAGAAATTTTGAGGGATGAAGCTGTGGCAAGACTCCATCAGCTTGGAGGGGTATGCCATATTTGGACATCCTGCTCTTTTTTTAAAATAATTTATTATCTGCATCTTTTTATTAATGTCGATCAGGTGTACATTCAATCACAAGCAGAGCAGGGGTCTTGCAATTGTTACAATTTCTGCAACAGTATAAGGCTCAAACTATAATTACCATGATTTTTACATTTTGTTTTAAATTAAGATCATTGAAAAACTGTTAATTTTTACAGAACCCAAAGTTGTTTTGCATTATTGTCACTCACTTGACTTGATTAATTTAAAATTTAAAATATTGCTATTATTGCCAAATTCAACAGGTAAGTGATGGTGATGGATATCTTGAGAGGACATTCATGAGCCCAGCGGCTGTGAGGGCAGGAAATCTTATCCGGGAATGGATGGAAGATGCGGGTTTGAGAACGTCAGCTTCTATCTTTCTTTGCATCCAAACAGTGTTTCAGGAATTCTGGTATCATGTTTTATCTTGATTTCCAGGTGGGTTGATTCCTTGGGAAACGTACATGGTCGAGTTGAGGGAAGGAATGCTAGTGCTGAAGCTCTGTTAATGGGTTCCCATTTGGTAACGTTTTTTCCTCATATTTCCTAATTGAATTTAGACTTTGAAAAACATAACATAAAACATGATGACAAGGAGTATAGTGTTCTTGGATGCCAATAATTAACAGTTCCATAGCCCCTTTTTTTCTTATAACAGGATACTGTTGTTGATGCTGGGAAATTTGATGGTTCATTAGGCATCATTTCTGTGTTAGCTGCATTAAAGGTTTTGAATATCAATGGGAAGTTGGGAGAACTAAGCCGGCCAGTTGAGGTCAGTGAATGATGGAGGCTTTAATGGAAAGATACCACTGCATTATTGAAACATTTTTGAGAAGTTTCTTGTGAAACTTTTTCTGCTATGTGATTATATTGCTTGAACAGAGGTTTCTTTGAAAATATGCCATTTCTCATTTGAGCAAATGTTAATACGATTGTGATTAGGAAAAAATATGTTTAAGACATCTTTGGATGGAATTTCAGTGGAAGGTCTATTATGAAGTTTCAGTTAACTTTCATCATTAACTCTGTTTTCCAATTTGTGGCCATTCTTTTCAAAATAAAGTAAAGAGAAACGTAATTGGTTCAGTGAATTCCAAGGGTGGTGAAGTCTTACAATTATGTAAGGGAAAAGAGTAATTTTTCCCTTTGTGTTTTACGGTATGTAAGAGGAGTAGAAATTTCTTCCATTTGTGGTGGCTATGCCCTCTACTTATATGTTTCATGTTATTTCTGTTTTCCCACATTGCAGGTAATAGCATTTAGTGATGAAGAGGGAGTAAGGTTTCAGTCCACATTCTTAGGCAGTGCTGCTGTAGCCGGAATTTTGCCAGTTTCAGCACTGAAAATAACCGATAAAAGGTTTCCTTGGATAAATCCCATCATATATCTGTTTGCAGTACTACTCATTAGCAATGTATTTATGTGTAATCCTTGTACAGTGATGTAACAATTCAAGATGCTCTTAAGAAGAACTCCATAGAAATTACTGAGGAGAACTTGTTGCAGCTCAAATATGACCCGAAGACGGTCTGGGGTTATGTTGAGGTATGATGGCCTATAGACAAGCCTGTATTAGAGTATCCTCTCTGAAAACAACAATAAAACTCAGCACCATGAACTTGTAAGTTGTTTTAAATTTCTGACTTCATGCCTTTCAATTGGTTTATGTTGCAGATTCATATTGAACAAGGACCTGTACTAGAATGGGTTGGCTTCCCTCTAGCAGTGGTTAAAGGCATAGCTGGACAGACACGACTAAAGGTATATGAAGTGTTTCAGCTTGCATAGTTGCATGTCTAAATTATGGTTCATTTGATTCACAAAAAGATGAAATTGTTTCATTGTTAAGAATTTTATTATGCAGCTGCAGATTATTTTCTTCACTTGTAAAATATTAAAAATGGGGATAATAATAAGATAAATAGCATAAGTCTCATGAGCTACATGTATTTCCATAACTCACATAAGGGTAAAATTTATAGCAGATCCCAGTCAGTACAAGATCTATACGATGGCTCTTTACATGTAATTTTTGGACTCTTTCATCATGGATACCTTATTGTCTGAGCTAGCACTTTAGCTTCTTATCTTCATTGAGCAATCCTATGTGCATCAATATTGTAGGTTACAATGAGAGGCTCTCAGGGGCATGCTGGAACAGTGCCAATGTCTATGCGACATGACCCTATGGCCGCTGCCGCTGAAGCGATTGTGTTATTAGAAAGTTTATGTAAACATCCTCAAGATTTTCTGTCTTTTGATGGCCATTGTAAAAGTTTCTCAATGGAATCACTTTCAACTTCACTAGTTTGTACCGTTGGAGAGATATCAACTTGGCCAAGTGCAAGCAATGTCATTCCAGGCCAGGCAAGAAGTTCATCTCTTGACACTGCTAAATTCGCCAGCCTGCTCAAATGGGGTTAATTGTCATTCAATTGTCAAAATATGCAATGAAAATGAACTTCTTGATTTCAGGTAACGTTCACCGTAGATTTGCGCACTATAGATGATCTGGGACGTGAAGCTGTTGTTTATGAATTTTCTAACCGAATGTATCAAATATGTGATAAACGTTCAGTTTCTTGTACAATTGATCGTAAGGTGAGGGACTTTCGTATCCTAGTCCATCATGTTGCAGGCTGCTTAACCTTATACTCACATGCCTTGTATTTTTTCAGCATGATGCAGATGCAGTCATTTGTGATTCTGAGTTGAGTTCAAAGCTAAAGTCTGCAACTTATATCGGACTCCAGAGAATGACAGGTGCCGCCATTCAGGATGAAGTTCCTGTTTTGATGAGCGGAGCAGGACATGATGCAATGGCTCTGTCTCATTTAACTAAGGTTTGTTTTCACTTTCCAGATGAATCATAAACCATGTTATTGTTTGTGTTGATCACCTTGAGAAAAATTCTGGCCTGCAAAATTTGGAGCAGGTGGGAATGCTTTTCGTGCGCTGTCGAGGAGGCATAAGTCACTCCCCTGAAGAGCATGTATTGGACAATGATGTTTGGGCGTCTGGTTTGGCAATTTTGGCATTCATAGAGACTCAGATGTAAATTGGAAAATTTGTATGAGATTACTGTACAGTAGTAGAACATCTCAATAATGTAGTATATGACGATATTTTCCATTTTGTGTATAGTTTTTGCCTGCTGTTAAGGGATCATATGCTCTGCAATGCGAAGCCCCTGCAATTTTGATTGTCTCTTGCCACTTTACCATATAAATGAGGACACATATTTCCTTTCAGATATTATATATATTTATAAACAGAGTTCTCAATCAGGATAATTGAAATTAACCTGAAATTGCGAAGAACGTGAAGGAACAAGGACATGTCACATATAAAAGCTAATAGGCCAGCTTGACCTATAACTCTCAGGATTTTGGTTTTTTCCCTGCATTCTTCTGACAATTGGCCAAAACCTGCTGCTCTTATATATACATAGTCTGGTCTTTGAGCATTTCCAATTTTTGAAAATTCAAAATCCCCAGACTTAATATTATCCACAATAAAATTACTTAATGCATTATTTTTATACGTTTAGAAATTGAAATACATTTGACAAGCAGCATACACATGCATGTTGTTACTGTTTTTTTTCTTTATCTTTTTCTTTGTTTTGACAATCTCGGCAGCACGGGAGAAATTTATTGAAGAAGCAAAAAAGAGTAACACCTAGACAGGTAGGACAATAACCAAAGCCCCTTGTAAGAGAGCCAAAAACAAAGCAAGTAAAGCACTAAAACAAACCACGCCAATCCAAATTAAAAAAAACTAGCAAAAACAATAATTTGAAACCTAAGACAAGTCCCCGAGAGTAAGCTTCAGCAGCAGAAGGCACGCAAGTAGCCCACCAGATCACGTACTCATGCACATTTTATTTATTTTTCTTCCCATCACAATCTTCCCTTGCCAACGAGCTGCTTTCAATGCAACTGTTACTTTTTATTACTATTAGGATGCATCAACGGATCATAGTCACTAAGCGCACATGAGTGTTGAGTCTAGCATATTAACAACTTACAGTCACTGCAAACAAGCGCAAAAGCTGAACCTAAAATGATAACTACATTTGCTTTTTGAGCTTTGGGCTGCTTAATAAAAAAACAAAAGCAAAAGCAAAAGCAAATGTAGACCATAAATCAGAATTAGCTCTCGAATGAGCCCTTCCTTAACTTGATGCAGCATGTATCACGCAGCTTAAGCAAATCGTGAGTGAGAAGGGATGGAAATTATTAGGTGGTGAGAGACTCGTCAGAATTTGATGACGCAAATGCACTATTTGTTTAATAAATAGAAGCATCTCTTTTTAAGCCAACTCGTTAAACCCATACTGGTATGTCAATTTGGATATGGATTCCAGTCCCAGAGGTTCACCTTCACCACATGACCAGTGCGGTTGGTGCACGAAATCCCTTCCCATTGACAGCAATCACCTCCCAGCCTTCCAGAGGGATCCTTTAGATCCTGTTTAAAACTAAGAAGCTAGCGCACTTCTCTCTTCCTTGATGCATATTTTCACACTAGTGATTAGAACTCCATCACCGAAACAGAAACAGAAGTTTCTACCAGTAGTGGCCCCTATTGAAACAGAAGTTTCTACCAAAGCAAAATATCAGTAGTACACCATGCTACGGAGGATGAAAAATCTTCTCCATGTATGTAGTGGCCCCTATTGAAATCAGCGGCGTGTGCAAATTGCAACTTGCAAGTATTAGTCACTATCATTATCATCTTTGCTGTTAGAGCTGCAAAGAACGTGAAAGAAGGGCAAGACTTCTCCATCACATGGTGGAAGGACAAGGATATAAAAGCTCTTAAGTGTCACCGTTATTGCTTTTTGACTTACTCTTGTTTGTTGTAGATAGTGTACGTTCATAGCCATATATCTTTAAGGACACCTTTGGTGCTTGTGATTAGATTGGATTTGATCACTAATTATATTCAAGACTTAATTATATCCACAATAAAATTACTCAATGCATTATTTATATACGTCTAGAAATTGGAATACATTTAGCATGTTCATATTACAATACACTTGTGGGCAGATTGAGTTGTCAGGCGAGTCTCTCAACTTCTTATTATTATTACGAGATGCATGCATCCACGACTCATAGTCACTGAGCGCCCATGAGTGTGGAGTGTAGCATCAACAACTTACATTCACCATGCACAAACGCAAAAGCAGAACCTAGAATGAGAACTACATTTGCCTTTTCAGCTTTGGGCTTCTAATTCAAAAAACTAAAGCAAAAAAATGTAGACAAAAAATCAGCATTAGTTCTCGCATGAGTGCTTTATTAACTTGATATACACCATGTACCATGTGGCTTACGCAAACTGTAAATGAGATGGGATGGAAATTAGGTGGTGAGAGACTCTTCAAAATTTGATGAGGTAAATGCACCAATAGTTTCGTAAATAGAATCATCTCTTTTTATTAACTTCATTTCTTATAAGATAGACAAGAGTGAAAAGAGAAAAACCAAATGTCAAAATACCATCCTAGATCCCTTGATATATTTTATAGTTGTATTGATGCCGAAGTGCCAGGGCTGGTCCATTGATTTTGGAGGCCTTGTGCAAATATGGATGTCGAGGCCCTATATAATTATAAGTAGAAAAAAAAAATCCATATAGAAACAAAAATTTCTGACTCGGAAAGAGCTTCCCAAAAAAATTTATTTAGTCACCCTTCCAAATCACAGAGCTGATAAATTGATTTTCCAATTTCAATGCGTGGTGAATTCTCATGTGGATAAGGGAGGGAGAAAAGAACTGTGATTTTGGGAAAATGGCTAAAGCTTGGGTTTTTACAATTCAAAATTTGATGGAAGAGGGTGGTACACTGGTACTGAAGAGAAATGGCTTTATTTTGATGGAGGAGAGTGAGAAAGACTTACTGAAAGAGAAAAGAATATTAGAATGGTTTTGCTGAAGGAAGTTGAGGTTCCACCCCAAAACCAATTGGCAATGAGGGGAGTAGCCCAACTCCTTATAAACCCAGCTATGTCCCTTAACATTTCAATGTGGGACAAACACTCTCACACACGTGTGGCGAACTTTCAGCCTAACACGTGACAACACATATTGGGTGACGTGGAGCACATGTGGCCGTTGGGCCCAACACGTGAAGCCTTGCTCTGATACCATGAAGGAAGTTGAGGTTCCACCCCAAAACCAATTGGCAATGAGGAGTAGCCCAACTCCTTATAAACCCAGCTATGCCTTAACATTTCAATGTGGGACAAACACTCTCAACATTTGCAGCTTGAGAGTTGGGAAGAGGAAAACACAAGTTTCAAACCATAATAAATAAATAAAAAGAAGAGTTGCGGCATGAGAGTTGGGAAGAGGAAAATGAATTAAATTAGGACCTCTACTCTCTAAATCGTAGAATTTGTTGATAATTAATATTCAATTCAATTTTGGTTTTGATGCCTTGCATGTGGTGTTGTGGGGTGATATTTAATATTTCATTTTTATTTTCATGTTTTAGTTAATTTAATGGGTTGACATAGAAAAATTTGGAGGCCCCTAAATTTTGGGGCCCCTGTGTTGCACACCTTACACCCCATGCGCCACCTCTGCCAAGCGCATATAACATTAGTTACGATAGAAAGAAGCGCACATGCATATCGTTATTGTTTTTTTCTTTTCTTGTTTCTTTGTTTTGACAATCTCAACGGCACAAGAGAAATTTATTGAAGAAATAAAAGAGTAACACCTAAAAGGGACGACAAGAACCAAAGCCCGCATGAGAGATCCAAAAGACAAAGTGAGGAAAGTACTAATACAAAACATGCCAAACCAAATATATAAAAAAAAAAACTATCAAAAACAACAATTTAAAGCGAAGACAAGTTCCAAAAATAAGCTTCAACAGCAACAGACGGACCAATAGCACACTAGAACTCGCATGCACATTTTTATTTTCTCTTCGTATCATAATCTCCCTTGCCAACGAGCGACTTTCAATGCAATTGTTAATGCTACCTTCTCTTTGATGTTGTCAAAGAAATTAAAATAGGCATACCTCCATGACTTCTTTAGGACCAACGTTCCACAAACAGCCCAAAAGCCTATAATGAAACCAAGTGCCATGCTAACATAAAACCAAAACATTTCGTTATCATCTTTACTGTGATCTTCTAAAGGAAAAGTCTGTCTTCAACGTGTATCATCTCTAGGGCAAACAATTGAAAGAGGAGCCCCACACAATAACGGATTACCTTCATAAATAGATGTGTCATTGAAGGTTTCGAGTTGGTTGCCTGAAGGTATTCTTCCAATTAAGTTGTTGTAGGACAAGTTCAAGTGAGATAGAGAGGTTAAAGAAGAAAAGTTTTGAGGGATATGACCTGAAAGGTGGTTGTGTGAGAGATCAAGAGTTTCGAGCCAACGTAATTTTCCGATGCTTGAAGGGATCTTTCCAGTTAATCGATTCATCGACAAGTTCAACGTACTCAATTCAACGAGACTGCCTACTTCTTCAGGGATTTCACCTTCAAAATTGTTTGACGAAAGATCAATGATGTTTCCCCAATAGGCTAATTGGATAGCTTCATATTCGAGTTCTTTCCCTTTGGAGGTTATTGTTGTTTGTCCATAATATGTATCATAGAAAACCAAACCAAGGTGTACAGCATTAGCATCGACTAGACAAGTCATATTTTTCAGACACTTAGGAATGGTCCCTGAAAAGTTGTTGTGAGCAAGGTCTAGGACGCGAAGGTATACAAGATTGCAGAAATAGTGAGGGATATGCCCACTTAAAAGGTTGGATCGCAGTTGTAACAGCTGCAATGTGGACATGTTTGATCCAATCCATAAAGGTAGGTTTCCAGTGAATTTGTTGTGTTCAAGATTAAGTATGCCCAAATTAGTGCAATTTTGCAAGGAAAAAGGAATCTCACCACCAAAATTATTATTATTCACCTTGAATTGTTGAAGAGCACTTGGGATACCCATTGAACTTGGAATATTACCAGAAAGATTGTTGTGTGAGACATCAATAACGGATATGCTGCTCCACAAACTCCATTGTTGAGGGAATTCTCCAAATAGTTGATTGTTTCTAAGTGAAATGATTTCCATATCCTTCATGTTGCAAATTGAGGGTGGAATAGTACCATTCAAAAGATTCTCAGAAACATCCAAATGACTCAATTTGGGCATCAATTGGTCTAAATTGGAGGGAATTGACCCGGAAAATAAATTGCTTTGAAGATCAAGGAAGTTGACATTAGTGGGCCAAAGTGGAAGTGGGCCTTCCAATTGATTATGACCCAAATTGATACTCTGTAGCTTTGGAAACTTCAATTGTAATGGAAGCCTTCCACTGAAGTTGTTGTAAGATAAATCCAAATCTGTGACTTGGGAAGATATCTTCGACAACCATTCCTCTGGTATGGAATCCGAGATGAAAGTATTACGAAGACTAACATACACTAGTTCAGTCTGAGATTGAAGCAATACCCAAAAACCATGACCTACTCTGCAATCTCCAATGTGAAGCGTGTGGAGCTTGAAAGGAGGAACCAATCATAGGCCACGTTTAAAACGAGGGACATGGGCTTTGCTTCTATCTCATTGAATATTGAAATAGCTTTTAATTTGGTGAGATTAATGAAATGGGCTTCCGTTAGAATGCCTTCCCAGGAATTATAGGACAGATCCAGTTCAACTAGCTGGGATAGTTTTCCCAAACTTCCTGGAATGGAGCCGTTCATATTATTATAAGACAAGTCCAGTGTTTTCAAGGATGACAAGTTTCCAATAGATTCTGGAATTGAACCGCAAAGTAAGAGCACCCCAAGGTTGAGATGCTGCAAACTTTTTAACATTCCTACGGAGACCGGCAGTTGGCCTTCCAGCCGAGAACCAGACAAATCTAGCGATTCGAATGCTATTGTATTATTTGGACAATTTGACAAACTCCTCCAAAACTCTTCAATTTTCTCACCAGTAAAATCGTTCCTACTAAGACTTAAATACTTTAGCTTGCACATATTTCCAATGACTCTGGGAATTCGACCTTTGAGGCCCAACTCAGTTAAATCTAGGTATTCTAGAGATTTGAGACTTGCAAGTTCACCGGGAAAAGGACCACCCAAATAATTCCCACTTAGATCAAGTTTTCTGAGGCTGGTAAGATTGAAAAGCCAGCTGGGAAATGAAGAAGTATTGAAGTAATTATATGACACATCAAGGACCGAAAGAGAGGTGAAGTTAATCTTCTGTAGTGATAGTGGAAGGCTTTCAGTGAAGCAATTAGATAAGTGTAACTCCAGTAAGGAAAGAAGCATGTTAACATGATGCAGCACATTTGTAACTCCTGTGCTGCTAAGATTCACTCCATTGAGATTGAGGTATTTTAGGGAAGAGAGATGAGAAAGCCAATTCAAGTTTGTGGAATGCATTTCTAATGAGGGAACATAATTAGAAAAGGAGAGCTCAATATCAAGATAGTTCAATTTTGATAAGTTACCGAGAGAAGGGGGAATCTCTCCTGAAAATGATGTAGAGGATATATTGAGATACCTCAGACTCTTAAGCTCCCCAAAAAACTTAGGAATGTGAATCCCATCAAAATCATTGTAGCTTAGAACCATATAATTTAAATATTTCAAGCTAAGCAAAGAAGGATTTATCTTACCCCCCAAGCAAGACTGCTTATAAGCGTCCCACTCTTCATCATACTTGACATATGGATATGGATTTCGGAGGTTCAGCTTGGCCACATAACCGTTGCGGTTGTTGCATGAAATCCCTTGCCATTGACAGCAATCGCGACCCACCCAAGAAGAAAGCCTTCTAGAGGGATCCTTAAGATCCTGTTTAAAACTGAGAAGTTCACTTCTCTCTTCCTCGATGCATGATCTCACACTACCAGTGCTTGGAACTCCATCAACTAAACAGAAACAGAAGTTACTGCCAAGGATTGAAATATCGGCGATACACGATATATCTGCCGATATATCGGTATTTTCAATCGACACCGATCGGGGTAAGGCCATATCTTCCCTGTATCGACGATATATCCCCGATAATTGAACCCAAAAAAAATTCAGAAGTTTTGAAGGCAATTAAAGCAAATTGAAACCTAAAAATAGCTAATCCTTGCTCAAAACCCTATAATTTATTAATATGAAGAATCTATGAACAGTCCATATAACTCCAATCCATCTGAAGAGGACATGGCGTTCAGTTTTGGATCTATGAGCATAGGAACTAGACCTAGTACTAACTCAAATGAATCTTATGATGTCTATGTCTATGTTTATGTCATGTCAAATTATAGTGGAACTAGTTATGAAGCTCAAGATGATAAAAAAAATTATGGACCTACTAGTTGGTTAATCCTAACTATCCCATATATGGGAGGACAATAGGGAGCTCAAGAGAGACCTATGTGCACTATGTTCAAACATGACTTACAAACTGCTCGGGTTACATGACTTGGTATGACTATTGTATGAATCTAGATGGTTGTTTCTCATTGTTTGAACCTCATTGAAGCTCTTCATTTATGTAGATGGACACTTATCTAAATTGTAATACAATGTTTAAACAAACTATGGATTTATGCATGGTTTATTCATTCTAAGTAACATTATATTTTCAAACTTTTTATTAATGCGCATTACATACCACTTATATTTCATCATATATATATATATATATATCTTATTATTAGTAAATTTTGAGTTTTATTTGTTCAATACATTCATTGATAATGTACATAACATCTATGAAAGTTTTACACAAAAATTATGTGTTTCAATGCCTATATCTGTCATTTTTGTTGATTTTTTCCCGAAACCTAAAACGATAACGATATATCCCCCGAAATATCCGTAAATTGGAGGCCCGATATTATCTGCACGGCCGATATTTTAATCCTTGGTTACTGCTAGTGTGCAGATATGAAGATGCCAAAAACAAAAGGAGCAAAAAGTGAGAAATATAGGGAGGGTTGAATAAGTTTGAATACAAAGTATCCATTATGCAAATAAAGTTTCTCTCAATTTGTTTGTTGCAGATGGCTACTCAATGAGTGAACTCATATATAGGAGGCAAGGCAAGGCAGTAAAAATTTATCTGAACGTCTTCTACAAGGTTGCAAGTCAATGGTTGTGGTTCTACAAGTCAATGGTTATTTTACTAGAGAACATTAACCAACGCGTTCTACAAGTTTGCAAGCATTTTGTCCTTATATCATCACTTTAACCTGCAAAGAACGTGAAAGAAGGGAAAGACTTCTCCATCAGAAGGTGGAAGAACAAGGATCCAGAAGCTCCTAGACCTTGACCTAAGTGTCACCGTTCTTATTCATTGTCTGACCCTTATTCTTGAAAATTCAAAATTGCTAGATTTGCATCTACTTTGGAAGCCCACAAGAAAATTAGCATTGACCTTGACAAGTCATGCTTCCAAATTTCCAACCCGTGTCTTGAAAAAAGTTGGAGAATTCTTTGGAGACATAATTAAATTGATTGTCACATTCAACTAGTTACTGCAGAAAATAAAAAAGCCATCCCTATCTTTTCCTTTGTATGACCCAAAAAAAAAAAAAAAAATTTCCTTTGTATGTAGTATGGGAATTTCTTTATATATATATATATATATATATATATTTTTAAAAATAATAAATTAATGAAACAGAGTTTTAGCAGTGAATCCAATTGCAGCTGTTGTAGATTTTGGAGTACTTCTTGGCCAAACACCAAAAAGACAACACAGTAGATCACCCAATTGCAGCTTCCATTTCAAGACTCACAGAGAAGATCACCGAATGCTTGCTTTTATGCTCGTTGCTGCACTTGTCATTGAAACTTTCTTTTTTAAATATTAAGAAAAAATTAATAAATAAAAAAGTGACCAAAATGCAAAGATGCTACAAACAAATACATACAAGTGATATTAGGAGAGGGGGATTCGAACACGACCTTAAGTGCAGGGGTAACTGTGTTTAACCACTTAAGTTACAAGTCCCTTGCGCAAGTATATTTTGTTTGGTGACAATTCAAATTTAACAAACATTTGCATTTGGATTTGGATGTAATTGTTTTTTTCTCAGTCGTTTGACACTTTCCAAGTTGTCTTGAGCAAGATTGAGGCCTTACCTTAGCTAGATGAGAAGTGATAAGAAAACAAGGCATGGAATAACGGAATATATTTTTGTCGTATGTCACAGATTCATTAACAAACAAAACCATGGAAAAGATAATTAGATTTCGGACTTTGGATGCAATATACAATCTTAAAGTTAAACCCACATCACCGGGTTTTTACAATTTTCTTTTCAAAAACCGTGTGTTTGCAGCTAAAGGCAAAGCATTGAACTTCACAAGTCATGCTTCTAAAATTCCAAAACGTGTATTGCAAGAAATAGAAAAAGTTAGCTTCTGGGAAATTGGTTGGTTGTCACATTCAACTATTTATTGCGGAAAATAAAAAGCCATCCCTTCCTTTGTATGGAGTATGGATATGGACCACATTATTTATATAAATTTCTGATGGAACCGAATTTTTACAGTGAATCCAATTGCAGCTTCTGTTGTAGATTTTTGATACTTCTTGGCCAAACACCCCAAAAAAAGAAAAAAAAGGAGACAAAATACAGTAGTCGCACTTCTCTCTTTTCATTTTCAGCAACATCAAGGATATAATGTGAAAGAACAAGGACGTACATAAAAAGTTCACAGTTTTGGTGTTTTCCCGTAAGCATTTCCAATTCTTGAAAATTCAAAATCGCTAGACTTGTATCTACAATACTTTAGCATGCATTTGACATGTTGTTACTACTCATTAGAATACATTATATCGTTAATTGTGGAGAATTATAAGATGTCAGGGGTCGCATGATAACATATGAGACTCAACTTTTTATTACTATTAGGATGTGCATCAACGGATCATAGTCACTAAGTGCACATGAGTGTTGAGTCTAGCATGTAAAAATTTATCTGAACATCTTCTGCAAGTTTGCAAGTCCATTCAGATTCTGGTAGTAGGTAACGGCATTGATGCATTCTCATGACTCTGGCTACCAAAGCAAAATACCAATAGTAAGGTTTGCCAAGAGTGCACCATGCTGTGGAGGATGAAAAATCTTCTCCATGTACGTAGTGGCAACTAGTGATGGTTTATAATTTCTGGATACTGGTGATGGTTTATAATTTATGGATCAATCAATTATAATCACTATATCATTATCATCTTTCCTGTTAGACCTGCAAGGAACGTGAAAGAAGGGCAAGACTTCTCCATCACGTGGTGGAAGGACAAGGATATAAAAGCTCCCGAGTGTCACCGTTTTTGCTTTTTGACTTAATCTTGTTTGTTAGTGTACGTTCATAGCCATATATCTTTAAGGACACGTTTGGTGCTTGTGATTAGATTGGATTTTATCACTCGTTAAATTCAAGATATGTTGTGAATGCTAACAATTTATATTTTGTCCAAGTTGAAAGAACCACATGGATTAATTAGATTATGGTAATTGAAACTTATGGGAGGAAAAAATTAAAATGCCAAATTGTGTCCCACTCAGAAATTGCAAAGAACGTTAATATATAGTCTCCATGACGTGAAGAACAAAGATATGTATAAAACCTCCTAGACCCACTTGATCTATAAAGTCTATTTAGAGTCTTGGTTTATGCCTGCATTCTGACAACCATTCCTAAACCCACTTTGGAAACCCACAAGTTGAGAGCTCACTTCTTTTGCTTCCCAACATCCTCTCCTCCTACCCATGTGGAGGCTGCGGCTGTCAGAGAAGGTATGAGGTTTGCTCTATATATGGAGTGTTCTGTTAAGATTGCTGGCACCTTCATCATTTTTCTAATTCTTCTTTTATTTTATTTTACTCTTTCATCTTCTTATTTGCAATTTTTCTTTTACTTTTTGCTTCTTTTATAAAGGGGAATATGTTTTGGTATTTGTGAGTTCTCTGCATATGTGGGTAACTTATTTATGTCTTACTATTAACAAGGTAACAATATCTTATATTTCTACACTCATGCGATAAATTTTTGTAAGTACCCGGTACACCAGCTGGTTGGTGTACCCACCAATAAAAATAAGACATGTGTAGTAATAATTTATTTTTAGCCTTAAAATTACAGTAATTTTTAACTATGTTAGCTTTTTAACTCCGTCAGTTTTTTAACTCAGTCAGCCTTTTGCTGCAATCGAGAATTTTTTAATTTTTAATTTATCAATTTTTCAAACAAAACCCTAAAGATACAACTTTGATGCTTTGGTTATAGTTTAAATTTACCCTTCTGTCCTAAGTATCAATTTCACAATTGATTCGTTCTTCAAAAAAAGTGGTAATGATACTTCAATTCCGGAAGAACCTACTAGGTCAGCTCGTTTATTATTATTATTATTATTATTATTATTATTATTATTATTATTATTATTTTGTAATGTATATTTGTTTGATGTTTGACAATATGTGTTTATTTTGATGTTTATTTATATAGAAAAATAAGCTTATAATAAATATCTCATTATATAAAAAATATTAATCAACCTTTAAAAAAATTCGTGGTTTCGTCCTTGGCTATGGAGGTGATGAAAGTTTATAGGTTGTTCGTTCTAGGTCTAGGTCTAGCTATAGATATTAATTTGGTATGTGGGTTCGTTCTGCTCATATATATATGGCATCTTGAAATTGGACTTAAATCAAACACTTGAGAAATGTCGGGCTAGCTCACGTGTTAGATATTTCACATATAATTAATATCATGATTTTGGTCTGCAGTCTTTGGCTGGTCAAAAAAATGAGGCAGTCATCTCTACTCTAATTCTCAATCAAATGTGAAATTCATTTCGTAATTTCAATCAATCAAATTCCATAGATTGTGGAATTTGGGGGATTTAAGTGCCCTAAATTACGTCAGGACGATTTTGCAATGGAAAAGTCAACTTTATAAGTTGGACTTGAATAAAAAACCTAAACCACATAAATGATAATTCAGCCAACGGATTCTCAATCCCAATATCTGATTTAATTTTCTTTCATTGACCCCCAAAAGAAAAAGAGAGCATCTTTCTCCCCACCATCTTTCCCAATGCTTGATATATGTCCATAAACATAATCATGATTACATAAACAAATAAAAAAGTTAATTATGATTATGCCTGTGAATACGTGTCATGTATTAATAAAGGTGTTGAGTATATACCTTGAGTTCAAGTGGTGAGTAAAAATATTTCCAAAAAAAAAAAGATTTGATTTACTTTCTATAGATGTTCATGTGCAGCCTTCCTCTCCCTCTCCTCTTGGCATCCTGTGAAGACTTAACAGAATTTAAATGTCATGCATTTTAGAATAATTTAGAGGTGTCGATAAATCTCATAGATATTGTGTAATTTCCATAAATTGGAGGATTTGAGTACCACAAATTGCATCAAGAGCGCGATTTTGAAATGGAAAAGAAAACTTATATATTGGCATGTGATTTAAAACATTGGACTTCAATCAAACACTTGAGCTAGCTCACTAGTCGGAGAAATGTTGGGCTAGCTCATTTGTATAAGAGTATATGTTTGAGCCCATGCACTCTCTTCTCTTGCCACCAATGTAAGAAGAAGTATTATTCACTCATTTGTTGCCTCTTGTGTTGCCTTGTGAGGTTGTTTCTTTTCTTATAGTTTTACTATTGTGTTGTCATTGGTATTGTTGGTTGCTTGGTGCTTGCATATAACGAAAACGTATAAATTCGAAGTTTGAACCAACAAAAAGAAGAAATAAAGACAAATTCAATTCATTCATATGAGTACAACACAAACTTGAAATTCAAGATGCCAATAATGGGAAGGTTATTAGCAATTTTTCAAATATAGCAAATATAGTTACATGATTATCTCAATTCTCTAAATCTCTGATAACAATGATTTTTGAGATAAAACATCTTGTTAAAACTGTGAGGACTTATAACTTTAGTGATAGAGCATTTTATCTCGTGCCAAGCATATATAATCTGAGTCTAAATTACATTATTAACTTATTAAGCAGCTACTTAATTATGTTTTTAGAAGGTGGAGCAGAATATTATTGACGAATATATACATACCGATTACCAAGTCAAAAAGAAAGGTGATGAGATTGTGAGAATCCATATTCTTAAAAGTTTTAAACGTTTATATATATATTTATATATATATATATATGTACTGTTTTACGTTTACAATGCTATTTTAATAATTATTTGTACTTAGTAAATATATATATACATAAGTTCATTTGAATAAATTATATTATTTGTTTTTCTCTAAATTCTTAGATATTTCTTGGGTATTTAACTTATATAATCGTATATATTTATAATAATATTCAATTATTAGAATTGTGTTATTCACATCTTGTGAATAGCTAAAACAAATCTCTTTTTATCTTTCTGAGCAAGTTAACTTGGACAAGAGGATTGACATAGTAATTTTTATATATATATGAGTTTTAATCATCTTAAGGTGGAGTGGACGTGTGGCACTTGCATATTTCATCCTTGTCACCAATATATGTGTCATTGTTTCAAAGCTCAAAGCTTGTATGTTTTAATAGCTCCTGTAAGAAGTTAGTTAATTAATATTTTGATTTTATCTTCCTATATTCGTATTTATCCTTATTCATTAAGCTTATCCTTATATCTATTCTTACTTCATGCCCAAGTTTTGTAAGAGTATAAATAAGGCCTCTCCCTTATGTTGTCAATAACAAAACGAGAAACAGAGAAATGAAGTAAAATACAGAGAGAGAGAGAGAGAGAGAGAGAGAGAGAGAGAGAGAGAGAGAGAGAGAGAGAGAGATTCTTGGAAGAGATATAGAAGTTAGCTTGTATTTTCTTAACTTGGAGAAATGCTTTGGAATCGAGGTAGGGATTTCTTGGGAGCCTTTACATAAGATTGATTTAATTAAATTTCGTGAGCTCTATATTATGTGTGAGATTGTATAATGTTCTTGATATGAGATATTTATGTATAGTGAACTATTTGAATAATGTTGGCATAATTATATCATGTCATGGTAATTGGTTGGAGTTGTTGGGTGGAGAAGATAATAATGGAAAAGAGGGTAATGGATATAGTCTTTTGTGTAGTTGAGTCTAACTCTTGGCAGGTACTGGTCTCAGGGATCCCACAGTGCACATGATTTTTATTGGGTGATTCGGGACTGGCGAAAGGGAGTTAGACAAGATGACTAACAAAAGGGGAATAATGGGATGATTGAAATGGGTGTTAATTCATATAAATGGGCATTCGGGACCAAGTGGTATAAGCATGGTATGGGACGTGCAGGTCTGCTTGTCCAGTTATATGAATTAACGGGATTAGATGAAGAGCATTCGTACATTAATATTATTAATGTGATATTTGGCTGTGTGATTGCATGTCACTTAATTTAGTTATATCAATCTACTGTGGTAAGGTCTCATGTTCCTACTGAGCTGTGGATGCTCATCCCTCACCCTGTTTAACTTTTCAGATGAGTTAGTGGGCAAGAAAAGGACTAAACCAGTTGAGGCTAAATTAGATGAGAGTGTTAGAGCTTTGTTTGTTTATTTCTTGTAAAGTTGTAATTTTGGAGCTATTTTTATAAGAGAAGTTTATTTCAAACCCTATTTTGGTTTTCTTTTCATTTTATTTTATTTTATTTATTTTCTCACGCACCGGACGCGGGATTTCCACCTACCCGGGTCCGGGGCGTGAGAGATACTCGGTCATTGGTCAACCAAGTGAGAGTCGACTTAAAGATAAACCCAAAGAGGGATAATATTTCTGATGCAAATTAAATGGCTCTCTCACTCTCTCAATAATACTCATGACTATACACTATTATTATGAAACTTCAACTGTGAAACTTCCAAGGCTAGCTATCAAAACTCACCTTTTCTAATTATGTACTAATATTATGATCTCATGATTTCAGGACTAGTATTTGATCATTTGATGGTAAATATTGAATGTAACATACTAAGAGAGAAGAAAAAAAGCATATAAATACTTGTATACAAGATGGTATATGAGATTCTTTTACCCAATAATAATTTAAGGTGGAAAAGTTATCACACATGAGTATCTTATTGTTCTAATATTACAGCATACGGGTTAATGAAATTACAATTAAAGAAAAATCTAGATACCTTTTTTTTTTAATTCTTCTTTTTCCTAGTCAATATGCAGTAACATGAGCATCATGATATTCCTAAACTTACTAGAGATCAATAGAAAAGTCATGCAAAGCTATGTTTTCTGAGTTCTGACAACCTATCCTAAACCCACTTTGGAAACCCACAAGTTGAGAGCTCATTTCTTTTGCTTCCCAAAACATCCTCTCCTCCCACCCATGCGGAGGCTGCGCCTGTCAGAGAAGGTATATGAGGTTTGCTCTATATGCCACATAGGTATGTTTTCCCACATACGGAGGCTAGCTAGGGTCATTGGCTTCCCACATACGGAGGCTATCTAGGGTCATTTGCTTCCCAAAACATCCTCTCCTCCTACCCTTGTGGAGGCTGCAGCTGTCAGAGAAGGCATGAGGTTTGCTCTATATATGGAGTGTTGTGTTAAGATTGTTGAAGGAGATGCCTTCAATCTGATCCAGTCCATTCACGTTGGCACCTTTATCATTTTTCTTATTCTTCTTTTATTTTATTTTCTCTTTCATCTTCTTATTTGCCTTTTTTTTTCTTGTACTTTTTGCTTCTTTTTATAAAGGGGAATATGATTTTTGGTATTTGTGAGTTCTCTGCATATGTAGGTAACTTATTTATGTCTTATTATTAACAAGGTAACATTATCTTACTACACTCAAACATATTTTCTTCATGTATGTATGTGTGTTATTCATTATTACCTTTTCGTTAGGTAGATTATGTGCATTATATAGTGTTGAGTTTGATTTTGTGTATGTTCAAAATTCAAATTCAGAATTTGGGACTAACAAATGCATCAAATTAAGCACTTTTAACTGTATAAAAAATTAAAGTGCTTTCAATTTGTTTCCATCATTTATCTTAAAGGGCAAAATAGTCATAAAAACTAAGTAATAAATAAAATTAGGTTTGTATTCTATAACTATAATAGGAGGGTTTTTCCCAACACTTTGGTCGTTCACTGGGTTTATATTGAAAAGCCCCTTCAGAAAACTAAAGCAAAAAAATGTAGACTAAAAATAAGCATGAGCTCTCGCATGAGCGCTTCCTTAACTTGACATGTACCATGCGGCTTTAGCAAACTATGAATAAAATGGGATGGAAATTAGGTGGTGAGAGACTCTTCAAAATTTGATGAGGTAAACGCACCAATAGTTTCATAAATAGAAGTATCTCTTTTTAACTTCATTTCTTATAAGATACACAAGAGAGAAAAGGAAAAAAAAAACAAATGCCAATATACCACCCTAGTTCCTTTGATTTATTTTATCGACGGTAAATGCATATTAAATTAGTTATGACAGAAAGAAGCACACTTGGATAGTGTTATTGTTTTTTTTTTTTTTTCCTTTTTCCTTTGCTTTGACAATCTTGACAGCACGAGAGAAATTTATTGAAGAAATAAAAAAGTAACACTTAGAAGGGACGACAAGAACCAAAAGCCGCTCATAAGAGACCCAAAACACAAAGTGAGGAAAGCACACTAAAACAAAACACGCCAAACTAAATAAAAAACTAGCAAAAGCAACAATTTAAAAGCTAAGACAAGTTCCAAAAGTAAGCTCCAGCAGCAACAAGAGGACCATATCACAATGTCCCTTGCCAACGAGCTACTTTCAATGCAATTCTTAATGCCATCTTCTCTTTGACGTTGTCAAATAAATTAAAATAGGCATACCTCCATGACTTTTTTAGGACCAATGTTCCACAAACAGCCCAAAAGCCTACTATGAAACCAAGTGCCATGCTGACGTGAAACCAAAACCCTTCGTTATCATCTTTACTGTGATCTTCTGCAGGAAAAGTCAGTCCTTTTTTTGTGTCATCTCTCCGGCATACAGTTAAAAGAGGAGGCCCACACAATAACGGATAGTGTTCATAAATAGATGGACCATTGAGGGTTTCGAGTTGGTTGCCCGAAGGTATTTTTCCAGTCAAGTTGTTATAGGACAAATTCAAGTGAGATAGGGAGGTCAAAGAAGAGAAGTTTTGAGGGATATCTCCTGAAAGGTGGTTGTGTGAGAGATCAAGAGTTTCAAGCCAACGTAATTTTCCGATGCTTGAAGGAATCTCTCCAGTTAATCGATTCATCGACAAGTTCAACATACTCAATTTAACCATATTGCCTACTTGTTCAGGGATTTCACCTTCAAAATTGTTTGACGAAAGATCAATCATGTCTCCCCAGGCGGTTAACTGGTAATCCTCATATTCGAGCTGATTCCCTTTTGACATTATTGTTGTTTTTCCATCATATGATTCAAACCACGTGTCAGTATGGCATCCATCACTAACTTCAACTAGACAAGTCATACTTTTCAGACACTTGGAAATGGTCCCTGAAAAGTTGTTGTGAGCAAGATCTAGGACGTGAAGGCTTGGAAGATTGCAGAAATGGGGGGGGATATGCCCGCTTAAAAGGTTGGATTGCAATTGTAACACTTCCAAGAAAGGTAAGTCTGATCCAATCCATAAAGGTAGGTTTCCAGTGAATTTGTTGCCTCCAAGACTAAGTAAGAACAAAGAAGTGCAATTTTGAAAGAAAAGAGGAATCTCACCACTAAAATTATTATTATTCGCCTTAAATGCCATAAGATAACGTGGGATACCCATTGAATTCGGAATACTACCAGAAAGATTGTTGTGGGAGACGTCAATAAGTTGTATGAGGCTCCACAAACTCCACCGTTGAGGGAACTCTCCAAATAGTTGATTGTTTCTTAGCGAAATTCTTGACATTTCCTGCATGTTGCAAATGGAGAGTGGAATAGTACCATTCAAATTATTCTCAGAAACATCCAAATCACCCAATCGGGGCATCAATTGGTCTAAATTGGAGGGAATTGGCCCAGAAAATAAATTGCTTTGAAGATCAAGGGTGTATATATTAGTGGGCCAAAGTGGAAGTGGGCCTTCCAACTGATTATGACCCAATCTGATACTCTGTAGCTTTGGAAACTTCAATTGTAATGGAAGCCTTCCACTTAAGTTGTTGTAAGATAAATCCAAATATTTGACTTGGGAAGATATCTTCGACAACCATTCCTCTATGGAACCCGAGATGAAAGTATTACAAAGGCTGACATCGACTAGTTCAGTTTGAGATTGAATCAATGCCCCAAAACCATGACCGACTCTGCAGCCTCCAATGCTAAGTGCGTGGAGCTTGAAAGGAGGAACCCAATCATAAGCCACGTTTAAAAGGAGAGACATGGGCATCTCTCTATAAGAATTAAATATTGAAATAGCTTTTAAACTGGTGAGATTTATGAAATGCGCTTCCGTTAGAATGCCTTCCCATGAATTATTAGATAGATCCAATTCAACTAGCTGGGAGAGTTTTCCCAAACTTTTTGGAATGGAGCTGTTCAAATTGCTACTATGGAGGTCCATTGTTTTCAAGGATGACAAGTTTCCAATAGATTCAGGAATTGAACCCCAAAGGAAGAGCCCTTGAAGGTAGAGATACTGCAAACTTTTTAACATTCCTAAGGAGGCCGGCAGTTGGCCTTCGAGCCCACAATCAGACAAATCTAGTGATTCTAATGCTATTGTATTATTTGGACAATTTGACCAACTCCTCCAAATCTCTTCAATTTTCTCACCATAAAATTCGTTCCTACTAAGACTTAAAAACTTCAGTTTGCACATATTTCCAATGACTCTGGGAATTCGACCCTTGAGGCCCAAATCAGTTAAATCTAGGTATTCCAGAGATTTAAGGCTTGCAAGTTCACCGGGAAAAGGAACACTGAAAGTATTCTGGCTTAGATCAAGTTTTCTGAGGCTGGTAAGATTGAAAAGCCAACTGGGAAATGAAGAAGTATTGATGGTATTATCTGACAAATCAAGGACCGAAAGTGAAGTGAAGTTAATCTTCTGGAGTGATAGTGGAAGGCTTTCAATGAAGCAATTATATAAGTGTAACTCCAGTAAGGAAGGAAGCATGTTAACATGATGCAGCCAATTTGGAACTCCTGTGCTGCTAAGATCCACTCCATTGAGATTGATGTATTTTAGGTAAGAGAGATGAGAAAGCCAATTCAAGTTTTTAGAATGAGGAAGTATAATAATAAAAAGAGTTGTCAAGATCAAGATAGTTCAATTTTGATAAGTTACCGAGAGAAGGGGGAATCTCTCCCGAAAATGATGTTGAGGATATATTGAGATACCTCAGACTTTGAAGCTCCCCAAAGAACTTAGGGATGGAAATCCCATCAAAATCATTGCAGCTTAGATCCAGATAATTTAAATATTTCAAGCTAAGTAAAGAAGGATTTATCTTACCCCCCAAGCAAGACTGCTTATATGCCAACTCGTGCCACTCGTCGTCATACACGAAAACATATGAATGTGGATCCTGAGTGTTGTTGAGCTCTTCAATATTCCAGTCATATGGATATGGATTTCGGAGGTTCAGCTTGGCCACATGACCATTGCGGTTACACGAAATCCCTTGCCATTGACAGCAATCGCGACCCACCCAAGAAGAAAGCCTTCCAGATGGATCCTCGAGATCCTGTTTAAAACTGAGAAGCGCATTTCTCTCTTCCTCGATGCATGATCTCACACTACTAGTGCTTGGAACTCCAGCAACCAAGCAGAAACAGAAGTTACTGCTAGTGTGCAGATATGAAGATGCCAAAAACAAAAGGAGCAAAAGGTGAGAAATATAGGGAGGGTTGAATAAGTTTGAATACAAAGTATCCATTTTGTAAATAAAGTTTCTCTCAATTTGTTTGTTGCAGACGGCTACTCAATGAGTGAACTCATATATAGGAGGCAAGGCAGGGAGCGTGTAAAAATTTATCCGAAGGTCTTCTACAAGGTTGCAAGTCAATGGTTATTTTATTAGAGAACACTAACCAACGCGTTCTGCAAGTTTGCAAGCATTTTTCCTTATCACTTAACCCATCACTATCATTATCATCCATTAATTATACAATTCAAGTTTTCTCAATTTGTTTGTTGCAGATCCCCACTCACTAAGTGCGTAATAAAAATTTATATCTTAATTAAAGTGGATGGTTCTTTACCTAAAACACTAAGCTGAACGTGTTCTAAAAGTTTGCAAGCCCACTTAGACTCAGGTGTTGCCCATTCTTATTGATGCATTTTTTTGACTTCAGCTGCCGAAGTAATAATACCAATCGAACACCTTTGTAAGTGCTATAATAAAGAAAGACCGAAAGGCAAAGCATTGACCTTCTCAAGTCATGCTTCCAAATTTCCAAAACGCATTGCATGAAATAGAAAAAAGTTGGCACATTCAGGGCCTGTTTGATATTCAACTTGAATCCAACATTTTAAACTCAAATATTAAACTCAAAAACAGAATTTGAGTCCAAAATAATAATAAAAACCTGTTTGGTAGCCCTATTTCTAAAAACTCAAACTCAAGAACAACTAAAAAACACCCCAATTATTAAAAACAAAAAAGATCTGTTTTTTCAGTTTTTTTTTCTAACAATCCACAAGTTCTCAATTTTTTAAGATTTGAAAACAGTTTTCAAGTTGCATACCAAACAAGTTTTTGAATCTTAAAACTAGATTTAAGAACTCCTTATTTTTAAGAAAAATCAAAGTTTTTGAGTTCCCTATTTGGATAGGATACCAAATGCACCTTCAACTATTTACTGCGGAAAATAAAAAGCCATCCTCGTCTTTTCCGTTGTATTGTAGTATGGATATGGACCACATTATTTATATATTTTTTAAATAAAATTTTGGGTTAATGACCTAAATGGTCCCCTAACTATCGCTCGATTATCATTTTGGTCAATCAACTAAAATTTTCAATTCAAACGTCCTTAAACATTTTATATTGTACCAAAATCGTCCTTCCATCAAAGTCTGTGTATTATTCCGTTAAATCGAGGGACAAAATTGTATTTTTAGGTGAATATCCTCTTCTAAAACGAATTGGCCACTGTAGCAACGACCATTCTCCATTGATCAAACAACAGCGCCAAATCACTTCATTCTTCTCCAAAACCACTTCTTCCCCATTCCCCATTTCTTCCAAATCCAAACAAACTCAAAACCTTAACCCTAGCCCTGGTCCAAGCCCTAGCCACACCACTCATTTGCCTCTCCAGTCCAAGCCCAAGCCCAAGAAATCCCATGGCCAAGAGGTTGTCGGCAAGAGGATCGAGGGTTTACTGGCCGTTGGATAATATCTGGTACGAAGGTTATGTGAAGTTATTCAGTAAGGATAATGGTAAACATTTAGTTTAGTACGATGATGCTGAAGAAGAGTTGTTGGATTTGGGAAAGGAGAAGATCGAATAAGTCCAGGAAACCGTCAAGACCTTGAAACGTTTGAGGCGAGGCCCTTCGTCGACTTCCAATGAGGTCGTTGTGGATGGGCATGTGGTTATGGAGGATGAGGATGAGGATGAGGAAGGCAGCAATCATGTTGTTGACGATGATTCCAGCGGCGACTGGGGGAAGAGAGGGGACAAAGACCTAATTGCTGAGGAGGAAGAGGAGCTTTTGGAATTGGAGGATGAGCGATAAGGCTTCTCAAAAAGTCGCATATACCCTTCAAAACTCAGTCACGTGGCCATCGCCTGATCGAAAGTGACAGAATCTATCACAGAAGGACGATTTTGGTACAATATAAAAAGTTTAAGGACGTTTGAATTGAAAATTTTAGTTGATGGACCAAAATGATAATCGAGCGATAGTTGGGGGACCATTTAGGTCATTAACCCTAAAAATTTTCTAATGGAACCGAGTTTTTATAGTGAATCCAATTGCAGCTTCTGTTGTAGATTTTGGATACTTCTTGGCCAAACACACACCCAAAAAAAAAAAAAAAAAGAAAGAGAAAATACAGTAGTTGCACTTCTCTCTTTTCATTTTCAGCAACATCAAGGATGTGCGCGTCCTGGGAACAAGGGATGATACCCGACTGGTGAGTGATGCCATGGCACTAAAGGTGCAAAGTGCGGCGTTAGTAGAAACTAGCAAGTGTGGGTGATCATTTCATTATGAAATCCCATGAGGTGCAAGTGCTATGAAGTCAGTTGGTGGCAGAATGAAATTTGGTTGAAGATTGTCAGAGTACTATAAGGAGATTGAAAAGGGATAGGGCAAAAACTTTGGAGGAGACGCGACACCAGCTTGAAATATTGCAGGAAGAGAAATCGAAAGCTATCAAAAATGGTAAATTTTACTCTAAGGACATGCAAGAGCAGCTAGAGGCCTTGGATCGACCGGGTAAACATGCATGAGGAGATCCAAGTTTTGCTAAACCTAAGAAAGGGATCTTTGGAAGCTCAAGTGATGAGCCCCAAGAAGCGGTGCGAGAACACCCGAGAGAGGAGATCCAAATGACCAAATTAAAATCTCCTATTGTGGAATCGAGAAGTGTGCCATGATGATGTTGTTATTTATTTATTTTTAAAAAAAAAATTAATGTAGTCCCTTGTTTCTTCACTGCTGTTTTTTTATGACATTGTTCCTTTTATTTTACAAACACAAGCCAAATCAAATATGAAAAACCAACATTTATGGGTTCTAACGTGCTGGCTAACCCAATATGACAAAACAAACAAGAAAAAAATATATCACCAATTCGAAAATGAATTTATAAGAAACCAAAAAAAACGCTGAATAAAAAAAGTGATGAATTTATATATGCTTTCATTTCAAGACTCACAGAGAAGATCACCCTATGCTTGCTTTTATGCTCATTTCTGCACTTCCATTTCACAACTAAAATTAGCATGGCCACTTTTCATTGAAACCTCTCTTTTTTAAATATTTAAAAAAAGTGACCAAAATGCAAAGATGCTACAAGCAAGTATATACAAGTGATATTAGGGGAGGGGGATTCGAACACAACCTCAAGTGCAGGGATAACTGTGTTTAACCACTTGAGCTACAAGCAAAGGCGGACCTAAGGCTAGGCTGGAGTGGGCTCTAGCTTAGGGGAACATTTATGAAATATTAAACATGGTCTTAATTATTATTATAGGTTTATTCCTACTCAAATAAATATTAACCCATTGCACCAAATAAATATAGCCCACACATGCATTGTTTTTCTTTTTTTAATAAATTAATAATAGCCCAATCTAAGTAAAGTAAATAATAGCTCAGTTCTCTATTTAAAATAAGCCCACTCTTGAAGCATATAGGAAATAATAAACGTCAATCCAATCCAAACTTGTATAAATTTGATTAGAAGCAGAACTCACGCTAAGGCTCTATCAACTTGAGCTATTCTAATCGTACTGATATTGGGTTACGCCCACATAGAGCAAACATAAAAAAATTTCTTCTAGCCACCCAAAACGCCATATATGAACCTTGAGAACCTAGAGGAAATAGCTCTCCTCCTTTGAAAAATTGTATCAACCTATCTTGAGTGGGTTCTTCAATCTTGGTAAGTTTTTTTTTTAATTTAAATATATATATTCAATTTCTAATTTTAATTGTTGTTGTTAAGTTTTTATGATTTAGGGTTTGAATGAAAACTTTTGGAGATTGTTGATATATGTTTTATTTTTGCAACTTGAATTATTAATTAGCATATATGATTTTTAATGTCTAGTATTTTTGGGGAATCAACTTATTGTATCTTGTTGATAAAGCAAAAGATGCATCTAATAGAGAGCAATTGGCCATTGTTTTAAGATTTGTTGATAAGGATAGCTTTGTAGGAGAATGTTTTTGTTTTTTTAGATTGTTTGGTATTTATTTATATTTTGTACTTCTTTGTGTTATATTTGCTCGTATTGTGGCTTTGTTTGATTTATAAAATTTTATTTACATTTTTGTTTCAAGAGAAAAAAGGCTTATAATATATCTCTATAAAAAAAAAAATTAACCTACCCCTATAAAAATTCCTGGATCCACCTACAAGCCCTTGTGCAAGTATATTTTGTTTGGTGTAACAAACATTTGCATTTGGATTTGGATGTAATTGTTTTTTTCTCAGTCCTTTGACACTTTCCAAGTTGTCTTGACCAAGATTGAGGCCTTACCTTAGCTATAGCTCATGAGAAGCGAGAAGAAAACAACGCATGGAATAACGGAATATGTTTTTGTCGTACTCCGCAGCTTCATTAACAAAACCAGGGAAAAGAGGTGCCCCGTGAGTAGCCTGCTGCGGCCGAGTCCCATGGCATACACGTAATAAACGATAATTAGATTTCGGAATTTGGATGCAATATACAATTTTAAATTTAAACCCACATCACGGCAAAGCATTGACCTTCACAAGTCATGCTTCCAAATTTCCAAAACGTGTATTGGCTGACTTTGGTGCCATTTTGTATTTATTGGGTGAAGAATATTGAAGAAAATATTTTGATGTGCTGGTGTAATTAAATTCACAATGGCATGCTCTGGATTTTGATGCTTTTTTTTTCATGTTCTGATTGTACCAGAGTAATGAATGAATGTGCTATTGTTAAATTTCTTTGACCTAACTCCGTTTTAAAGGACTAAATATACACTAGATAATATTATTTGTTGCATTAATGTGACTTGGTAAATATAATTGAATTGTGCCCAATTAAAATATTGGATAGCAGGTTTTGAGAGAATGAAAAGGAAATTAATTGGAAACGGAAAAAAAAGAAGTAAATTTAGGTTTAAGCCAAAAAAAAAATTTCACTTTTGGAAAAAGCTAAAACTTTTCAAAAAGAGAAAAACTTTCAACTTTCAAATCAAAGCATGCAAATGTATAGGATTTCTTAGGAAATTCAAAAATAAATAAGGGCAATTTTGTCCATTTTGACTTTTTTTACAAAATTTATCTTTCCTTTGTGTTTTTTCAAAGTCTCCCAAAAAAAAAATCATAAATATTTTGAAGGCACGGATTGGGGATGGGTTACAAATATATAATTAAATAATAAAATAATATAAAGGCACTGATATTTGTACCTAGGCAATGCATTAGTTACGGATGTATTTGGAATTGACGTACTCGTATTGGGTGCTAGGAATGTGGTGAGAGAGTCTTCAAAATTTGATGAGGTAAATGCACCAATTGTTTTTTAAATAAAAGCATCTCTTTTTTAACTTCATTTATTATAAGATAGACAATAGTGAAAAAAAGAAAAAAGAAATGTCACGTTACCATCCTAGTTCCTTTGATTTATTTTATCAACGGCAAGTGCACATTCAATTAGTTACAATAGAAAGAAGCATACATGTAGTGTTATTGTTTTCTTTTCCGTTTTCTTTTGTTTTGACAATCTTGACGGTACGAGAGAAATTTATTGAAGAAATAAAAGAGTAACACCTAGAATGGACAAAAAGACCCAAAGCCCCTCGTGAGAGACCTCAAAACACAAAGTGAGGAAAGCACACTAATACAAAACACGCCAAACCAAATAAAAAAACTAGCAAACGCAACAATTTAAAAGCTAAGGCAAGTTCCAAAAGTAAGCTCCAGCAGCAACAGTCGAACGAGTAGCCCATCAGAACACACATGCACATTTTTATTTTCTCTTCATGTCATAATCTCCCTTGCCAACGAGCTACTTTCAATGCAATTATTAAGGCTATTTTCTCTTTCACGTTGTCAAAGAATTTAAAATATGCATACCTCCATGACTTCTTTAGGACCAACGTTCCACAAACAGCCCAAAAGCCTACAATGAATCCAAGTGCCATGCTGACGTGAAACCAAAACCCTTCGTTATCATCTTTACTGTGATCTTCTGAAGTAAAAGTCTGTCTTGAACGTGTATCATCTCCAGGGCAAACAGTTGAAAGAGGAGCCCCACACAATAACGGATTGCCTTCATAAATAGATGGATCATCGAGGGTTTGGAGTTGGTTTCCCGAAGGTATATTTCCAATCAAGTTGTTGTAAGATAAGTTCAAGTGATCTAGGAAGGTTAAAGAAGAAAAGTTTTGAGGGATATGTCCTGAAAGCTGGTTGTGTGAGAGATCAAGAGTTTCAAGCCAACGTAATTCTCCGATGCTTGAAGGAATCTCTCCAGTTAATCGATTCATTGACAAGTTCAATGTATTCAATCCAACCAGACTGCCTATTTGTTCAGGGATTTCACCTTCAAAATTGTTTGATGAAAGATCAATCAAGTTTCCCCATGAGGCTAAGTGGTCATCTTCATATTCGAGCTCTTTCCCTTTTGACGTTATTGCTGTTTGTCCACTATATGTATCAGCGATCGGGTAGTTCGTGCTTAGACCATTAGCTTTGATTAGAGCAGTCATATTTTTCAGACACTTGGGAATGGTCCCTGAAAAGTTGTTGTGAGCAAGGTCTAGGACTTTAAGGCTGACAAGATTGCAGAACTGATCGGGGATATGCCCGCTTAAAAGGTTGGATCGCAGTTGTAACACTGCCAAGCTTGATCCAAGCCATAAAGGTATGTTTCCAGTGAATTTGTTGTGTCCAAGATTAAGTGTGATCAAATCAGTGCAATTTTGCAAGGAAAAAAAAATCTCACCACCCAAATTATTATTATTCACCTTAAAATGTTCAAGAGAAATTGGGATACCCGTTGAACTCGGAATATTACCAGAAAGATTGTTGTGTGAGACATCAATAATGTATATTTCACTCCACAAACTCCACCTTTGAGGGAACTCTCCAAATAGTTGATTGTTTCGTAGCGAAATGACTTCCATACCCATGTTGCAAATAGAGAGTGGAATAGTACCATTCAAATGATTCTCAGAAACATCAAGATGAGTTAATTTGGACATCAATTGGTCTAAATTGGAAGGAATTGGCCCGGAAAACGAATTGCTTTGAAGATCTAAGAAGGAGGCATTAGTGGGCCAAATTGGAAGTGGGCCCTCCAATTGATTATGACCCAAATTGATATGATATAGCTTTGGAAACTTCAATTGTAATGGAAGCCTTCCACTGAAGTTGTTGTAAGATAAATCCAAATATTTGACCTGAGAAGATATCTTCGACAACCATTCCTCTGATATGGAATCTGAGATGAAAGTATTATGAAGGCTGACATATACTAGTTCAGTTTGAGATTGAAGCAATACCCAAAAACCATGACCTACTCTGCAGTCTCCAATGTAAAGTGTGTGGAGCTTGAAAGGAGGAACCCAATCATAAGTCACGTTTAAAACGAAGGACATGGGCTTTTCTTTTAACTCACTGGATATTAAAATGGCTTTTAATCTGGTGAGATTTATGAAATGGGCTTCCGTTAGAATGCCTTCCCATGAATTCCCAGAAAGATCTAGTTTAACTAGCTCGGAGAGTTTTCCCAAACTTTCTGGAATTGAGCCGTTCATATTATTACTAGACAGGTCCAATGTTTTCAAGGATGACAAGTTTCCAATAGATTCTGGAATTGAACCCCAAAGTGAGTGACTGTGGAGGTTGAGATGCTGCAAACTTGTTAACATTCCTAAGGAGTCCGGCAGTTGGCCTCCAAGCCCACAATAAGAAAAATCTAGGTATTCTAATGCTATTGTATTATTTGGACAATTTGATAAACTCCTCCAAAACTCTTCAATTCTCTCACCATAAAATCCATTCTCACGAAGACTTAAAAACTTTAGTTTGCATAGAGATTTGAGGCTTGCAAGTTCATCAAGAAAAGGACCACCGAAAGAAATCCTGCTTAAATCAAGTTTTCTGAGGCTGGTAAGATTGAAAAGCCAGCTGGGAAATGAAGAGATATTGAAGGAATTATATGACTGATCAAGGACCGAAGGTGAGTTGAAGGAATTATGTGACAGATCAAGGACCGAAAGTGAGGTGAAGTTAATCTTCTGTAGTAATAGTGGAAGGCTTCCAATCAAGCAATGAGATAAGTGTAACTCCAGTAAGGAAGGAAGCATGTTAACATGATGCAGCCAATTTGGAACTCCTGTGCTGCTAAGATTCACTCCATTGAGATTGAGGTATTTTAGGGAAGAGAGATGAGAAAGCCAATCCAAGCTTTTAGAATGCATTTCAAATGAGAGAGCATAATCAGAAGAGGAGATATCAATATCAAGATAGTTCAATTTTGATAAGTTACCGAGAGAAGGGGGAATCTCTCCAGAAAATGATGCATAGGATATATTGAGATACCTCAGACTTTTAAGCTCCCCAAAGAACTTAGGAATGTGAATCGCATTAAAATGATTGTAGCTTAGATCCAGATAATTTAAATATTTCAAGCTAAGCAAAGAAGGATTTATCTTACCCCCCAAATAAGACTCCTTATAAGCCAGCTCGTCCCACCTTTCATCATACGTCCAAATATATAAATTTGGATCCTGGATGCTGTTGAGCTCTTCAGTATTCCAGTCATATGGATATGGATTTCGGAGGTTCAGCTTTTCCACATGACCATTGCGGTTACACGAAATCCCTTGCCATTGACAGCAGTCGCGACCCACCCAAGAAGAAAGCCTTCCAGATGGATCCTCGAGATCCTGTTTAAAACTGAGAAGCGCATTTCTCTCTTCCTCGATGCATGATCTCACACTAGTAGTGCTTGGAACTCCACCAACCAAGCAGAAACAGAAGTTACTGCTAGTGTGCAGACATGAAGATGCCAAAAACAAAAGGAACAAAAAGTGAGAAATATAGAGAGGGTTGAATAAGTTCGAATACGAAGTATCCATTTTGCAAATAAAGTTTCTCTCAATTTGTTTGTTGCAGACGGCTACTCAATGAGTGAACTCATATATAGGCCAGGAACGTCTTCTACAAGTTTGCAAGCATTTTTCCTTATCATCTTTGCTGTTAGACCTGCAAAGAACGTGAAAGAAGGGCAAGACTTCTCCAATGTGTCCCACCCAGCAATTGCAAAGAACTTTAATCTAGCTTCTTATTCATCGTCTGATCCTTTCTTTCTTATTTTTTTTTGGTGCGTTTCCAATTCTTGAAAATTCAAAATCGCTAGAATTGTATCCACTTTGGAAGCCCACAAGTTTTACAATACATTATATACTAGCCTCTTTGCACGCTATTCCGTGCCTACGAGAGGTATATTTTTTTAAAAAATTTTAATTTATTTTAGAATTAAAAAAAGATAATGGGTAGTTGTGTTCCATAAAAATAGGTTCCATTATTTGATTTTTCTTTTAATTTTAATTTTTTTAATATCAAGAAGTGTGAATTTACCATATTATCTTCATTTAATTAATAATTTCAATTCTTAATGTTTGCATTGACCAAAGACATCTTCTGTTATTTTGAATGTTTTATTATTCTCTGCTTTTTACTTTATATAAATAGATATATGTTTTTGTTTGTGTTATTGGCCCAATCAAAACCTAAACCAACTTTGGAAGTCCACAAGTTGAGAGCTCATTCCATGGAGCTTCTCCTTCTCACATGGTCCATCATTTTATCTTACATATACTCTCTCTCTCTCCAAAGACGTTTAAGCCTCTTTAAAATCTACCTCTCATTATTATAGTGAAGGGGAGTGCTAGCATGTGTCATTCCTTAATTAACTTTGTCATGGGGAATGCTAGCATGTGACAATAAAAGTATTTTGGACCACCAAATTAGCATTATATCTCTCACATCATCTTTTCTTAGCTTGGTGTTGTGTATCAACTAGTCCAATTTAGTAGAACCTCTCTTTCGAATGTCGAAAGAAATCTCAAATTCGAATCCCCCAATCCTCCATTAATAAGATAGAAGAAAATCGTGTCTTTTGATATGCTATGAAAAGTTGAGTTATTTATCAACAAGCAATATGTTTAAGCAAAATGTGAATCAGATGAAAAGGAAATTAGGTAGTGAAAGACTCATCAAAGTTTGATGAGGCAACCGAAAGTTCATGTTTGATTTACCAAAAAAACAAGGTCAACCCAAAAAAAAAAAAGTGTTTGGTATGGTTACCTCTAGTACTATTGGCTTTCTCCATGGATCCACAAGTTTTTGGCTTCAACTTGCAGAGCTGGAGGGCATCCAATACACTGATGGAAACTAAAAGGATCAGATACCCTTTGTAAGTTGGTTTGTCTCTTTTGAGTTTTAAGAAGCACATAGAATTAAAAGCATAATTAATTCTTAATTATGCACATAATGGATTTTTTCTGTATTAATCAAGTAATCAGTGCCAGAATTTGGAATTTAGTTATGTGGTTGTTAGATTGAATAATAATGTATGGCCCCTGCTTGCTCTTGTATTTGACGAGCACCAAGAACACATTTGGCCTGTTTCTCAAAATTCTATGATATAAACTAGAAAGAGAGATTTCTATGCATTAGCTTGATCACATCGGGAATTTATTTACATAGCTCTTAGTTTAGGGATACGCGTTAGATTTCAATAATAAACTAGAAATAAAGAAAAAGAATTAAAAAAAACCTTAATGCATGATGTATTTGTGCCTTTTATATGTTGGGAAAAGTCGAATTTTATATCAACAAGCAATATGTTTAAGCAAAATGTGAGCGAGATGGAATGGAAATTACGTGGTGAGAGGCGCATCAAAATTACTATAAGCAAGGGTGGAACTATGTTAACGGCTAAACTGGGCTGTAGCCCAGTGAGCCTTTGGATGATTAAATATTCCCTAGTATATTAAAGTCTAAAAAATTTAATTCTTTATGAAACATGTACACTTTTTCAAGTATGTTGTAGAATACATTTTCAATTTGATAATATGTATATATTTTCAATTTGTTACTACTTATTGGACTACACTATCTATAATTGTGGGATACAATATATGAGTCTTTACACTTTTTATTACTATTAGGAGATGCATCAATGGTTCATAGTCACTAAGCACACATGAGTATTGAGTCTAGCATCAAAAACTTACAATCACCACGCACAAAAGCGAAAGCTGAACCTAGAATGAGAACTACATTTACTTTTTGAGCTTTGGGCTTCTTAATAAGACAAAAACATATTTTTCAACACTTGATACATATCCGTAAATGCTCGCAATGATGCATTTTTATGACTTTAGCGGCTAAAGCAATAATACTAATAGTACGATTTGCTGGCTCCTTGAAAGCACTAAAATAAAGATGGGGAAAGAGTTCAAAATGCTGAATTTTCAGAATTGATGTAAAAATTACCTTAACATTAAGTGTCGAGTGTCCAGACCGTTTAAGCCATTTCAAGATATAATATTTTCCGACATGAGATAAATGGTCCTAACACTTAAAAAAATGTTTGCCAAGACTGCACCAATTGCTGCGGAGGATGAAAATCTTCCCCATGTACTGTAGTGGTCCCTTTTGAAACCAAACGGTGTGCAAGTTGCAACTTCAACTTGAATGTCTTAAATGATGATGGTTTATAATTTCTGGATCAATCTAATATTAATCACTATCAATGTCATTCTCATCTTTAATAGGGGTGGCATTTTAAACCGAAAAACTGAAAAACCGCAAAAACCAACCGACAATTTACCGCAATGAAACCGCAATCGCGGTAAACCGAACCGCATTTTGCGGTATTAAGAACCGAACGCATTTGCGGTTCTTGTTATGTATTTGATTTTCAAAACTTGTTACCGCAAACCGCAAAGTATAGCCACACGGATGATGAAGTTGAATTTTACAAGGAAATGGAACATATGACAACTTGTAAGTAATTAGTTTATTTATACTAATGTTATTTATGCTTCTTCTTATAATAAAATGTACTACACTATGTTGTTTTATTTGTAAATAACATTGGTACTCAAACAACAAAACGGAGTTCTTCAAATCCACTCACCACCAACACTTGAGTTTGTAACTTTAGTTTGTAACATTGATGCATTGCATTTTCCTTTTAGTTTGTAACTTTAATTAACTTTGAATTGAATTTTTCTTTTTTGTTGTAACTTTAATTCATTTTGCTTTGCATTTTCCTTTTGGTTTATAACTTTAAAGGATTTGGAATTGGAATGCTTGAGAAGTTTAACTTTAATTGGAATGCTTGGAATTGTAACTTTAATTTTCTTAGGTTGTGAATGCTTGAGAAGTTGATGAGATTGTGAATTTATATATGTTTGAGAAATTGAGGTTGTGTATTTATTTATTTAATGTTAGACCTGCAATGAACGTGAAAGAAGGGCAAGACTTTCCCCATCATGTGGTGGAAGAACAAGGATATAAAAGCTCCTAGACCTTGACCTAACTGTCACTGTTTTTCTTTTTGACTTGCCTTTTGATAATTGGCCAAAACCCTGGTCTACGTTCATTGCATTATCTTTAAGGACGTGTTTGGTATTTATGAGTGGATTGCTCATTACATTACCTTCCGTTTAGATGAAGGAATTGAAAATTACATAGAATTCTAAAATGACGGAATTTAGATTTTCATCGTTTCAATTTCTAGCAATTGAAGATTTTAGTATTTGAATTTATATATATCGAATTTTGTAAATGACATAATTTTATAAATGGCATGAGGGAAATTGTGAAATGATGTCTATTTTGGTAAAAATTAAAATAGGAAAATCGATGCCCCAATTTCCACGATTTTTTCTACATGTCATTTAATAAATTTCGTGCTTAAATTCCTGACTTTTAGATAAATTTCAAGTTATTTTTCTTCATCCAAACGGAGGGTAAAGATATATTGACAAAATTACATGAATTAGTCAAGGTGGAATTAGGAAAATTTTAGTGAGTGGGTTAGCTAAAATTTTTTAGCTTAACATTTAATGATTTTTTATTTTTTCTAAAAAAAGAAAAATCTTACCTTTGTATTTTGAATATGTTTAAATTTATTGGCATCAACTAATCAAGCTTCTAAAATGCAAAATGCAAAAATATAAATAATTAAATTTCACATATATATTACTTGAAAAACAAGAACAATAGAATTAGGTTAACATATTATTATGTTCTTGAACGAGAATACATATGAACTTGAGAAAATAATATTTCTCTAATGTGTTGTAGTTGATGGTGAACCATATAGGTTTTTTTGTCTTCATCAAAAATCTTTTGCCAAAGCCAACATATAATTTCACCCAAAAAAAAAAAGTCTGCAGATTTAGCGAAGGTAAAAACCAAAAGGCCGTAAACTTGTTGCGGTGGGGCATGTAGATAAGGGTGGCTGTGGTTCCGCCCATATACTGACTTATCTCTGGAAATCAGTTTGAAAGAGCAAGCCCAATGGAGGGCTCTATCTGCCGCAAGGGTGCTGATGGTACAGCCCCAACTTAAAAAAGCAACACCAATGATGATAAATAGTGGGCTCTAAATGGCTCAGCCCACCAGAGGGTTGCAACCACTGAAAAGACTATAATGAGAGCTTAAAGTGATAAGGTTATTTGAGGAGGTCAAATCTCACCATCAACAAACGAAAGAAATCATGGGACTTAAATATTTTAGGGAAATAAGCTGGTGTAATTACAATTCAGAAATAGTGTGCTGAAATAATCAGACTACAAATTGTATTCTAATATAATCACTTGGGGACGTGAAATGACCAAAGTGCTCTCCATATAAAAGCAGATGTATCAACCCTTTAGCGCCTCTTTCTTCTCTGTTTTCTTCTCTGTTTTCGCAGTTTGCCAAAAATGGGGGAACTCTAGGTTACTAGAAAACATTAACCAACGCATTCTACAAGTTTGCAAGCATTTTTTCGTATCACTTTAACCCATCACTATCATTATCATCTTTGCTGTTAGACCTGCAAAGAACGGGAAAGAAGGGCAAGACTTCTCCATCACGTGGTGGAAGACCTTGACCTCATTGTCACCGATTTGCTTTTTGACTTGCCTTTCTGATAACTGGCCAAAACCTTAGTGTACGTTCATTGCATTATCTTTAAGGACGCGTTTGGTATTTATGAGTTGTCGATGCTAATTTCCAGATTTTTTTCCCAATGTGTTTCACCCAGCAATTGCAAAGAACGTTAATCGATGACGTTCTTATTCATTGTCTCTATCCACGACGTTCTTATTCATTGTCTGATCCTTGTGCATTTCCAATTCTTGAAAATTCCAAATCGCTAGAATGGTATCCACTTTGGAAGCCCACAAGTCTTGCAATATGTTTTTGTTTGTGTTATTGGTCCAATCAAACCTAAACCAGCTTTGGAAGCCCACAAGTTGAGAGCTCATTGCATGGATCTTCTCCTTCTCATTTGGTTCATCATTTTATCTCACATTTATATATATATATATATATATATATATCTCTCTCTCTCTCTGTGAGAAGACGTTTAAACCTCTTTAAAATCTACCTCTCATTATTATAGTGAAGGGGAACTAGCATATATCATTCCTTAACTTTGTCATGGGGAATGCTAGCTAGCATGTGACAATAAAAGTATTTTGGACAACCAAATTAGCATTATCTCTCTCTCTCTCTCTCACATCATCCCTTCTTAACTTGATTGTGTCTCAACTAGTCCAATTTAGTGGTACTTCTCTTTCAAACGTCGAAAGAAATCTCAAATTTGAATCCCCAAATCCTCTATTAATAAAATAGAAGAAAATCGTGCCTTTTGATGTGCCAGAAAAAGTCAACTTATATATCAACAAGCAATATGTTTAAGCAAAATGCGAATGGGATGGAAAGGAAATTAGGTAGTGAAAGACTCATCAAAATTTGATGAGGCAACCGAAAGTTCATGTTTGAGGTCAACCCAAAAAAAAAAAATAGTGTTTGATAGGGTTACTCTCTTGTACTATTGGGCTTTCTCCATGGATTCACAAGTTTTTAGCTTCATATTGGAGAGCTGGAGGGCATCCAATACACTGATGGAAACTAAAAGGATCAGATACCCTTTGTAGGTTGGTTTTGTCTATTCTGATTTTTAAGTAGCACATAGAATTAAAAGCATAATTAATTCTTAATTATGCACATAATGGAACTTTTCTGTATTACTCCAGTAATCAGTGCCAGAATTTGGAATTTAGTTATGTGGTTGTTAGATTGAATAATAATGTATGGCCCTTGCTTGCCCTTGTACTTGACGACCACCAAGAACACATTTGGCCTCTTTCTCTGTCTCTAGAGGTCATCTGTTCTGTTTCTATGTTGACTCACCAATAATTGTCTTTGTCTTTGTGAGCAATGAGCATCACAAGGATCACTTTTTTTAAAAAACTCTGTGTATGAGCAATGAGCATGGAAATATTCCCACCATAGTTTCTTTATTTCTTTCTTATGTTTTCTTTCTTTCTTTCTTCTTTCCATGATATACAATGATCAAGTTCGGATATGATTCAAACAGTTCCTTGATCACCATCCTCTTTTTCATTCTTCTTCTTCCAATTTTAGCATCTTCAGCCTGCACATGTGAAAAGCAACGCAATGATCAAAACAAATCCAAGGAAGTGCTCCGATATAAACTAGTTGCAATAGTTTCAGTTCTAGTTTCTGGTGCTCTAGGAGTTTGCCTTCCGTTTCTGGTGAAGAACATATCGTCGATTCTCCACCCAGATAAGGACTTTTATCTCCTAATCAAGGCCTTTGCAGCTGGGGTGATCTTAGCAACAGGATTTGTTCATGTGCTTCCTGATGCTCATGAAAGTTTGACAAGCCCCTGCCTCAGTAAAAATCCATGGGGAAGGTTTCCCTTTACAGGTTTTGTTGCTATGGTATCAGCCATTGGTACACTGATGATGGAAGCTATTGCTACTGGATACCATAAGAGGTCTGAGCTCAGGAAATCTCAGCCAGTTGATGGTGATGAAGAGAGTGATCATGGGGCACATCATGCTGGTCATGTCCATGGTTCTGCATTGGTGTTAGAACCATCAAATTCGTCAGAGCTTATCCGCCATCGTATCATATCTCAGGTAATTTCAAGTAAATTGTCTTTGAAAAAACATCTGAAAATTTCCTATACACATACGAACTTGATTAATTGATTGAAATAATGCAATACAATTTACAAAACTGCAGGTTTTGGAGTTAGGAATTGTGGTTCATTCAGTGATCATTGGGATCTCCCTTGGTGCTTGTCAAAGCCCTCACACAATCAAGCCCTTGGTGGCAGCATTGAGTTTCCATCAATTCTTTGAGGGCATGGGGCTTGGTGGATGCATCTATCAGGTACTCTCAGTTCTTAACAAGCAAATTTGTTTGTCAACCAAATAATAAGAAGCAAAGAATTATGCTCCTAAAAAAAAAAACTAAACTCCTACAAGTTAGTCCAAATCAATCGAAGTGCATTATTGTTTTTCTTCACAATAATATAGTAAATTGATTTGACACATTTTAACTTATTGATCCTTTTTCCTTTATTATACTATCATGTAGTCACTTCTTTCTTTATTTCCCTTTTTTCTGTAATAATTTTTTTCAAGTTGAAAATGAAAAATAATTTGGCAAAATGTAACTAATTTGAGGCTGTTTCTGATAGTAATTAATTAAGCTAGGTCATTTATGATTTGTGCAGGCAAAGTTCAAGCATAAAACCATGGCAACAATGGTGCTATTTTTTTCCCTTACCACCCCAGCTGGGATAGCTGTTGGCATTGCAATATCAAACACCTACACTAAGAGCAGCCCAACTGCACTGATTGTCCAAGGGCTTCTCTTATCAGCATCTGCTGGGATTCTCATTTACATGGCGCTTGTTGATCTTCTTGCAGCTGATTTCATAAGCAATGCCAAAATGCTAGGAAACCCCAAGCTCCAACTTGGTGCTAATTTTACTCTTCTTTTAGGAGCATGTTTTATGTCTCTCATGGCCAAGTGGGGAGAATCCTAATTAAATTCCAGTTCGCTAAAGTTCTATATATATAGCGACATGATTTAAATCAGCCCAATCAATGCATGGGGGTCCATGTTCTTTTTGGCTTGAAGCGGGGGTCCATGTTCAACTGCAAACAATATGCAGACATATGTTTGTAAAGAAAAAAAAATTGAATCCATTTTTCAGAATGGTTTTTGAACTTTCCAAGTGCACCAAAAATCAAAAATCAATGACAAGATTTTAAATAGCATGGCATTAGACTTATTGTAGGGCTTTGCTTGAATTGAATCAATTACAAGATAATAAATTATCTTCAATTGCATAAAAATTTACTTGTAATGAGATAGTATTGTTTTGCTAATCTTAACTAATAATACAATGACACGTGAAAAAATTATTTTATGCGTCATTGCATTATTAGTCGAATAGCAAAACATGTTGTCCGCATATGGAAGTCTTTCTCCTTCATTTGGGACCGACCAAAGTGGGGGAATCTCCTTTTGTTTATGAGCTTATTTTTACTCATTATTCATACAATATGTTCTAAAATCTTTAGGTTGATATTCGTGGCAATAGAGTGTGTTATGAAACTGGTCCAAAAACTAAAATTCCAGTTGTGAAATATATTCCTGGAGGAATAATATGTTGTAATCTGCAGGACCACCAACCAACCATTATTGGAATTATGTTCTGAACCAATTAAATTACGACTTTCATATTACTGTTTCTTTTTTTGATTGAAATTACTGTATTTTCATTTTAGGCTGAAAAAGGAGGTGGGAAAGGGGCAGGGACAAAATGGAAGCATATATACGTTGGATGGCAACAGGGTAGCGTCAAGTTTGTCATCCTATCTCTGTCTTTGCCTCTAAATGGGATGGGTGGAGACTTGATAGAATTTCTTTCTTTTTTTTCTTTTCGAAAAGATAGATGTGGTCATAAATACATAGAATAGCAAATATCATACGTTAAGACACACAATGTGAACAATACAAAACCCATACAATAACACTACAAGATCAAAAAATAACCATAAATCGAATAGGTAAACCGAGGCAGGGACAGTTCCAAGATGGGTAATCGTATTTGTCCGTCCGTCAATCCGTCCATCTTCGCCCTTAATCTAACCCATTAAGGCCGGGACTATGTGAGACCTCAAAATACATTGCAAATCCTATGTAGTTTTAAAATGATTAAGACATGAAATCAGAAAAAGAAGATGTACATTTATAAGTTGATTTTGTTGCATGAAAGGCAAAACACTTATTTATATAAAAGTTATTGGCCATAGTGACTATCCTTCTTAAGTTTATCATAAACGGGTACAGACAAAAACACTAGTTTTCCACTTTCAGAATTGTCAGTCTAAGTTGTTTTGGTCACAAAGTCAAATGAAGTGAAAAAGGTACAAAATCAAAATTCCAGTTCTAGGGTTTTATGGCTTTCTCAATTTCATGACAATTGAGGCTAGGCAGAGTGTGTATTGTTTTGTTGCATGGGAAAAATTCTTGTTCTGATACCAAATAGCTCTGTAATATGCAATTTAATTATATGGCAAGTTTTGTTCAAAATGCACACTTGTCATTCGTCAACCCCACACTTCAATTCCATGTCGTCATTTTTACTCTAGCCCTTGCTTTTTCCAAATTCTCCCAACTCATATGATCGTATCTATACATATATAAATACAGAGTCTATGGAATAGGCTTAAACAAGCCACAGCCATAGCAGGACACTCTATACCACTCCTTTATCATTTGCAATCTTCTTCTTCTTCTTCTTCATGTCCCTTCAATCTCTTGCTTTCTGCAGAATGCACTTGCAGTTTCGATGCCACGGATCGTAACGAAGCCAAAGCTCTCAAATGCAAGCTAGTTGCAACAAGTTCAGTCTTTATGTGACTGGTGCCCTTTATAAGCATTGAACTTATTGCAACTAGCTTTCATTTTTGAGCTTTATAATGTCACCATATATAATCTGTTTGACTTAACAAAGTAAAATGAAGAAAGACGAAAGAATGTAACAGCATTACGCATGTAGTTAGATCTTTGGTCCTTGACCTTCCATGAAGTATATGCAAAACATAAAGTTGTCAGATCACAATGGGTGGAGCTTCTACGACATTGAATAAGTCTAAGTTTTCTTCATCTCTCTTTCTAGTCTAAAGTAACCAGCATATAGCATAAAGAATAATAAGTGAAAGAAAGAAAAAATTATAAGTTTTGGGGAAAAAAGTTGAAGGAAGTCTAATTTGTTATTTTCCAAAAAAAAAAAAAAAAACATAATCTGATCCCTCCAATGGCCTTGTGTTCTAGGCCTTTTGGCTAGATACCCATCTTAGCTTTTCTCAATTTAATAACAATTTAGTTTACCTATTGCGCAACTTGTCTCGGATGGGAGTTGTTTAGTTTGCTTGTAATTAACACAGAACTTGTTCTTTTTGATTTTATATGCTATACTTTTGTGTATGGTATTTGATACAAGCCATAAAGCTTTGTTGTATGGTAGCAGATTTTGAAATGCCATCGGCACTGGCATGCACTCATATTTTTCCTGGTTGGTGTTATAATCAATATCTCTATAATGCAGATCGTCCAAGCAATGCCAGTATTATTGTTACCAATGTTAGAAAATCACCGGACCTGGACAGAAGCATGGGTAGAAACGAAATGTTACCAACATGGCGCATGCAGTTATGCAATGCATTGACCGGCGTGTGGATGTGCATCAATTAGTATTTGATGCACGTGAATTACATAATGCATCAACAGTTGATAGTCACTCATGCATGTGTGGACGATTGTCGCTAATATAACTCTTAAATACAATCTCACTCTTGATTTCAAACACAGAACCTCCTAGAACCAAATTCCTCTACCATATTAAACAATTACTGAATAAAAAATCAAATGTTAGATAAATAAACTAACAAATCAGTTAAATGATCTACCATGTTCAAATCCTTTTGAGTGCTTGATGGTGCTCCACACGGCAAGTCAAATTCCTTCCCTAGCTGAACAGAATTCATGCTCATGCATTGGCTAATAACCACGATGGGATACTAATTTAATCTTTCAAGTGCCCCTTTTGCTTTTTTCCTGTTTTTGCTTTTCTTTGCCAACAACAAGAAAATTTCTTAGTCATGGATCATTATCAACATGGTTCGGAAAGAGACTTGAAAACCTAATTAAAGTCCTAAACTCCTTTAAGCTGTTCATTAACACATAATGTCGTCATTTGGCTCCATTAACCAGACACTTGGCAACCCCACACTTTCCTTTCTTACAAATAGAATTGAATTCCATGTCGCCATTTTCACCTCAACCCCTTTGCTTTTCCTGAACTCTCCAACTCATATATACAGTAAGCAATAGGCTCACTCCACATCCCACATCAAATTTCGAAGCCCTCCTGTACTCTCTCTCTCTCTCTCTCTCTCTCTCTCTCTCTCTCTCTCACTGAAAGCCATGAGAAAGCTCACTCCACCTCACACTCTTCTTCTTCTTCTTCTTCTTCTGTTTGTCCCCATTTTGGTTTCTGCAGAATGCACATGTAGCAAAGAAACCCAACACCATGACAAGGTCAAGGTTCTCAAGTTCAAGCTAGTTGCAATAAGTTCAATCCTCATAGCCAGTGTGCTTGGTGTCTCTCTGCCAATGTTGGGCAAGAAAATCCCAACTCTGCGCCCCGAAAACGATATCTTCTTCCTGATCAAAGCCTTTGCTGCTGGCGTGATTCTAGCAACAGGGTTCATCCATGTCTTGCCTGAGGCATTTGAGAGCTTGACAAGCCCCTGCCTCAGCCAAACACCATGGGGGAATTTCCCATTTTCCGGCTTCATTGCAATGCTTTCGGCTATTGGGACGATGATGATCGATACCTTTGCCACTAGTTATTACAGAAGGTCACATTTCACTAAAGCACTGCCAGTGAAAGAGGATGAGGAGATGCATGGGGTGCATGAGGGTCATGTGCATGTTCATACTCATGCCACACATGGTCATGCCCATGGATCCGGCGCGATTTTACCTGAGGATTCAGCTTCATCTTTGGAGCTTATTAGGCATCGAGTGATATCACAGGTAGAGTTGGCTAGTATTCTTAGTTGTTTATGGTTCAATATTTTTTGGTGATAGAGTTTGTATTCTCCCCTGTTTCCTCTGTTTTTTGCTCTGCCATTCCTATGAACTACCTCCTATACTTTGTATTTACAATTACAAGCATACAGGTATTTGAAATTATTCCCAGAAGGAAGAAGCTTCAGTGATTGCTGAATTGAAACATTTTCTTATCTGATTGATCAAAGAACTCTTTTGTTCAATTGGTTACAAACTATGGTGGTCCTGCATTCATTTGTTTGTTTTATTTTTACAATTTTATTTTTTCTTTTTGTGTGTTAATTTCATTTTCCTGTTCTTTTTGCTGCTCTAGTTTTCTGATGTAATGATGTAGATTCCTTGTATAAATGTTTTACAGGTTCTGGAGCTTGGGATTGTGGTTCATTCAGTCATCATTGGGATATCTTTAGGTGCCTCTCAGAGTCCCAGAACAATCAAACCTCTGGTAGCAGCTTTGACTTTCCATCAATTTTTTGAAGGCATGGGCCTTGGTGGCTGCATCTCTCAGGTATCTTCAATTTCCTCCAAGATTTTTCCTTTTCTCCATTGTCTCATTTAGTCACCCCATAAGTACAAAATAAATATAAGAAAGCAAACTCTGCTAACTTTCTTGGTTATACGAAAATGTACAAATAAAATAAATATATAAATTTTTTAATGCATGTATAGTCTTGGAAACATTCATCATTTTCTAAACCTAAGATGTTGCCATTTACCAAAATGCACGGGGTGCTGCAAAAGGTCTTGTTGATGTTGTAACAAAATCTTCTAGGTACCTATTTAGAGATCATGCGTATTTGTAGGGTCCAATGACTCCATTGCATTCCACCACCATATGTGTCTTTATTTCATTTGTACAGTGTGGATTGCATGGTTCACTATTGGGACAGTCTCACATCAGTTCAGTGCAGCATTTTGTTGAAAGTCAACTTTCATTTTTCTAGGGTTAGGGTAATTAAGCTGTGTTAATGTGTCTTTTCTTCACCATGAGGTTCCAAGTTCCACAAGTTTTTCAATCCCAAAACATTTTAGGGGTGTGAGTTTAGGTTATAAATCTTTCTATTTTCATACAATTTTATGTGAGTTGCTTCAATTGTTTGTGCAGGCCAAATTCAAGTTCAGGGCCATTGCAACCATGGTGCTTTTCTTCTCCCTCACCACCCCAATTGGAATTGGTGTTGGAATGGGAATATCAAACATTTACAATGAGAGCAGCCCAACTGCTTTGATTGTGGAAGGGGTTTTCAACTCTGCTTCAGCTGGGATTCTAATATACATGGCTCTGGTTGACCTTCTAGCAGCAGATTTCATGAACCCTAGAATGCAAGGCAATTTAAGGATCCAGCTTGGGGCTAATATTTCACTTCTTTTGGGTTCTGGCTGTATGTCACTCTTGGCCAAATGGGCCTAAATGCTTCAATGCAATGAGGGCTAGATGTATGGAACATAGGTTTAGTGAGCATGATCCCTCTTAGGCATGCTCTTTTGTATGTTTTTGTTTTGTTTTTGTTTTGTTTTTAGGCTTCTGTGTTTACTTTCATCTTGAAATGTCTAGTGGAAATTTGGTAAATGTGTCAGTGCAACAATCTAATTCTTCCACCCACAGAAAAGTGTAAAAAATATGGAATGAATATAACGATCATATCTTAAACAAATAACATGAGACATATGTCATAATTCAGTTTTGAAATGTTGAGAGTTAAAATATATTGGGGGGACATGTTCCAAGATACCAATGACCACACCCGCCATTACAAGTAGGAACACATTATCCTCGTTTCACATAAATTTTTCTCCTATATTGGCATTGTTTTTTTTATCAACGGGAAAATGGAGATTCGAACTTGAGCCATCTTCTATCATTAAGTAGATATGTATCAGTAAAATAAGAGCTAATTGCAAAAAATAAAAAAAGCGAGTTTATCTGTTCGAAAACATATTACTATGATAATAAGAGAAAGTTAAATCTCACAAAGTTATACGTTCAACACTAACATCGTACCAATTAGTTTGGTGGGAAAATTGGGTAGATGTACCATCTTTGAGTCAATCCCATTTGTAGATGTGATTCAATTTTCACATCAAGTCTAGTCTAAAAGAAAGTGGCGTTATGTGCTCACTTTACTTGTGGCCGCTTCATAGTGAAGCCATTATCAAATCATGTTGTCATGTTGATTTTATTTGAACACTATGAATGGTTATGAATGTGCCAAAGAATTGCGCAATTTTCATATTCGTAATAATTATTTCTATTTCAATTGTTATTATTCTTTCTACAATTATAATACAATTCTATATTTGCAGACATATAACTAAAAACAGTGATGTAACATACATGGGGGTTGAACTCGAAATATTCCTTAAAAGAGAAAAAGCAAAAGTTGACTCACAATGAAAAAAAATAAAAAATAAAATAAAAAATTCATGTTAAAAAAAAAATGTAAAAACCAAATTGTATAATAAGAATGCTGTTGGGCCTGTTGGGCTTTAGATCTGATCATGGAGGGCCCACTGCCAAAATTATTTCTCTTGGGTTTGGCATCCCAGAAGTAAAACAACAGCAAGTCTCTTGTGTTGAAGCTTTGCTTATGAATTTCCAGCACCAATAGAACAAGCTTTGCTTCTGAGTTGTCTTCGGAGTCGGAACTATTTTATATCCCCACAGAGAATATGCAATTTCTGTAGCAGAAGGGATTGGATTGTTGAACAGGACAGGCAAGCTAACAGTGATTAGTCAAGTCCTTTCTTGGCGGCTCAATCTACCGATCCAATACTCTCAGTTGGGTATGCTCTTACTCAGTCCTTTCTTTTCTGGCCTAAGTATGCGCTCAAGGTGTTTGATTAAATGTCTATGTGAGATTGGGTGATTGAAATTTAGTGTCTTTATTCACAGGTGACTTTGAAATTTAGTGTCTTTGTTCAAAGATGATTGTTTGTTGATTGGTTGCATCTGAAAAGTTTTGGTCTTTATTTGAATATGAGATTGCTTTCAAGTGGTACACCATATCTCAGTAAAAACCAAGTAGTTCATACTTCACTTAAGCATTGCATAGAAGTATCCCAAGGAGAATTTAGTGTCTTTGTTCACAGGAAAGCCCACTTTGTTCCCTTATGTATGCAGTTGTTATGACTTAGCTTGGAATTTTCTTTCTGTGTATGGGAATTTGATATAATTATTTGTTTCAATGAATTTATGATGTATTTCCTTTGTTTGTATGGGTATTTGATATAATTATTTGTTCCGATGAACTTATGATCACTAAGCATAATAGTTGTGACTTTATCACGGGTTTCAGTCATTTATACTGACTTTGAGGAAATTCATGTGCATAGGCTAAGTGTTAGCAATGATGCCAATGAACTATGGTTATAGCCCATTAGTTATATCTCTGGCCCAGTGCATGTTTACAAGACTTATCGGTAGTCTTTTACAGCAAAATGTGTTAACCTACTCATCACTTGCTTGTGTAAACAATTCTAGAAAGTCCATTGTATCATCGATTCTGATATCTTCCTCTCCTGTTTGTTTGTGGCCCTAATACTCGTGATTTATTTTTCTATTGGTATCGATTATTTTCTTCTTCATTCTGTAGATTGGAGATAGCAATGGCAGGAGTAATACAAAAGTTTGTTGCTGCATCATTGTTTATGTGGATAACTCCCGTGGCGATATTATATGCATTTAACAATAATTTGCTTCCTGGTAAGGCTGTTGTGCAAATTCTGTAGCTTTTTGTCATCTTCAGTCCTCATGTCTAATTGGTTGATATAAAACTAGTACTGCATCTTATTGGAGGTCCCTCGTCGTACTAATATAGGCTCGCACTAGTTATGCTGGGTTTTCCTTCTTAATGCTATATTACAATGAATTTATCTACTTTCAATCCTCTTTTTGATAATTTTGTCTGCGTTACTTGTTTTATTTCTAAATAAGCAGACCATTTCTCGTTTCACATTTTGAATTTATGTCATTCTGCATTTCGTTCCTATCCTAGAGCACCTTAGAGTTTGTCCATGTCACTCTTAATGTTGTGATAATGGGAATTTTCATCTCAATCAAGCCTTTTAAATATCTTCCAACTAATGACCTCTAAGTTCCCATGAGGAGAGTTTTGACGATTAGAAACTTTTTTTTTTTTTTTATATAAATATTTTATAATTACATAATAATATCCTTACAGTGAACGTGCTTTACAAGAATAAAGATGGCATCCTATCACCAAGAATAACTAGGGCATGTAACAGAATAAATAAATAAATAAAAGTATAACCAGCGCCAAGATGATGTGGTGCCATACTGCTGTAGGATAGCATTGACGTTGTGGGCTTTACTTTTGGAAACAAATTTGATTTTGGGATTTGAATGGTGGAAGAATCAGGATTACTATAAGACTAACTTTAGTCGCTTGATGATTTTACTAAATTGGAATTTTGTCTCCACCTAACTAAGAAAACAGCTGCAGCATGTGCTAGTAGCATGCTATACAAGGATTTGGAGTTTAGACCTGTGTACAAAGTATGAGCTTGTGGGGTGATCAGAGGAAAATAAGGGCTAGTGGTGAAAACAGGAGTTCTAGTAATCAAATAAAAGGAGAAGAAGATAAATCTAGGCACTCTCCCTATTTCCCCATGTGAATTACATGCAAGGCTATAATTCATCATAGATTCTCTAAGAACGCTTCAAAACTACTGAAGATGTTCTCTGAAACCTATTCTCCACTAAACAGAAAGAGTTATATCTAAGCTTCTCGAACTAGTAATCTTAATGGGACTTTGACCCCAAGATCAGAGACTCGTAAAGCCAAGCTAAAAAGAGGTTAGAAGCATAAGTGCAGCCCAGTAACATGAAAAGATCCACAGCAAGATCCATGGGAACAATTATAAACCATTTATGTCATCTTTCAATTTTCAGAATACCCTACCACTTAAAATTGAGACCGCTTGGGATATGAAAATTTTGAAACCAATCAATGGCATCGTCTTAGTAGTACTCAACTTGGGCTTTCACTATTTAAATTTTTGTTTCTTATCAAAAGAATATTACTCAACTTGCCAATTCATGTGTCAACTATCTTAAGATTATTACTTCTTTTTTTGGCTACTGTTGGATTTCCAGTTGTAGGTAAAATGTTATCTAGAGCCTAGAGGCCATCGTTATTCCTGTGGGTGTATGGGTAATCTTGTGCAAAGCACTATGGTTGTAGGAAATTTCTGAAGAAAACATAGGCGCTTGAGTTTGTGTCACCAAATTGCACAGCCAACATGCCCTTATCACAATCATGCAAGTGAATGTCTGATTAAATCGAAAAACTTTGATCTTGTAACTTGCCTTACTATGTGATAATTTTTTGCTAGGATTTAGGAAGGGAGCTTTATAGAGTTACTCTCCTAGGTTTTCCTCTTGGATTATCTGAGCGTGTCTTCATGTGAAACAGGTGCAAGCGACATGTCTCCATATTCACTCACATTGTTGAGTGGATTCCTTGCTGTTATATCTGTCAACATGGTTATTGCATTTTATATATATATGGCAATGAAGGAACCTTCTGACAAACATAAGCCTGATCCTGCATTTCTTGCTGAGGCCAAAGCTAGCATAAGCCAGCCTACAGGTGAAGCTGATAGCTCTTCCCAATCCTCCAAGAAAGAAGAGTAGGATATCCCATTTGTCATTTCCACGGTCGGAAGCACTGAAAATTTGACAGCATCATGCAGTCTGCAGACCAGAAATAGTGATTAAGAATCCACTTGATTAATGTATGTTGGTTTTCATTTTCCGTCAGCTGCTATTAATGATGTGATTTTGCTATCACAAGCTCCTTTCTGGAACTTTCCATGGTTGATGCATTCTTCGCCCCTTATTTTTCAGATAAATTTTAGTGTTGGAGGAAAATCATGGTTGCACTTGCTTTTTGACTCAAAGCGATTGAACTCTCATATATTTGGGCTGCAGGTATACAACTAATTGAGATTGCTTTTATGTGTAACCTAACTTTAGGCCTACCATACATCTCACGTTAAATCTCCTTGAAAGCAAGACAGTGGATCATTTTGAAATATGTCCAATGCGAAAATGGCAGAAATGCATGCTATAGGCCTCTTTCTATCTCTCTTCAAGTGATAGGTGATGAGTGATAGGAGCGTTTTTGGTGTACGACATCTCCATGTGACGTTAACCATATATGTTATAACACATGTATATTTATTGATATTTAAACCTAATGTATAAACTTGTCGTTTTATCATGTTACAACATATAGATTAATAATATATAGATTAATAATAGACAAATTTATAAATAAACCCAATCCTAGACATGTATTTATAAAAAAACTCAAGCTCTATTTAAACATAGAAACACACCCAAAATTAATCCCAAAGTCAACTTTTTGAGTGTGTTTATAAATGGGTTTTAAGTGTGTGTAATGATGGATTTTGGGTGTGTTTATATGTTTAAATAGTGCTTGGGTTTTTTTATAATTTCAACCCCCATTTTGGGTGTTTTAGTGAAACTCCCTAAATAATATTGTGTGGCAGTTTTATACGTTACGAGAGGAGAGAGATAAGGAGAGTAATGCAAACGTTTCCAACTTAATTAAGCTTGGTCATTGGATACCAAGGGGTTTACACAATATTCATTGAATACTAAGGGGTTTACAATGAATATTTGTGTAAACCCCTCTCTCCACTAAAAAATAAAAAATAAAAAAACTAATCTTGGTCAATTTTAGGTTGGGCCTCAGCTCAGGTCAACCCAACTATCAACTAGATTAATTTGCAATCTGCTACATCAATTAGGACTAGGAAAAGCCCTAGCCCCAATTTTCAACCCATTTTTCTTATATAATATTATAAAAATAGGCTACAAATACGAAGACATGAAACAAAAGAACCCACAGATCATAGAACGGAAACCTCCAAAAACCCAAATACCGAATCGAAGGCTCAGAGAGAGAGAGAGAGAGAGGGAGACAACAAGAAACACAACAAGAAGACCCGTACGAGGAGGACAAGGAGGAAGAAGGACAAATGGGTAGGAAGAAGAAGAGGGTTTCGTCGAAGGTTTGGTGCTACTACTGTGATAGGGAATTTGACGATGAGAAGATACTGGTGCAGCACCAGAAAGCTAAGCACTTTAAGTGCCATGTCTGCCACAAGAAGCTATCTACCGCTGGTGGCATGGCCATTCATGTCCTCCAGGTCCATAAAGAGAGCGTCACCAAGTATTGCCTTCTGTACTTTCCCCAATTATCTGAACCCTAATTTTTACGTTCTTTCATAGCTGACTTTACTATATGATAATACGATATTGATCAGTTTTATGTTTGCTATATAGAACTATGATCTTCATTGTTTTTATTTTTGCTATGTAAAAATATGATCATCATCCTTAAAAAATTGTAGTTTGGTCAGTCAATGCATCTTTCTAATGGGCTTTAGATAAAACAACAACTTTTTTTAATTAAAAAAACGATTTGTGAAGAATTCTTTTGCTGGAAAAATAATTTGAGATTAAAGTTTTTATGTTAGCTGCATGGGCAAAAGTTTAATGGTCAATGGCATTGAAAGGCTGTCTTGATTTTCGAGCAAATTCAAGCTGTAGGTATTTGATGGAAGTTTAGTAGAATTTGGATTCCAGGAAACGATGTGGCTGTCACTATAAATTGGTTTTTATGTTGTTGGGATATACTGAAATGTCAATGCGTTCACATATGAGGCAAGCTTCTTAATAATGAGAGGGCCCCTGAACCTCAGGAAGATAATGTATTGTATTAACCTTTTACTCATATAACTGTAAGAGGAACTTTATGCACATACCTATGTGCTGATGATAAACTCAAACTTTGTCCACTGTATTCAAAAAGTAAATGTTAATTCATTTCTTTTTGAACTCTAACCATTTGTCATTGATACAAAAGAACAACCCATATTCAAAAATCCGGTTTCAAGTTTTCTAACTCAGACATAAGAACATTATCGTAGATGCTTATAGTTGCTCATTGTTTGTGATTAAACTATTTCACTTGATCATTTAAATGAGCTATTATAAATGGCCATTGCAATTTGTTCAATATATTTGAACTGTGCCTCAATATAATTCCTTACCCTGATTTTCTTTTTTCACTTTACTGATACTCAAACTGGAAAAACAGAGTTCCCAATGCAAAGACTGGAAGAGAGTCAACGGATATTGAAATATATGGGATGCAAGGAATCCCACCTGACGTCTTGGCTGCACATTATGGAGAGGAAGGTAAAGGATCCTTACAAATATGATGTTTATCCAGAGAATTTTCTTATTTTATGTTTAGGTTATGTTATCCCAGTTGATATTTGGTGATGTTTAAATTTTTATTTTATTTAAATGATTAAATTCAACTGTTTTATGCCTTCTTTGGGTTTGATTCACATTAAAGTTTCACCTGGATGTGCTGGATTTGAATCAAATTTTCTTGAATAGTATAATGTATTAAATAAGATGCTCTATTGGAGTGTTCATAGCAACATCCATGTAATAGTTATTTGGGTATAAAAGCTTTGATGATTGTATTTGGTCCAGTTGGAAATTTTTAACATGTTGAAATTCTCCTGTTTTAATGGTTGAACCAATTTACTTCCAAGAGAATGCATCCACATATAAACTCATGCAAGTACACACTCATTCGGATGTCCTAATCTGTGCATAAGAATTCTGTATGAAATGTTTTGTCATGGTTTGTCTTAAAGACTAATCGAACCAACAAAAAGTGTACAATACCTATCATTTTGTGTTGTTAATTTCATGTCCTCTTGAAATTATAGCATCAATCATATAAGTTAAGTTTATTTTCTAAATATCTTAATTTATTTGCAGATGAGGACGCTCCATCAAAAGTAGCTAAAGTGGACGTCCCATCAACCCAGTTTGTTGGTGGTATGGTGCCCGGTTCGATGGGGATTGGATATCCTCCCCAACCAGCTTTGGGTGCAATCCGGCCAATGTATGTTTTCTGTGAGGTTTCTTGCATATCCTCCGCCACCAGCTTTGTGAAATTTGAAAACTATATTTTCTGTGTTACATAATGATTACAATCTACGTAACCAACTTATCTGTATGTTTCTTTGGTTTTTGTTTGCACCAGTTACAATCCTGCAGTTCCAATGCCTCCAAATGCTTGGCAACCTCGTCCCCAGCCATGGTTTCCACAACTTCCAGCAGTCTCAATTCCTCCTCCTTCCTCATTGGGTTATGTGTCGCAGCCATTGTTTCCTGTGCAGAATGTGAGGCCACCCCCTCCATCATCAACCCCTTCACATCTGCCATCACATATAACTCCGCCTGGACTTCCCACATCCATGCCTCCTGTTCCTGTATCACAACCCCTGTTTCCTGTTGTTGGTATAAATAATGTACCAACTCAAAGTTCTCCCTTTTCAGCTCCTATGCCTTCAACTAGTATTCTCTCAAATTCTCCAGCTGAACTTAAAGGCTCAACAGATGCGCATCAAGGTGCGAAAACTTCCATAACAAGTAGTTATCTAAGCATTTCAGGTTTGATGTCCTATTTTTTATTTGCTTAAATGGTCTTTCGGATACGTTTTTTGTGTGTAAATTTTTGTTTTTTACAAGCAATTCAAACATTTGGTATTTCAAAATTTTCAAAATTGAAACTTGTAGCTCATAATATGGGTGTTTTAAGTAGGCATGATGCTGTAATTTATCTGGTATCCCCTCCTTTTTGTATATGTTGGTGGTAACTGTACTTTGATTTAAAAATTTCTTTTTGGAATGATTTAATATGTGTAACATTCTATTGTATATAACTGTCTATTTTGTCAATTTTTTTTTTTGTGTGGTAATTTTTGCCCTTCCCTTGTCTATGCTTTAGCTAATGTCAAGTCTCTTAATTTTTTTTTTCTTTTCATAACAGTATGGAGTCAAAGCTGTATTCTAATCATAGATTTTAACAAAAATGGTATTTTCTTGCTTTCAGATCGATGCTTTCCTTATGTATGATAAAATAAGTAATAGATGCTTTGGGAATTTTCTCTTGTTATTTATGGTTCAAGTCACCTTTTGAGATTATACTACAGAGTACTGTTTTGGGAATTGATCAACTTCAAATTTGGATTTGCTATCAACAGCGTAGTTTGTACGTTGCAGGCTTATGTGTATTTTATATATTACAAAGGCAGTCTGTTATCTTCCTGGTTATGCACCCAATTGATCCTGATAATTGTTTTTATTTCTTGACCAACTAAGCTACTAGTTGTTTTGGTATGATAAGCCTTATGTGTTTGCCCTTTACAATAATGAAGCCTGCCCACATTGCAAAAAATATAGCTCTTCTGTCCTAGTTGATGCCTTTGGATTGTTGATCTCATGTGTGCAAGGCTTGTGAACCTGATATCTCCCTTGCATTTAATTGCTACAGGTGGGACCTTAATTAATTCACACTCTTATGCATCTGGTCCAAATACTGGTGGTCCATCAATTGGACCACCCCCTGTAATTGCAAACAAAGCTCCCGCTCCTCAGCCAGCAGCTAATGAGGTGTATCTGGTTTGGGATGATGAGGCTATGTCCATGGTAAGTCATTTCTAGTTTACAAAATGCTAATTAGGTTTCTTTTTGGCAAGTGTTGTGGCTAACTGGTTCAGTTGACTTACTTGCAGGAGGAAAGAAGAATGTCCTTAGTGAAGTATCAGGTGCATGATGAAACTAGCCAGGTAAGTCATACTACCTCTTTATTTTACGGAGTTGGATTGCTCTAAAACCAGATAGGTAGGCTTTATGTTTTTTTTTTTTTTTGGGAGAAGGAGGTAGGCTTTATGTTGTCTTTTCAGATTGACTTGTTTACCAATTTTTCCTGTTTAGAGAGGCATATACTGTATGAATTTGAACCTTTTTCTTTTGAAAAGAAAATTTTAGCAAAGAACATGTGAACCTTTTAGTCCTCCATCTTTCTGCTTTCCAACCCTTGGTTGATGGGCATGCTGTTTTGTTTAAACTGCCATATCTCGGGTTTCCACGCAACTGCATCAAAAGGTTCAAGTAGGTATTTACATTATTTTTGCTGTTAGTTAGTAATTACAATTTTGACAAGCTTGCTGCAATGGGCTCAAGGATTCTTCTACCTAGCATCGTACTCAGTTAAGTACGGATTCTATGTATTTGTTCTTTAAAATTTGGATTTATCTGTTGTTATTCACTCTCCCTATGCTTTCTTTTGGGGCGTGGGGTTTTGAGTGAAACAAGATCAAGCCCAACAGATTTTTGTTTAATTGTAGCAACATTACTTTATTATTGAACAGTGAAACCAGACTTGGCACAGGTCAGCTTCTTTCACAAAGTTTGGTATCTTTGGATAGGACCAATTTACTTATCTTGCTTGACCAAGTGAATGATGCCCCCGGTTCCTCTCTGATTATCTTGTTGCTGTTTTATTTTTCAGATGAGTTCAATTGATGCAGCCATAGACAGAAGGATTTTGGAGAGCCGGCTCGCTGGCCGGATGGCATTTTAGATCAAATAGCAGCGATGGGCCAATGGCATTGTATGCACTGTTGGAATCTCGTGCTAGTGTATGGACCTTGGAATGTCATGCTGATGTGCGGTCCATATTTCGCCTAGTTTATTTGAAGAGCAAGGCGGGTTCTTTGGTTTGTCTTGCAAGTAAAACCAGTCATACCTTTGTGTTGTATTCTTTGCAAGAATGTGAGGTGGAAGGGAAAATTATTTAAAGTTATGATATGATATTCTTTTTTCCATTTTCCCTTTTGCTTTCTCCCATAGATTTTGATGTAAACCTTGTAGGATATGTTCATTTGAAGGATTTTATTTCATTTCCCCAGTGATTCAATAGTTTTCTAGTTCTATATTTCACATGTGAATAGTAACTGGATTGTTGTTTATTGATGATGATGCTATTATGTTGCTTATTGTAACAAATTAGTCCCAAGTGAAAATTTCAAAAAATAAAAAATAAAAAAATAAAAATGAGAAGGGTTTGAATCCAAGCACGCTCCAATACTGGTCGAGCTTTGGGACTGTTTTCTTTTACGAGCACTGTGAAGCAACTACTCCATGTACAAATCCCAGGGCTACAACAATTTGCAGAAATTTGCTTTTGTGTGTTGTTGCAGTCGATCAATGTGATGACGTATTTTGTATATGAATATTGCACCTCCTAAAATATGGAAAATAGAAATTCATCGTTCAACCATATTATAATAGGTAAATTACCAACATCACGTGGATGTATAATCGTCATTCAAGTACTACTTTAGATAAATATTATAGCTATGGCCAGCAATCCCATCACAATAATAACACATTGGTTGTGCGCAAAGGTTCCCTATGGTCAGTTTAATTGATCTTCGACAAAGCTTAGAGAAAATTTAACGTATATAGACGGTTCTAATCATAAGATTAGTGCTCAAGCTAATGCCTCAAATTAGATCCTATTCTTCATTTGAAACTTTGTTTCAAATACTCTTTTTGTTGAATTTGTTTTGCATATGGTGTACTAAGTCTATGTCCTTCCATTCTTGGGTAATAGCACTAGTACACTATACTCATGCATTCCTCGTCCTATCATAGTTTAATTTTTCACTTGTAAGTCAAGTTTTTATTTTTATTTTTATTTTAGAGAACCGTACATGTGAGTTAGGTTAGTTAGTCAAAATAGTGCCAATTTCCTTTCACTCAATTTTGAGTCTCTCCTTTACATAAATAAATTAGTGTAGGTTAGAATGTCACATTGTCAAAAGTTTTTATACCTAAGAGAAAACTAATTATTAATATCTTGAAAATGCATTTACATGGTGCTAGCAATAGCAAAAGTATAAAGGAAAATAAGAAAAAAAAATAGAAGAAAAAAAAATTGTTTGATAAAATGGGGAAAAAAAACTTCTTCGTGTATTCGGAAAATGCAATACAGAGACCAGACAGTTATGCTAAAATATGAAATAAAATATAAGAATATTTGTTTGTGAGAATTTTCTATATATTCTTCTTCTTATAGTAGATTATATTTATAATACAACGGAACCTTAGTAACCAAATAAATAATAAATTCATATTTCTACTTACAGTAGGAAATCATGAATTAAAGTAAATCAAATATAACTATAATGAGAATCCTTAGTGTGTAAGGAAAGAAAGTCAATGGTCCACAAGTCATGCCAACACTCCCCCTCAAGTTGGTGCATAGATGTCGCCAATACCCAACTGGTCGAGTGAATTGTGGAACGTCTACTAGAAATTGTCTTTGTCAAAATATATGTTAATTGATTCTCGGACTTTACGAGAGGAAACTGAATCACTTTAGTTTCGAGCTTTTGTTTGATATAGTGTTGATCTACCTCAACATATTTAGTGCGATTATGTTGGACTGGATTCTGTGCAATAACTATTGTAGCCTTGTTGTCACAAAAGAGATTCATTACAGATGTAGGTCTATACCCAAGTTCAGTAAGCAACCTCTTTAACCAAATGAGTTTGCAAATTCCTTTGGTCATTCCTCTGAACTCCGCTTCTGCACTGGATAAGGTGACCACCTTATGTTTCTTGCTCCTCTATGTAAACAAATTACCTCCCACGAATGTGAAGTAACCAAATGTGGATTTCCTATCCGTTATACTTCCTGCTTGATCTGCATATGTGTAACCATCAATATTCAAATGACCATGTTTTGAGAACATAAGTCCTTTTCCGGGTGCAGACTTCAAATATCTAAGTATTCAAAAAATTGCATTCATGTGGTCTTCACTCGGAGAATGCATAAATTGACTGACGACACTCACCGCATAAGCATTGTCAGGCCGAGTATGAGACAAGTAGATCAATCTTCCAACTAACCTTTGGTATCTTTCTTTGTTAGTTGGAACTTGATCCGGGTATTCTCCAAGATTATGATTCTGAACAATAGGAGTGTCTATAGGTTTGCAATCTAGCATTCATGTGTTTGTCAACAAGTCCAAGACATATTTTCTTTGAGCGAAAAATATGTCTTGTTGTCATCAGGCCACCTCAATCCCCAAGAAATATTTGAGTCCACCTAGATTCTTCATCTCAAATTCAGTATCCAAATAGTCTTATAGTTGAGATATTTCATGTTTATCATTCCCAATAATAATCATGTCGTCAACATAGATTATTAAAGTTGTTATCTTCCTATTCTGATGTTTCAAGAACATAGTATGATCTAAGTTACACTGTCGGAAACCATTGTTCTTCATTGTCATGGTGAACTGCCCAAACCATGCATGTGGTGACTATTTCAGTCCATACAACGTCTTTCATAATTTGCATATTGTTATAGTCTGAGTAGTATTATATCCAGGAGGAATGTCCATATATACCTATTCCATGAGTTTTCCATGTAGGAAAGCATTCTTTACATCAAACTGGTGTAGTGGCCAGTCCAAATTAACTGTGAGGGACAATAAGACTGACTGTGTTCAATTTTACAACTAGTGCAAATGTTTCTTCATAATCTACACCATAAGTTTGTGTGTACCCTTTCGCAACAAGTCTTGCCTTGTATTGCTCAATAGATCCATTAATGTTATGTTTTATGGTAAACACCTATCTACATTCGATAGTCTTTTTTCCTTGTGATAAAGTTTCCAATGTCCAAGTCTGATTCTTCTCAAGAGCTTTCATCTCTTCGTTTCTAGCTTGAACCCACTTAGAATCTTTCAATGCTTCAGCAACCTTGGTTGGGAACAGACAACTGATGCACAACGGTCTTGAGTGGTTCAGACAGCTTCTCAGTGGATACATGATTCGCAATTGGATATTTTGATGTCTTGTCAATATCATGTGAATAATGGTTGCTTCCCACAATTCTGCCTGAAAGGTAATTAGTATCCAATAGATTTATCCTCTAAATTCACAAGTGTAGTAGGAATAGTTACCTTAAGGATATTCTTAGGAGATTGATCCATTGGTATTGTTAAGTTAGAGGGGGGTCTGCATCCCGTTATTCTGTATTGTCTATAGGTGTAGGACTCGGATCATAAACATCTTCACTGGGGTTAGACGGGTCTAGCAATTGATCGCTTTTGGGCAGAGAGCAATCTCGTGCTCCAGACTCGAGATGATCAATCGTCGGGTTTGGACGATCGATTGTTTCTGTACAGAGGAAAATTTCTTTGTTTTTCAAGTTGCTCTAATTCTGCTTTTCACTTCGTATCTCCCTCCGAAGCATATAATTGGATGATGGGTCATGAAAGAACATCTCAGATTCCAGATAAGTCGCATCCAAAGTGATATATATACTTTGGGGAGAAGGGTGATAACAACGGTAGCCTTTCTGATAAGTGACATAACCCACAAAAACACAACGAATCGCACAAGGATCAAGTTTGCTACGATAATTTTTGTGGAGATGAATAAGGGCCACACATCCAAAGATGAAGTGAGTACTAAAACATGGGGCAAGGGTTTGTGTTACGTAAGCACTTGTAAGAGAGTTTTAAAGGTCAATACACTAGAATGCATGTGGTTTATCAGGTGAACAACAGTGAAAATAACATCATCTCAGTGATGGCTAGGAACATGAGCGCCAATCAGAAGTGGTTGGGCAGTTTTAAGAAGATGTCAATTCTTTCGTTCAGCAACACCATTTTGTTGTGGTGTCTGAGGACAAGTCATGTCATAGATAATTCCATGTTGTTGGAAGTAAGCCTGAAAGTCATGATTAACAAATTCTCCATCATTGTTTGAGTGAAGAATCTGTATTTGAGCATTGAATTGAGCTTTCATTTGTTTGTGGAAGAAGTGAAAATAGGAAAACACTTCGTTTTCATTCTTCAGCAAATAAAGTCATTTCATCCATGTACAATTATCTACGAATGTGACAAACCACTGAACGCCAGAAGGAGCAGTGATAGGTGAAGATCCCCAGATATCAGATAATGTAAACGAAATAGTACACTTGTTCGTACTCAACGAATAGGGCACACGGTGACTCTTGGTCAAAATACAAGTGTCACATGTGAAGTCAGAGTCCTTGACACCTGAGAATAAATTTGGTGTAAAATACTTCATATAACTAAAAGACGGATGTCCCAATCGACGGTGCCACAACCAGATTTGCTTTTGTTTACTATCACAGGAAAGCGTCACACTGTTAGCCATGCCGGGACTAAAGTCATCCATATAAATGAGTACATAACAATTCAATTGTTCAATAAGCTGACTAACGGACATCAATTTATTAGATAAAGATGGAACAACTGGAGTATTAGATAGTGAGAAATAGAGGATGAGAGTGCAACAATGCCAGCCCATGTCATAGGATAAGTAACTCCATTGGCGTTAAATACAAGTTTGTTGGGGTTGTGTAGTATTCAGAAAATTATCAAGGTTAAACATCATATGATCAGTTGCACCGGAATCAATTATCTAGCTCGTGGAATCACTCTTATTTGAAGTATGGAATCAATAACCAGTACCATCATTAGTAGTATTGTGTTGTGTTCAATTTTTAAGAGTAGCCCACTATTTGGAGTAGTCATGCAATTTAAACAAAGTCTCACAAGTGTGTCTCGGATCACCACAGTATGTGCAATCTCATCCATGTGTCGGAGTCATTAGTCGGGAAGTCATAATCTGTGCAGCAGAAGATGCATAGGATATATGTTTAGTAGGAATTCGGATCGGGATCTAAGCCTGAGTCGGGGTTGGTGTCGGAGTTGAAGTTGGGATCTGGTCTAAATCAGAGACATATTCGGGGTTGAGGTCGGGGTTGTTGTCGTAGTAGTTGGGGTCGGGGTCGTCAAAATAGGATCCTGATTCATGATCAGGTTTGGGATCGAAGTCTGCATCTGTAGGAGCTAAGCCACTTGGGTACTCAACTCGGCTATGATTGGTTGAGAATGAGAGAATGAGTCGGTAATGCTACCTCCATGAGGGTTGAAAAAACCATCAACCTCCATAGCAGCGGAAGGGATTTGAAACTAGAGTTATCAATTCCAAGATCGCCACTCTGATACCATGTTAAAATATGAAATCTAATATGAGAATATTTGTTTGTGGGAATTTTCTATATATTCCTCTCTTTATAGGAGGCCATATTCATAAGGCTTAATTATGTACATGCTGTGCTTTCCAACTTATCTCAGATTACCACTGTGGTGAAAACGTCTCAAAGTAAGCGTGCAAAAAGCGTCTCACGTTACCCTTTCCGTCAGTTTTTGAAGTTCCGTTCTGAACGTTCGCTCATCTCCCCAAAATTCCGAGCAGCTCCTCCCATTTATTACCGCTGTTCATCGCACTTTTGGGCTGCCATCGCCTCCTCCGCCACCCCAAGCGGCGACATGGATATCAAAAGAACCGACGTTGTCCTCTACCACCCTCACATCTCACCACGCCAACCGTCGGATCACCGAAAAAGCAAGAAATTGGCGGTTTTACCCAAAATCTCCATTGCTCGTTCGGGCGATTCCGAGCACTATTTTCTTCTATCCGGTATGATTTTTCAACCTCTCGAGTTGTTCTTCTGCTAGTTGTGTTGGTTAGGAGAAATTTCTTAGTTTTGGAGGGTAAATAAGTGATGAACAGTAACAAAGGGAGGGGCTACTGCGGAATTTTGGGGAGATGAAAGATAACATTCGTAGCGGAACTTCAAAAAGCGAGAAAGGGTAAGCGTGAGATAGCTTTTTGCGTTGAAGTACTTTGAGACGTTTTACCACAGTGTGAATCTGAGATAAGTTGGAAAGACAAGCATGTACATAATTAAGCCTATTCATAATACAACAGAGTTTTAGTGGCTAAGTAAATAATATATTTCTATTTCTATTTACAGTAATAAATCAGAAATTAAAATAAATCAAATACAATTATAATTGGAATCTTTGTGTGCGTAAGGAAGTCAATGTTCCGCGAGTGAAGCCAACATTCTAAACCCCTAAAACCCCAAGTGCCCACCCAGATATCTCTCTCTCTCTCTTTCTTCATGCTTCGTATCTAGCAGCTGAGAATGAAAGCTTTAAGAGCTCTGAGAACTCTCTCTTCGAAACCCAGAAAAACCCCATTAAACCCAACCTTCTTTCACAGGTTCTACGCAGCTCAACCTCAAGAAGACGATTCCAGTCACACCCCATCCCTCTCAGACTCTGAAAATGGTTCAGACTCAGTCTTTGACAGTACCCATTACGACATACCAACCATTAGTTCAGATTCTAAGCCGAAAATCCCTCAGAAGCTCACTTGGAACACCAAATACAGATCAAAAGCTGATGAATTGATTGACCAAAAGAAAAAACCTGATGATTTGATATTTAAGAACAGCTCGCTCGCAAAGAAGCTTCTTGAGGCGGCGGTATGTTTGCCCTCAGACGATGAGGATGAGGAGGATGAGGAGGAAGTGGTCAAAGAGGAGGACCAGAAGGCGTTGTCGGTTGGGATAATTGGTGCCCCGAATGCCGGAAAGTCTGCACTGACGAATTATATGGTTTGTTCTTTGCCTTTATCGTTTAAAGGTGTTTAATTTAATGTTGTTCTTGGTGAATTATTGAATGATTGTATTGAGTGATGAAGGTACTGCGGTTAATTGGCTTTCGTAGTTTTTGTCCTGAAGCTGTTTTTGGTTTTGGTATTAAGTAGTCTTTAATTTGATTAACAGTTTCTTGATGAGTTGGTTATGGGAATTTCAGTAGGGTATACACAAGTTCTGTAGCATGAGTATAATGAAGTGTTGGAGACTTTTGGTAATTTTGGCGTTATGTATTATTTCATTTGCCTAATTGGTCATAGTTTATATTTTATGGACAGATAACATTGGTTCTTCTATGTTGCTCTGTTGTGTTATGGGTATATTACATGGCATTAGATGAAGAACACGGGTACCGTATTCTGCATAATTTTCCCATGATTACTGGACTTTGGTCGTATAGATATCAAAATAGTTGCTAAGGTTAAAGCATGTTTGAGCTTCTTGACAGAAGGCTTAACATGTCAATGGCTCTGAACTCGTTTCCAGGTAAACAAAGGTGAGTTCTTCTTAGGAGTCTTGAGTGTCAGACACCAGTATTGAGTCTGAACCTGTCCTGTGCATAACATTTCTCTTAAATCCAAAATGTCATATTTTGGAGGGAAACAAATGAAAAATATTTTTATACTCCCATCTGGGATATACATATAAGCTTGGGAGATTATCCTTTGTTCTTAACCTTGATTCTTTGATGTACTCTGTAGGATATAAAATGATTTGCGGTACTATCTTGAATAAAGTTTACTAGAACATGAATCTAACATCATTTTATACCTTTACTGGATTTTATTATAACCAGAACCTTTCTGATGACGTCCTCTGCATTTTTTATAGGTTGGGACTAAGGTTGCTGCTGTGTCACGGAAGACGAACACCACTACTCATGAAGTATTAGGAGTGATGACAAAAGGAGACACACAAATTGTATGTATCTTGTTTTTAGTTAATAATCGACCTGCTTCTGTAGGAAAATTTTCTGGTGAATGTTACTTTATGCCCTAATGTGTTATGAAAGTTATTCACCATCAATTGAATTACCATATGCAATTGATTTCTTTATTCCAGTTCAAATATGACATTATTACACAAAAAAGACAACCTGATGAGCTTGTGACACTTATTTCTGTCTTGCGATGAGATTTTTTTGATACATTATTCTCATGGAACAAATAACTTATCTTGCACTTTTTTTTTTTTTCTCTTTTAAAGCGCATTTCACTTTCAACTATTTGATTTGTCAAGGTTACTGTTTTTAAATTTTATGTGTTGATTAAAGTTTTGATAGATACCCCATCTTTTGAGATAAAACCAGTGACGTTATAGTTATTAGACTGTAAATCATGTAAATATCAGAACATCATATCTATCCCTATCAATGCCCAACTATTTTTCCAGCTTTGTAATGAAGGTACTGTAAATATTTAATCATAAAATCTAGCATGGAAGCATGCAATATAAATTCTTATGCCATGCATCTTGTTTAAATAACCTTTATAGTCTTTTAAAATGCGTCGCAGTTTGTCGTTTATATTACTAGCGTGATGATCTGAATAGTATTCACATCAGCAATAACAACCTCTCTTGTAAAAATGCATTCAATTAATTTTCTTCTTAGTGCCTCAAAACATGTAGACATGCTTTTTCTTTTTCCTCACTGACGGAAGAGCACATAAATTGAAGCTTATGAAATGTCTTATAGTTGTTTTTCCACATTTTGGGCCATTTGATTGACTGCCTTCATCTATTATGCGTATACAGTGTTTCTTTGATACTCCAGGACTTACATTAAGTAACAGAGGATGCCCTTACAAGGATTTCAAGGTTCGTGTAGAAAGTGCTTGGAGCTCAGTTAATTTATATGATGTGCTCATAGTTATTTTCGACGTCCATAGGCATCTTACCAGGTTAGTGGTCCATTCCATTTGATATTCCGTAAACTTTATTATTCATTTTCCTTCGAACAATATTTCCCACCGTTTGGCTCCAAAACCTATCTTAGCCAGCTATTATATAGGCTTGTTTTATAATAGTTCATTAGTGTGATAGCGCTAATGCATGAAATAAACATAAGCATCAGACCTAGATACATATGACAGCCAGGTTTCATTTAGGTAAATTTTCACCCCCCCTCTCTCTCTCTCTCTCACACACACACATAAGCATCAGACCTAGATACATATGGCAGCTGGGCAAATTTTCAACTCTCTCTCTCTCTCTCTCTCTCACACACACACACACACACACACACACACACACATAAGCATCAGACCTAGAGACATATGGCAGCTGGGCAAATTTTCATCTCTCTCTCTCTATCTCTCTCCAAAAATTATTTGGTTCCTGATCACCTGGTTCCTTTCATTTCCATCTATGTAGGCCTGATGCAAGGGTTATAGGATTAATCAAGCGTATGGGAGCATTAGCACACCCAATACAAAAGAGAGTTTTATGTATGAATAAGGTTGATTTAGTTGAGAAGAAGAAAGATTTGTTAACGGTTGCCGAGCAATTCAAAGATCTTCCTGGGTATGAAAGGTAAGGTTTCCTTGTAGAAAATGAGAGATGGTGTTTGTTGTTTTCTTGGAACCCATGGTTCTTAAGAGTACATCTGACCATCTGTTTATTGCTTTAATCTTGTAGGCATTTCATGATTTCGGGTCTAAAGGGATCTGGAGTGAAAGATCTTACTCAATACTTGATGGATCAGGCATGTGTACTTTTTAGTAATGCCTTCATTGTGATAATTTCCTATGGAACATCAAAAAGAATTCTATTACAATAACCTTTTTAAAATGTATTGTTTGCTAAATGTCATATTCTACAATGCTGCTCTTTCTCTCACTTAATATCTGGTCAGAAATTTGAAAGACTATTACAATTCAATACTTGATGGATCAGGCATGTATACTTTTTAGTAATGCCTTCATTACGATCATTTCCTATGGAATGTCAAAAAGAATTCTATTACAATAGCCTTTTTAAAATGTATTGTTTGCTAAATGTCATATTCTACATTGCTGCTCTTTCTCTCACTTAATATCTGGTCAGAAATTTGAAAGACTATTACAATTTTTAGTTTGAGTTTAAAATTTTTTTAAAAAAAAAAAAAAAACAGTTTTTAACATATAATTTTTTATTTATGAGAGTGAGCCTTGGGTACAAGGATAAGGTTGTTGTTGTTCCATTTAACCCATCCTGGACCCTGTAATGATGGTGGCCTCATGCGTTGGGCTCTCTTTTTTTTTTTTTTTTTTGGTAGATTAATTGTTTTTAGTAATAAGTTGGTCTTCTAATCAATGTAAGAAGCAATTATTTCTTTTGGGAACCCAGTAAGGTTTGCTTGTTGAAATTATAATTGGATTGCTAATCTTTGTGCACCTCCTTCTGTTTTCAAGTTTTGGTTTGAAAAAGTATTCTAAAATTTATCTTGATGGAGTAAAGCACCTAAACTAACTTCTTTTCATGAATCTGCTTATCTTTCTAGCTAATGTTATGCTGTGTACTAGATCCCACATCTCAGTTCTTCTGAGGGTTTTTATGTTTAGGCTGTCAAAAGATCTTGGGAGGAAGATCCATTCATCCTGACTGAGGAAGTAATGAAGAATATATCATTAGAAGTTGTCCGAGAAAGGTTGTTAGACCATGTCCATCAGGTAGAGATAGTGTCTGCTTTATGTACTTTGAGGATATCATTTCTGTCTGCTCAACGATTCTCTCTACGGTCTCAAAATAAGCAATTTAAGAATCTTAAACAATGACAATCTCTGCTTATTCTAGGAAATCCCGTACGGTATTGAACATCGGTTGATGGACTGGAAGGAGTTGCGAGATGGCTCTCTTCGGATTGAACAGCATCTTATCACTCCCAAATTAAGTCAACGCAAGATTCTTGTAGGAAAGAAGGGCTGTAAAATAGGGTAAATACTGAAGTCCTTGTTCCAGCATTTGTTTTGCTCTTCTGTAACTTTCACATCATTTGACTATTTGTTCATAATTTTAACAAAAATAAGACATTTGTTTTAGGTTATTTTTACTGGGAACTTATTGATGTACGTCACCTTTTGCTTAGAGTTGTATCCTAGCTACTTGGGCACTTTAAGTAATTAGAACATATTGGAATCAATATTTTACTTCTTACACAAATTGGTCTGAAATACATTCTTTTGAAACAGGAGAATTGGCATGGAAGCTAATGAGGAGCTAAGGTCCATCTTCAAGAGGGATGTCCACCTCATTCTCCAGGTTAGACTTAAATGACACATTAGCAAGTTGAGTTGAATGCCAAGAAGGGCACCTCTTCATGCCATACTGTCTTGAAAACGAAGGTAGGTTGAGCTATGATCCATCACAAGATGGAAGTGCACCTTATTTGTAAGGTTGGACTTGCGACATGTTTAGTGAATAGAGAGATGAATGTCAAAAATTGCGACATTTCATCCACACTATTTTGAAATGTACATAAGGAAGCTTCTCAGGCCTATCTTTACTCTATTCTCCTTGACTCATCAAATTTATGATGGCCATCCATCTAGTTCTGAGCTTTCAATGTCCGAAATTTATCAGCTTTAGTTTGGGGATTGAAGCGGGTGACAAATAATTTGAAGACCCCAACTTGGCAGGCAAACACTAATGTCCGGAGATCTTTGAGAATGTACACTGTCTTGATATGGAATTCTTTTCTCTTTATACTAATCTTTTGTTTTTCCCCCTAAAGATGTGTTTATGTGTAGCAACATATGAACGCTTAAGCAGGGTTGTTTCATTTGATTTTTATTTGAATCTATACGTCCTTTAGTAGACTGTTAAAAGGACCCATATCTCTGATTGTTCAGAAGTCATTTATGAATGTGACTTTGCTTGTGTCACTGTAAATTCCACCTGTGTTAAGATGCGAATTGATTCAAATGTTTTACGCCCTTGGTAAGTATTGAAATGGATTCTGTCTTGGCATTGCTTCCCTTTTTAATTTGAGCCGTGTAATACAAATTCAAGGTTTCTCTCTTGTATGATTTGGGGTCTAAACTCAGAGATTCAAGATAACCATTAGAATTTGTACTTGAGGCTCGGATTAAAAGTCTAGCGAGGCAAACACCATACTAACCAACTGATTTAACCTACATATGCTTCAGTCTTGTAGTTAATTCCAGGGAATATTATTATATTAGTCATGCATGCGAACTATCTCCTCATGTGACCAGAGAGAGGAGATTGACAAAAGACATCACATATCACTTAAAAGTTCTGACAAGTAGCTCCTGACTAAACTGGACTAAACAACTATTCCTTTATCATCACAACCACTGCTTCTCCTACTGCTAAACACCAACATCACATGCCAAAACGAAATCTCCTAACCAGTGAAAGGCTGAAATGGATCAAGAAGCCCTGTGACTGGTGTGGCAAGTTGGGGCTCATAAGCAAAACCATGCAAATCACCATCTATCCCAGCATGAACATAAGGGCATGGAGGGATCCATTGCCACCTTTTCCTGCACATATCAAACAGCAAAGCCTTGTCAGAACCTAGGATCATTATGGTAAGGAACTCTCCATGGACAACACAATGAAACCCATTTCCATTTTCCAGCTCTGTAAATTGAACATAAAGCTGTTGTGGCATTCTTTCCATCTCAATCCATGTTGTTCCACAAGCCTGCAAGCCCCAAAGCCTCAGGCTTTTTGGCACATTGAGGCTACTCTTATCAACTGCAGAAACCAGCAGCAGCTTTCCCTTGCTCTCCACCAAGGTTGGAGACCTCAGATGCCTTTTCATGGGAGCCTTAATCTCCCACCAGTTATTTGCTGCCACATCATAAGCCGACACACTGAAAGGGCTATAGTTCATGCAGTAGAATTTTCCCTGAACATGAACCATTTGACCTGATTCAAAATTGCAGACCTTTGGTAGAGAAGAATTGGTGCCCCATAATGAAAAGAACCCATCTCCATCAATATGAAAGCTCTCTGCAGTCAAGTTTTTCACAGCATATGGAGAAATCAAGTCATCTCCAGCAACAGTGACATCAAGGGATGAAGGGCTAACACTTAAGCCTATGGAAGGGAAGAACCTTGATCTTAGAGTTGGAGGCAATTGAGTCAGAGAACCAACAATTGGGTTGCACAGAATTAGAGTCTTCGGACCAGCCTGATCAGAAACCCAACAGATTAAACCACCTGACGAAGAAGCAGGGGAGAACCCAGAGGGAAGCAGAGCAAAGGAAAGGCGGTACCATGCAAGTTCATAAGGATCAAAAAGATACCCTTCACAATCAGTACCAGCCCTGTTGTCGTCAACATGGCTTCCTCCAATATTGTTGTTCCTGTATATGTAGCTGCTCTTGAGGCGTTTGTGCTTGAAGAAGAGGAACCAATGACGGCGAGGAGATACTTGGAGGTACAATTCAAGAAAGGCGTTGGAGAACAACAGAGCATACCATCTCTTGCAGACACATCGAGCTCGAAAAAAGGCCGGTGGTGGAAGAAAGGCGATGACACGGTCGAGCAGCCGGTGTGGGAGCTTACTCCATATCCTACTATTCATCCATGGACTAGGACTGGATGTGTTGATATTTTCAGCAATGCCACCATGTCCACTACTAGTAGTATTAGAGGTGTTGGAGAAGGGAAAGGTGATAGTAGGATGAAAAGCATCCATCTTTTTGTGTATGGTGACAAGGGCTTGCAAGTAAATTTGGCCTAGATTGTAATACTTATTCAGTGGAGTTGAAACGAAGAAATGGAGGGAGTTGAAGCGTGAGCCAATTGTGGAAATAAAGGTCTACGTGCATGCTTGCTTTTTTCAAATGTAGAAAAGTGGAAATTCGTTTTTGGTTCACCAAGAGAGGAAGGTTGGTATGGTTATGTTTGGAGAAAGTTCAGGATGATGTGAACATAAGGATGGAAAATCTCAGGTGGGTTTTTATTTTAAGAAGGGATCCATTTCTAATGGGAGAACAAGAAAGGTTTGGGCTGATAAAAGTCACCTGATGAATTGGATGGTTTGTTGTTAACTTCCATGGGATTGGAGAGAAGGGGTTGAAGGATAGGAGAAAGTGCTAAAAGGTCACTACATATATAGAAGAAAAAGAGATCACTGTTGCAAAAGTAAAGAGGAAATCTGTAACACTCAAAATAATTAATGGGGCTCTGGTTTGTTTTGGTTAGGGTGGACAAGTTTATTATGTGTGTATATATAGGAAAGATGACTTGGTCTCTCCTCTCTTGTTCTGATATTTCTCTCTCTTTGTTGCATATTGGTTTCTTTTGCATTTCTTTCCCTATGAGAGAAATGAGGGCAGTGATTCTGATGGATGCATCAGTCAATTTGGTGTTGTTCTGTCAAGGCCGAGGTTGCTAAGATATGTGCAACTTTAAGATGAGAGAGAGAGAGAGAGAGATGTCTTTGCATTAATATCGATCATTGTTCACACTGTACACGTACGAACTCCTCAACGTGAATGCACCAATTCAACTTTCCACGAGTTGAAGCCTCATGAAGGGATCGGACAAGCATGCACCATGAATAATTTATATGTGGCAGTAAGCAGATGGAAAATCATTAAAGAAGAAATATATTCTATCTGGTGTTGTTTCCTGGCAGTATAGTGTCATTGAAGGGAAAGGAGTTTAGAGTCTTTGGACTTTGGATCAGGGAAGACTAACGTCATCTCCAGTTGTATGGCTAAATGTAGTTCATAGTTATAAATTTAGGCCTCCAAAATATTAATTTTTTAAAGAATAGTGCATGGCTAAATTTTTTCATTTCCAATCATGCATGTCTATATTTTATGGTCCTTCATATTTTATTATTTTGAAAAAAACTATGGTACAATACTCATAAATTCCGCAACCATATATTGTTTAATTTAATTAAACTACTATGTTAAAAAAAAAATAATAAATAAAGACAACAAAGGCAATTAAAAAAAATAAATTGGAAAGGTTTCAAGGATCTGACCTTCAACGGTCATGACCCATAATTTTTTATAATTTTTTTAAACAATACTATACATTTAAATATGTGAAGACCAAAAAAAAAAGGATTGGTTTCAATGTTTGAGCTCCAATGGTCACGAACAAGACTTTTTTATAATTGTTTTTAAACAACACTTGAAAAGATTAGAAAAGCTGACGACATTTATTATTTACTATTTTATTTTTTTAAGGAAGGACTGGGTAGGTCTGATCTTCAACATCATTGCCAACAATTTTTTAGACTTTTTTCTTAAACACTATGAATTGAAACATTCAAAAAGCTTTTTAAAATCTATATATATCAATGTTGGCTGTTGAAAAGCACATAGATGGATCATGGGCCCCATTACAAATTTGGCTAGGCCAAAGCTACATTTAGCTCGGTTGAAGGGCTAAAGGGCCAAATGTGGCCCTCCAAATTTGGCAAAAAAAAAAAATTTAGCTCATGGCTGGAGATGAGTTTTGCATTATTTTAGAGTTATATTTGGAATATGGCCCATTGTTGGAGATGACCTAAGAGATGATATTTAAGATCACTAAAAGTATTTTATTAGGTAACTTAATAAGATGAGATTTATGAATTTTGGATCTTAGAGTCAACAAGGTAAGATGAGATTTATGTATTTTATTAGGTAACTTAATAAGGCATAGACCTCGGAACTAACACGTGAACTACAAATTACAATCTCATCTAAACCTTGCCATGTTTAATAACCCAAGAAGGTAAGATCATCAAACTCTTAATCTAATTTATTTCTTTCTTCTCAACATTACTATGGATCTCAAGTTCAAATTATCTGGTTTTCCAACGTTAACAATTATTGAAATATAACCCTCACTTTTAAGGAAACCTAATCGAGTAATTATATTAACATGATTTGAATAAGTTGGTATTATTACTAATGTTTGGCTTAGTGCAAGAGGGATCATGCAACCCTAATGCAGGTGGTGTATGACACAAAGACTTTGTCAGATAATATGTCCAATCCAATCTCATTGATGGGTTTTTGCAGTTGTACATGGCGTGAACAACAAAAAACTTTATTTTGAAGACCCCCAAGGCTTGAAGTTTCAGACTTGACGAGATCTTCAAATAATGTTATAATTACAATGCACTCTGTGTAAAGAAGCTGTGTAATCTGCTCTTTCTGACTACTTTCTTTGAGTCATAATATTCTCTTTATGTAAGCCTCTTGGCTTTTGTTTGGTTTTGTTAAGGGAAGCAAATCTGAGTCAGAACAATCACCATGTCTTGTTTCTGTCAATCTTTAAGTATTATCATTTGTCTCAGAGTTCATGCCTCTAAAATGGAAAAAGTAGTGATAATCATATTTGGAAATTTATTTCTTCCCTCAAGAAACTTCTATATTAGAAAAAGGTGTACTCCACATATTTGGAAATTGTGTTTTCCCTTCAAGCAACCCAGTAGCTATAGTACCACCTACCTCTCTCTCTCATCTCTCTCTCTCTCTCTCTCTCTCTCTCTCTCTCTCTCTCTCTCTCTCTCTCTCTCTCTCTCTCTCATTTCTTTTTCTTTCTTTTCAAAGTTTCTTCCTTTGGCTAGCTAGCTAGTTTGGCCTCAGTTCCTCCTCTAGTTGCTTCAGAGATTTCATTTCTCATTATTTGGTTTTGGCAACTTTGACTTGCCCAAATTTTCATGGAGCTTTAACTGTTTTTTTACCCTCTTTAGGGAAGAGACATACAAATATTTACCTTCAAGCAAACAGGTATGGTACTTCAAAAAATATTTCCATTTAGAGATGTTCTAGATGGAAATCATAGTGAGAGTAGGTTTCCTTTCAGTATTGAATTATTGACTTCAAACTATTCTCAGATGAAACCCAAAAAACCAGTAAAAAAAACAAAGCTTTTGTGAATTAAATACGTTTTTCTTTGTCTGTAGACTTTCAAAAGTTGATTAATTACTGCGTCAGATAGCTCCACTCATGTCTAATCTTGTTGTGGTGATAGTTCTGTGTGTGAGAGAGATATATATATATATATATATATAAACGGTTCACATCTATATGTTCTGCTGCTTGAGGTTTTCTAGGCTCTTGCATCGCATACTTATTAGTTCGTTAAATCAGTTTTCACTTCGTATGACGCAAGTAAAAGTCAAAATTGAAGAAACAGAAATCTTAAAATCACTTCTTAATTAAGTAAGAAAGAAAAAAGTTCAATAAAGAAATCCAATGCAGCATTTGCTTAAAGTTGTTCAGATTTGAAATTACGCTTCATTTATTCACTTATTGTGGCTTGAAAGCTCTCTCTTCATTGTCGGATTTACCATGGTTCAAAAGATGAAGCCCTATCTCTTCATATAGCTAGCTCATAGTTATTTTCGACGTCCATAGGCATCTTACCAGGTTAGTGGTCCATTCCATTTGATATTCCATAAGCTTTATTCTTCATTTTCCTTCGAACAATATTTCCCACCATTTGGCTCCACAACCTTTCTTATCAAGCTATTATATGGGCTTGTTTTATAATAGTTCCTAAGTGTGATAGCGCTAATGCATGAAATGAACATAAGCATCAGACCTAGATACATATGACAGCCAGGTTCCATTTAGGCAAATTTTCACCTCTCTCTCTCTCTCTCTCTCTCTCTCTTCCAATATTATTTGGTCCCTGATCACCTGGTTCTTTTCATTTCCATCTATGTAGACCTGATGCAAGGGTTATAGGATTAATCAAGCGTATGGGAGCAGAAGCACACCCAATACAAAAGAGAGTGTTATGTATGAATAAGATTGATTTAGTTGAGAAGAAGAAAGATTTACGAACGTTTGCCGAGCAATTCAAAGATCTTCCTGGGTATGAAAGGTAAGGTTTCCTTGTAGAAAATGAGAGATGGTGTTTGTTGTTTTCTTGGAACCCATGGTTCTTAAGAGTACATCTGACCATCTGTTTATTGCTTTAATCTTGTAGGCATTTCATGATTTCGGGTCTAAAGGGATCTGGAGTGAAAGATCTTACTCAATACTTGATGGATCAGGCATGTGTACTTTTTAGTAATGCCTTCATTGCGATAAGATCCTATGGAAATGGAACATAAAAAAGAATTCTATTACAATAGCCTTTTTAAAATGTATTGTTTGCTAAATGTCATATTCTGGACCCCGTAATGATGCGTTGGGCTCTCTTTTTTTGTAGATGAATAGTTTTTATTAATAAGTCGGTCCTTCTAATCAGTGTACGTAAGAAGCAATTATGTCTTTTGGGAACCCAATAAGGTTTGCGTATTGAAATTATAATTGGATTGCTAATCTTTGTGCACCTCCTTCTCTTTTCAAGTTTTGGTTTGAAAAAGTATTCTAAAATTTATCTTGATGGAGTAAAGCACCTAAACTAACTTCTTTTCATGAACTGCTTATCTTTCTAGCTAATGTTACGCTGTGTACTAGATCCCGCATCTCAGTTCTTCTGTGGGTTTTTATGTTTAGGCTGTCAAAAGATCTTGGGAGGAAGATCCATTCATCATGACTGAGGAAGTAATGAAGAATATATCATTAGAAGTTGTCCGAGAAAGGTTGTTAGACCATGTCCATCAGGTAGAGATTCAGCGACTTTTGTATCTACTTTGAGGCTATCATTTCTGTCATCTCAACGATTCTTAAATAATGACAATCTCTGCTTATTCTAGGAAATCCCATCGGTTGGACGGACTGGAAGGAGTTGAGAGATGGCTCTCTTCGGATTGAACAGCATCTTATCACTCCCAAATTAAGCCAACGCAAGATTCTTGTAGGAAAGAAGGGCTGTAAAATGGGGTAAATACTGCAGTCTTAGTTTCAGCATTTGTTTTGCTCTTCTGTAACTTTCACAACATTTGACTATTTGTTCAAAATTTTGACAAAAGAAGACATTTGTTTTAGGTTATTTTTACTGCTAACTTATTGATGTACTTCACCCTTTGCTTAAGAGTTGTATCCTAGCTACTTGGGCACTTTAAGTAATTAGGACATATTGGAATCATTATTTTACTTCTTACACAAATCCCACCCGTGTTAATATGCGAATTGATTCAAATGTTTTACGCCCTTGGTAAGTATCGAAATGGATTCTCTGTCTTGGCATTGCTTCACTGTTTAATTTGAGCCGTGTAATACAAATTCAAGTTCTCTCTTGTATGATTTGGGGTCTAAACTCGGAGATTTAAGATAACCATTAGAACTTGTACTAAAGGCTCGGATTAAAAGTCGAGCGAGGCAAATACAATGGGGAAGGGAAAATTTGAACTTAGAACCTCTTCCACAACTTGGCAGGCAAACACTATACTAACAAATGTTCTTTAACTGCAACATTAAGATGTGCAGTAGGGCTGACTGGCAGTTTTGTTATCAACTAAGGGTGCGATTTATCGTTAGAAAACTTATTGGGCGAGCTTACCGCCCTAGCCAACTGATTTAACATACTTTGATTTAACATACTTATGCTTCAGTCTTGTAGTTTATTCCAGGGAATATTATTATATTAGTCATGTATTCGAACTATCTCCTCATGTGATACACCAGACCAGAGAGGAGATTGACAAAAGACATCAAATATCACTTAAAAGTTCTGACAATAGCTCCTGACTAAACTGGACTAAACAACTATTTCCCCTATCATCACAACCACTGCTTCTCCTACTGCTAAACACCAACATCACATGCCAAAACGAAATCTCCTAACCAGTGAAAGGCTGAAATGGATCAAGAAGCCCTGTGACTGGTGTGGCAAGTTGGGGCTCATAAGCCAAACCATGCAAATCACCAACTATCCCAGCATGAACATAAGGGCATGGAGGGATCCATTGCCACCTTTTCCTGCACATATCAAACAGCAAAGCCTTGTCAGAACCTGGGATCATTATGGTAAGGAACTCTCCATGTACAACACAATGAAACCCATTTCCATTTTCCAGCTCTGCAAATTGAACATAAAGCTGCCGTGGCATTCTTTCCATCTCAATCCATGTTGTTCCACAAGCCTGCAAGCCCCAAAGCCTCAGGCTGTTTGGCACTTTGAGCTTACTCTTATCAGCTGCAGCAACTAGCAGCAGCTTTCCCCTGCTCTCCACCAAGGTTGGAGACCTCAGATGCCTTTTCATGGGAGCCTTAATCTCCCACCAGTTATTTGCTGCCACATCATAAGCCAACACACTGAAAGGGCTATAGTTCATGCAGTAGAATTTTCCCTGAACATGAACCATTTGACCTGATTTAAAATTGCAGACCTTTGGTAGAGAAGAATTGGTGCCCCATAATGAAAAGAACCCACCTCCATCAATATGAAAGCTCTCTGCAGTCAAGTTTTTCACAGCATATGGAGAAATCAAGTCATCTCCAGCAACAGTGACATCAATGGATGAAGGGCTAACACTTAAGCCTATGGAAGGGAAGAGCCTTGATCTTAGAGTTGGAGGCAATTGAGTCAGAGAACCAACAATTGGGTTGCACAGAATTAGAGTCTTCGGACCAGCCTCATCAGAAACCCAACAGATTAAACCACCCGACGAAGAAGCGGGGGAGAACCCAGAGGGAAGCAGAGCAAAGGAAAGGCGGTACCATGCAAGTTCATAAGGATCAAAAAGATACCCTTCACAATCAGTACCAGCCCTGTTGTTGTCACCATGGCTTCCTCCAATATTGTTGTTCCTGTATATGTAGCTGCTCTTGAGGCGTTTGTGCTTGAAGAAGAGGAACCAATGGCGGCGAGGAGATACTTGGAGGTACAATTCAAGAAAGGCGTTGGAGAACAACAGAGCATACCATCTCTTGCAGACACATCGAGCTCGAAAAAAGGCCGGCGGTGGAAGAAAGGCGATGACACGGTCGAGCAGCCGGTGTGGGAGCTTACTCCATATCCTACTATTCATCCATGGACTAGGACTGGATGTGTTGATATTTTCAGCAATGCCACCATGTCCCCTACTAGTAGTATTGAAGGTGTTGGAGAAGGGAAAGGTGATAGTGGGATGAAAAGCTTCCATCTTTTTGTGTATGATGACAAGGGCTTGCAAGTAAATTTGGCCTAGATTGTAGTACTTATTCAGTGGAGTTGAAACGAAGAAATGGAGGGAGTTGAAGCGTGAGCTAATTGTGGAAATAAAGGCTTACGTGCATGCTTGCTTTTTTCAAATGTAGAAAAGTGGAAATTCGTTTTTGGTTCACCAAGAGAGGAAGGTTGGTATGGTTATGTTTGGAGAAAGTTTAGGATGATGTGAACATAAAGATGGAAAATCTCAGGTGGGTTTTTATTTTAAGAAGGGATCGATTTCAATTGGGAGAACAAGAAAGGTTTGGGCTGATAAAAGTCACCTGATGAATTGGATGGTTTGTTGTCAACTTTCATGGGATTGGAGAGAAGGGGTTGAAGGATAGGAGAAAGTGCTAAAAGGTCACTACATATATAGAAGAAAAAGAGATCACTGTTGCAAGTAAGTAAAGAGGAAATCTGTAACACTCAAAATAATTAATGGGGCTCTGGTTTGCTTTGGTTAGGGTGGACAAGTTTATTATGTGTGTATATATAGGAAAGATGACTTGGTTTCTCCTCTCTTGTTCTGATATTTCTCTCTCTTTGTTGCATATTGGTTTCTTTTGTATTTCTTTCCCTATGAGAGAAATGAGGGCAGTGATTCTGATGGATGCATCAGTCAATTTGGTGTTGTTCTGTCAAGGCCGAGGTTGCTGAGATATGTGCAACTTTAAGATGAGAGAGAGAGACAGATGTCTTTGCATTAATATCGATCATTGTTCACACTGTACACGTACGAACTCCTCAACGTGAATGCGCCAATTCAACTTTCCACGAGTTGAAGCCTCATGAAGGGATCGGACAGGCATGCACCATGAATAATTTATGTGTGGCAGTAAGCAGATGGAAAATGATTAAAGAAGAAATATATTTTATTTGGTGTTCGTTTCCTGGCAGTATAGTGCCATTGAAGGGAAAGGAGTTTAGAGCCTTTGGACTTTGGATTAGGGAAGACTAAGAGATGATATTAAGATCACTAAAAGTATTTTATTAGGTAACTTAATAAGATGAGATTTATGAATTTTGAATCTTATAGTCCAAAATCTCATCTTATAGGTATCAAAATATAGACCTTGGAACTAACACATGAACTACAAATTACAATCACATTTAAATCTTGCCATATTTAATAACCCAACAAGATAAGACCATCAAACTCTTAATCTAATTTGTTTATTTCTTCTCACCGTTACAATGGATCTCAAGTTCAAATTATTCGGTTTCCCAACGTTAACAATTATTGGAATATAACCCTAACTTTTAAGGAAACCTAGTAATTATATTAACATTATTTGAATTAGTTGGTATTATTACTACTGTTTGACTTAGTGCAAGAGGGATCATGCAACCATAATGCAGGTGGTGTATGACACAAAGACTTTGTCAGATCATATGTCCAATCCAATCTCATTGACGGGTTTTTGCAGTTGTACATGGCGTAAACAACGAAAAACTTTATTTTGAAGAACCCTGAGGCTTGAAGTTTCAGACTTGATGAGATCTTCAAATAATGTTATAATTACAATTATAATAATTATAATGCACTTTCTGTGTAATCTGCTCTTACTGACTACTTCCTTTCTCCTTTCTTTGAGTCATAATATTCTCTTTCTGTAAGCCTCTTGGCTTTTGTTTGGTTTTGTTAAGGGAAGCAAATCAAAGTCAGAACAATCACCATGTCTTGTTTCTGTCAATCTTTAAGTATTATCATTTGTCTCAGAGTTAATGCTTCTAAAATGGAAAAAGTGGTGATAATCATATTTGGAAATTTATTTCTTCCCTCAAGAAACTTCTATATTAGAAAAAGGTGTACTCCACATATTTGGAAATTGTGTTTTCCCTTCAAGCAACCCAGTAGCTATAGTACCACCTACCTCTGTCTCTCTCTCTCTCTCTGATTTCTTTTTCTTTCTTTTCAGAGTTTCTTCTATTGGCTAGCCGCTAGCTAGCTAGTTTGGCCTCAGTTCCTCCTCTAGTTGCTTCAAAGATTTCATTTCTCATTATTTGGTTTTGGCAACTTTGACTTGCCAAAAATTTCCTGGAGCTTTAACTGTTACTTTACCCTCCTTAGGGAAGAGACATACAAATATTTACCTTCAAGCAAACATGTATGGTACTTCAAAAAATATTTTCATTTAGAGATGTTCTAGATGGAAATCAAAGTGAGACTAGGTTTCCTTTCGGTATTGAATTATTGACTTCAAACTATTCTTAGAGGAGACCCAAAAAACCAGTAAAAAAAACAAAGCTTTTGTGAATTAAATACGTTTTTCTTTGTCTGTAGACTTTCAGAAATTGATTAATTACTGCGTCAGATTGCTGCACTCATGTCTAATCTTGTCGTGGTGATAGGTCTGTGAGAGAGAGACAGAGAGAGAAAGAGAGAGAGAGATATATGGTTCACATCCATGTTCTGCTGCTTGAGGTTTTCTAGGCTCTTGCATGGCATACTTATTAGTTCGTTAAATCAGTTTTCACTTCATATGACACAAGTAAAAGTCCAAAATTGAAGAAACAGAAATCTGAAAATCACTTCTTAATTAAGTCAGAAAGAAAAAAGTTCAATAAAGAAATCCAATGCAACATTTGCTTAAAATTGTTGAGATTTGAAATTACGCTTCATTTATTCAATTATTGTGGCTTTTGATGAAAGCCCTCTCTTCATGGTCGGATTTACCATGGTTAGCTAGCTCTTCTTCCCTGACAATGGCAGGGCCAGGTGCAACATTTAACCCTTTTGGCCTTAAGAAGAGTCTTGGCTGGGTAGCTAGCTTGCTCCAAATACATAAGATCCACCAACTTCATAAATAAGATATGATAAGAACTTTCATGCAACGAGAATATCATTACGGCGGTATAATATATGAAAAAATATAACATCTAACATTACATGACATTTTCCGATATAAATAAATTGCTCTCATATTTTGTATTAAAAGTTGAATGGGATACAGCTAAACTGAATATGATTTGGCTTGTGTTAACTAATTGGCAAATGTACTAAAGTTTTCTCAACAGCACTCATGATTAGAAGCTTGTTTAGAAATAATAACCAAATCTCATCCCAAATATTTGATGCTTGCCACATTGTCACATCATTGCTTATTTTAAAGTCACTTTTTCATGGTTTCTCACTCTAAAGTGCAGAGTGACAATAGACATCAACCCTTGTATTTCTTTTTTTCTTTTTTCTTTTATTTGTCGGTAAATGTTAATAATTATCTATGACCTAGCGAGAGCGACCCATAAAATTTTCGTAGAGCCACCGGCTAGCTTTGATCTTATCCTTCACCATATTATAATGGAGCGTGCGTAATTCCTACCGTTGATGTTGATGTTGTCGTGGAGCAATGAATTTGGACATACCCTGAATATAAATATCATATAATATGCATTGCATGTTACAATTCCAAAGTATTTGTGCCCACCCACCAAATATTATTATTATTTATTTTAAGGTCCACTCTGACCACAAAATTCACAAAGAGGATGATAACATTACCACCAAGAAACCAAACACAGCCCAACACCAACAAAAATTTCACGATGACCAAATTTCATGTGGTTTTCATCTCAACCCCTGGCATCGGAAACCTAGTCCCACTCGTCGAGTTCGCTCAGCTCCTAGGCAATCATGACCGTCGGTTCCACGCCACCATCCTCATCATCAACATGTCCCAGCGGCCCATTGTCAACACCTACATCCAATCTCGCGCTGCCACGTGCACGAACATCAGCTTCCTCCACCTGCCTGCGGTGGACCCGCCCTCCCTGATCAGTACCGGTCCTCGATGGGCTACATATCCCTGCTCATACAAAACCACAAAACCCACGTGAAGAACGCCCTCACCAACCTCGTGTCGCCCGAGTCAGACGAGTTTAACTCGGGCCGAGTTGCTGGGCTATTCGTGGACATGTTTTGTACATCCATGATTGATGTTGCTAACGAGCTTGACATTCCTTGTTACCTCTTTTTCGCTTCCCCAGCAACATTTCTCAGCTTCATGCTTCACCTTCCTACCTTGGATGCCCAAATCCCCACTGAGTTTGGTGACTCGGACACCGAGTTGAGCATACCGGGTTTCGCTAACTCGGTGCCCCCACTCGTTTTGCCTACAGCGGTGCTGAATAAGAAGGGGGATGCGTACTATTGGTATTTATCCCATGCACGAAGGTACACCGAAACAAAAGGTATTGTCGTGAATACGTTTGAGGAATTGGAGCCACATGCTCTTAGTTCATTGGCTATGAGTCCGATGCCGCGGGTTTACCCGATTGGGCCAGTTCTTGATCTTAACGGGCCGGCCCAATGGCATGACCCAACCCGGTATGAAATAGTCATGAGATGGCTCGATGACCAGCCCACATCATCGGTCGTGTTGTTAAGCTTTGGAAGCATGGGGAGTCTTAGCGGGCCCCAAGTGAGGGAAATAGCGTTCGGGCTTGAACGGGCCGGGTTTCGATTCATATGGGCCTTGCGTGACCCGCCCAAGTCCCAACTGGACCTCCCGAGCGACCCGGCGAGCGTGGACGACGTATTGCCAAATGGGTTCTTGGAACGGACTTGTAAGTTGGGCTTGGTTTTTGGGCTGGTCCCACAAGCGAAGATTTTGGCCCACCCAGCAATCGGAGGGTTCGTGTCGCATTGCGGTTGGAACTCGATCTTGGAGAGCTTATGGTACGGTGTACCGATTGCCACGTGGCCGATTTACGCAGAACAACAAATGAACGCCTTTGAGATGGTGAAGGAATTGGGATTGGCAATTGAGATTAGGTTGGATTACAGGGAGGGTAGTGATTTGGTGCTGGCGGAGGAGGTGGAGAGGAGCATAAAGCACTTGATGAACGGTGGTGATGTGGTGAGGGCTAGGGTGAAGGAGATGAGAGAGAAGAGTAGGATGGTTTTGTTGGAGAATGGATCTTCATACCAAGCGTTAGGGGCTTTAACTGAGAAATTAGTGCCTAAGATATGAGCCCACCAGTCAAGCCCAAACGCTTTAGACCCAAACAGCAAAATATGAAATATTTCTCGGTCGGTCATTATTTCTGAGAAAAGAGGAAACTTGGATGTGGAGGGAAAAGAAAGGAGAAGAAAATGCCGGTGGCAAGACCTGAAACATCTGATTCCAGAGTCATTGCTCATGTAGACATGGACTGCTTCTACGTTCAAGGTCTCTTTCTCTTTTTCTTTCTCTATGTTCTCTCTCAGTGTGTCTTTAATTGTAATTGTGAGTGGTTCTGTTAGGGTTTGGAAATGAGTAAATCAATCGGTAGTCTAAAATGCACAATTGGGGAGATACCCTTGTGAGTATTTTGGTTGAACCAATATTGAATTGTCATGTTCCGATTAAAAACCATAGCTTTTGCTGGAGAACATTGAGAGCCATGGCTTATATGGTATTTTGAATAATCCTTCGCCATTCTGAGCAGAAATGTTTTTATACACTCTTTAAATTGTAGAAGCTGCTGAAAACTAGTAGACAATGATCCATCGGGATTTCAACCGTACGGGACTTTTTTTTTTAAATAAAAAGGAGAAATTACCCAGTAATTTGTCATTTTTTCTTCTAGAAGTAAGGAATTTACCTGGTAGATTCACATAAACCTGATGGAAATCCAAGAGACGACAACTACTCTAAGTGAATAAACTTGTTATTGTGAACTCTTTGGCTTATAGGAAATGCTTTCCACAGACTGCTCTGGTCATATTTTGAAAAACCAGGACAGTCTTTCATAATCGGTTCCTTTAATTATATAACTTCGACGTTATTATGAGACTGTCCATGGATTTGTCTGTAATCATTAACACTGATGGAAGAATTTTTATCTTCTTACTGCCCCATGATTGCTATATGTGGACTTGTATCTATGCCAAGTTTGCTTTATTTTATAGTGGAGCAAAGGAAACAACCAGATTTAAGGGGCTTACCAACAGCAGTGGTACAGTATAACGCATGGAAAGGTGGGGCCTTGATTGCTGTCAGCTATGAGGCCCGAAAATGTGGTGTTAAACGGTATATATGGTGTTATTGTTACATTTTCTAGTGCCTTATTATGAACAACCAAGTTTTTTTAGTCAACAATATAGTCATGGCTTCAGATCGATGAGAGGTGCTGAGTCAAAGCAAGTCTGCCCGCAAATTCAGTTGGTCCAAGTCCCAGTAGCACGTGGTAAAGCTGACCTGAGCACATACCGCAATGCGGGCTCAGAGGTCTCTTTCGTTTGAAAGACATTAATGTCTTTTAAGTTTCTTATCATTATTAAGAGTTGGACTTACGGTGAACTTCCTTAAATATGTAGGTGGTTTCTATTTTGTCAAGGAAGGGTCGATGTGAGAGGGCTTCAATTGACGAAGTGTATCTTGACCTTACCGATGCAGCAGAAACAATGTTAGCTGAAGCTCCTCCAGAAATCTTGGAAGTAATTGATGAGGAAGTTCTCAAGTCCCATGTTTTGGGGCTCAATAGTGAGGTTGGTGAATATAGCTCAGTGTCAATTTGCCTTATCAATTTTATCTTATAATGTAATGAATGTGCAGTTTAGGTTGTCTTTTTGTTTTATTTCGTGCAATTTGTGGAATGGAGAAACAGAATATATCAATAGTTTACACAATATAATATTTGACATGAATTTTAGTTCCCTCTCTCTCTTTTAACAATGGATCAAGAAGTGTAACACGTCAACATAATATCTAACATTTACACACCTGGGGAAACCAGAAAATTTTTAGATATCATTTTTAATTTATTCCTTTGGGATGGGTTTTCATTTACAAGTATTCAGTTTTTGGATTTTACAATAGGGCAGAACTATGAACAGATGTAAGAGATTTTGGGAAATTGTCTAATCTCTGAAAATTTATGAAAATAAGATAAAGAATTAAAATTTATCATTCTAATTTATGCAAATAAATATTGAGAAATGACCAGTTGTATCCTCGAGTTTTATGCTTTCTCAACATGCATTGGCAATAAGTGGTATTTGAAATTGGTTATGATTGTAGGACGGCAGTGATGCCAAAGAAAGTGTGAGAAAATGGCTTTGCAGGAATGATGCTGATCGCCGTGATAAACTATTAGCTTGTGGGGCATTCATTATTGCAGAACTTAGGTTGCAAGTGTTGAAGGAGACAGAATTTACCTGTTCTGCTGGCATTGCTCATAATAAGGTAGAAACCTCAGCGGTCCTTAGTTTCAAATTTTCTTTTGTCTTTTCCTTCACTGACTATCATGGTGTCAAAGACACTTACCTTAATTTCAAATTTTGATTCTGTCTTATATATGATTTTGTTATCAGATACTGGCCAAACTTGCAAGTGGTATGAATAAACCTGCGCAACAAACTGTTGTTCCATTCTCATCTGTGAAAGGATTGCTAGGGTCCTTGCCAATTAAGAAAATGTAAGTTTTGCATCGTTCTACGTGGAATAAAATATTTGTTTAAAAATTCTATGCATACAAAAGAAGAAAATTTGATTTAATTCAAAAGTTTCTTAGTTGTATATTTACCAGTAAACAGTGAAGAGTCATAAAGCAATCTTTGTTTTCAGGAAACAGCTAGGAGGAAAACTGGGGGATTCGTTACAAAGTGACCTGGGTGTTAACACTGTTGGTGATCTATTGCAGTTTTCAGAGGAAAAGCTACAAGAACGTTATGGAGTCAATACTGGGTGACCACCTATCATTGAATAAATTTCTGTGTCTTTTAAACTTATAGGTTGTGTCTGGGATATCAGAAGTGTATATATATATCTTGCGTGCATCCTCAAACATATAGCGTTCTACACATTCAGCTCAACGTATTGATTTTTATAAATGTCTTTCTTCCTAATTAATAAAAAATAATTGGTTCCCCTGTATTTTCTAAGTTTGCTGAAATTATTGGAATTTTTATTGATATTTCCATTTTCAAGGCTGAATCTAATCTGAAGAAGTACCTTCAACGTTTAAAGTTACTATTTTATGTCTCATTTGCTTAACTGATTCAACAGCTTGTCAGGATCACATTTCTGATTTCTAAATTGTTCATGAATCACAGTACCTGGTTATGGAACATTGCTAGAGGGATAAGTGGGGATGAAGTTGAGGGGCGCCTTCTTCCAAAGAGCCATGGTTCTGGGAAGACATTTCCTGGACCTCAGGCTTTGAAGACGATTGCTTCTGTAAGTAATTTTCTCGAATAGACAAATACTCTTTTCAGCTTGCACTTGTCGGTGAATGATCTTGACTCATGAATTAAGCAATTAAGGGATTTAATGTCACTCAACTTAGGAGAAATATAAATGCACTAAATCTCCTTGCTATTGAAAATTTTCAGTTCAATATAAATATCACCTCAAGTTGCACGAATGTCACTATCTATGTCAGCTATGCATTCTTTGTTGTACTGGGATTAACTAGGTTTACAAGGTACTCACAGATTTATAGTTCTCTCATTTTGACATGACATAAGGGATAGACAATGCATGCTAGGAATGGGGGAATGCCACCTATAGGTTTACTGTCTCCTCAATAGCTATTCTTTTGAGAATTTAAGTTGTTCAAATGGAGATGTATAAAAAAATATTGACATGGTCAATCTTGAGCTTCTGACATCCACTCACACTCCTACCCAAATAGAGTGTCGAAGTAAGCTCAATGCTCACCATATCAAAAGGTATTGACATGGTTGACCTTAAGCTTCTGACATCAGCTCTCACTCCTCCCCAAATAGAGTGTTGAAGTAAGCTCAATGTTCACGATTCACATACAAATATCTATGAGTCTATGCTTCTTGAAAGATCATGTGCTGGAAGATCCCAACTCCTTTTCTTTTAAAACAAAAATCTATGACAACTTTCTAGCCAGTCAAGCATAAGACATTGCAGTTGTCATTCATGTAATTATATTTACCAAAATGAAATAAGGCATGTGGAAAAATCCCTCATTTCTTACACCTTGGACGAAAGTGGATTCTAGGACATATTCTCTTCAATGGCCATCATACCTGGTTTCTGGCTCTTTTTGCAGGTTCAACGTTGGCTCCATGAACTTTGTGAGGAATTAAGTGAACGCCTTCAATTGGACTTGGACCAAAACAAAAGGATTGCTCACACACTAGTGTTGCATGCTACTGCATACAAAGTACCTATCTATTTTGTATTTGAACCTTTCTTTTATCCCTCTAATTTTTCCTGACCAATTTAGATGCTTTTCAATCTTTGTATGATTTGTTTCCATTTGGTTTGTCCTGCTCATGAGTTAGCCTTCAGGTCAGTGATTCAGATTCACACAAGAAGTTTCCTTCGAAGTCTTGTCCCCTAAGGTATGGGACTGCCAAGATACAAGAAGATGCTCTTAGTCTTTTTCAAGCTGCATTACGAGAATACTTGGGTTCGTACACAGCCAAAATTCAAGGAAGTCAGAACAACCATTGGGGAATAACGTCTCTTTCTGTTTCAGCTAGTAAAATTGTTCCCATACCATCTGTAAGTTTTACAAAACTTGGTTTCTATTATACTGTGGATGGTGTATCCATTGTTTGCACTTCCACTTTGATTTCTAGCTCTCTCTACCCTAGTTTTGGTCCATATAACTATATTCGCAGCCACTTAAACACTTCTAAAAGGGCATTTTCAGCTTGACCTTAAGGAACTCTTGCAGGATTTGTTAGATTTTGATACTTTTCTTCTCTTTTTCCTCAAAATGCCCAATGAAATTTGCAATCATTATCATCTGGTTGGTGCTTCAGCAAATGAACATATCAAAAAGTACTTGGACTATTCTATCACCAAATTAGTATTTGGACTAATGCAATTCATCAATTTTTTTTTCTTCCTTTTGTATCATATTTTACAATGCAAATATGCAATCTGGCAGGGAACAGCTTCAATCACTAAATACTTTCATGGCCATCCATCCTGCTCTTCGACAAAGCAATCACAGAATAACCTCGTTGAAGAAGGTACTCCTGTGCCATCTTCAGGTATGCAATCTCCCAGTTGCCTTTTGTATTTAGTTCTTGTTATTTGCAAGTCATTTTCACTCTGATGAAACCAAATTGTTCATATAGGCAATGAAAGCTACTCGGAGGTGAATGTAACGAAGCCACAGATTGAGTTCCCTGGTGAAGAAACCATGATCAAGTATGCTGAGACTAGTTCTGATCAACTGGAAGACAAAATAGATCTGTTGAATGACCAGGTTTTTAAATTACTTTTTAGAGTCTTTAGTTTATGGGGTGCATGAAATTGAGTTCATGGATTATTATAATGTAATGATTGAAGTTTGCTAGAAAAAGGTTGAAGCAATTCACCAAGGTTAAGGCACTTTCCTTTTCAAATTTGTATCCGCTTTCCTTGTGGAGATTAAGAACAGCCCTCCTATTTTCTCTGCCTTCCCCTATCATGATTGTTCTCTTGTGGTCTTATTTTTCAGTCTACAGTTCTTTTACCTTCTTTTTTGCCTACTTTCTTAGTTGTGCTCAACGTAGCTACTCTTCCATGGCATTACATCACTGGAAAATAACACTTACAGTATTTTGACTATATCTGTATGATAAATAGATTATGCTTGCTGATGCATACTACATTCGTTTGATTGCATGATCTTTGAATTGTTTATTCTCATCATTTCATATCAAATGCTTCGCCTAGGGGATATGCTATCATGTTTCACTCTTTCATGTGCAGAATCCATGTTGCTCTTCAAAAAATCAGGCACGTGATGAATTCACCCAGGAAACTGTACCGGTATCAACCTCAGGTAGTATCTTGCACAGGATGTTACCGTTGGTTATCCTGCTTACTGCTTTTCTTTTGCTTTCCCCTCTAAAAATGAAGGATATCTACGTAGGAAGCGAACACTGCTCAGGAATGAATCAAAACCAACCGATGAAAAATTATTCTGGGGAAGAGCCTTACGTTAAACTTTCCATGCCTAGTCTCAATAGACAGGAGCAGAAAAGAAAAGCAGTGAAAGACAAGGTTCAAATATGCATTTCCATCATCTCTTTAACGACTTAGCTATCAAGTGCCCATAATTGGGCAGTTGGGCTTGTAGAAGATTTGGGTTAACTCTGTGTTGATACATTATGACAGGGAACGTGCTCAATATTGAGATTCTTTAAGAATCAAGATCCATCTTGTGCTCCACAAAAGCTAGAACATGTTGAAAATATTGAAGATGTCAAAGCACCACCACTATCTCCTGGTAATTTTTGTGCCCCACCTCTCTCTCACCATTTTGCACGGCATCTCTTTCTAAACTTGACTTATGATGCAGGCATTCAGTCTCGAAGTAATAATTGTTTGGATCATAATCGATCCGAGTTGCCAAAAGAAAGACCTTCTGAAGACGCTGGGAATTCTAATGTCTGTGGTTCATTTCAAATTGAACAAAGAAGGGGAGGAGCATGGAGTTACAATATTGATGAAATTGACCCCTCAGTCATTGACGTGTTACCACCAGAAATTCAACAAGAAGTTCGTGCCTGGATCAGGCCTCACAAGCGGCATAACACGGTGAAACGGGGTTCTAGCATTGCTCATTATTTCTTACCAACCAAGAACACATAGCAAATGATAAGCTCTTGGGAGTGCCTTGTGTGTGTATATATATATTTATATGTATTATAGTGCAGTTGTAATTTTGTATCATTCCTTGCGCCACATCAGTTGCAGAATCAAAACGCCTGCATGAGCTGTATGTTGTGGTGGAACTGAGCAAAGTGTATTTGCATTTGAGTTATTTATTACAATAAGTTATAATGTTGATGCTTCTCTGAAACCAATTTCAAGTTTTGATAATTTGCCTTTTTCTAAGTTACCTGTGTAAAATGTTTAGTTACGGATTTACTGCATTGTGTTATAATTCAATTTGAATATAAACTTTGAATCTCAAACTGTAAATGCCAATCTAAAATGGCCATTTTAATCATAACCATAAACATACAAGTAGAAAAAATTGAGGAAAAAAAGAGAGCCACAAATCCAAAACAATTCAGAGAAAGAAAATTTATTTGAAAAAAAAAAAAATCAAATGTCAATGCATTCTTTCATCCGAAACAATTCATAGAAGAGAAAAATGGTGAAGATTTGGCTGACAAATAATAAATAATCAGGAGAAATGCCACATCCAATTAAGCTGAGGGAAATATTTCTAAAGCTTAAACGGGTCGAAAACAAAAGGTTCGGGTAAAAGGGCTTTTGGGCTGATCCAAGTCATGTTTCAATCCGACGGCCCAGATTACCTACTGCGCTCTAAGCTTTTTGCGCAAGACAGAAGAAATACACACACAGACACACACCCCTGCTCTTTCATTCAACTCTCTTTCAGCTTTCGTGTTTCTCAGACTAATCTCTATTCTACGAGATCTACCTATCAGGTCCACTTCTCTTCTCTCTTTCACATATATGTATGTGCATAATCTGATTTTGTTCCTGAATTTATATATTTATTTATTCTCATTTTATTCTGAAATCCGTGTTCGTCAGTGATCTGTTTGATTCTTGCCAGAATGTTAGAAAATTAGAGAGTGGTTTTGTTTGCCTAATTTTTGGACTCTAGAGAGAAAACCCATGATGGGTACGGTTTGTTTTTGTCATTCGAGTGAGATTATTCACCATTTGGGAAGAATTCGTAATAATTCTTTCTGGGTTAGTTGTGTTAGCCTTCTTAGCAGTCAAATAGAGCTAAAAGGTGAATTCTTTTTTGTCTATTTAATTTTGGAACATGGTATGGTGTATGGGATTTCAGTCCAATGCAGTCCAAGGGTTTGCCTTTGTAATATTTTCTTTTTCTGAGTTTTTAGGTCAGTTGTTAGTTAGTACTGTGTCTTAGTTTTGTTGGTTCTCGATAATATTCTTCCGTTTGGGTAGGAAATTAGAGGCAGAAATGAATGGAAAAGATGCCCCCAGATTCTAATTAAGCTATAGGGGTTTAACATGGATTTTGAGATAAATCCTTCTCTTCGAAGTAGAATATTTCATGAGAACGAAACTGCTGGCTAATATCTGGATTATTAGTTCTGGGTCTAATTCCATTCGTTCCTTCCCATTTTGTGTTCTGTAATGGTCAATGCTTAAGCTCTGCTTGTTATTGATCTAGGGGTTTTGTCTGCTGTGCTGAGACGTTTTTGGATGCTAAATGAAAGTCAATTTATTTTCTTTGAATGGTTAAGTTACAACATCTTGGTTGGATGTGGAAATTAATTTGAGTTTTCTATTGCTATAACACTTACTGGCCTCTGGTAAATATGTGAAATTGTTCCTATAGTTGAACAATCCGCTTAATGGAATGATGGATGTTTATAAAATCGTTAGATGGAAAGCTGACCATTTGTAATTTCATTTATTTGGTTGAATAGATTGATTTACTCTAGGAAATTTATGTTTCAACATGTTTTTGTGCAATAAACTTTTGTTTACCTTAAATTGTATTTTGAATTTGAATATTAAATCCACAAAGCAAGTAAGGTTAAACTGATTTTAGGATTTTTTGAATGGATAAGACATAATCATATGAGCATTAGAATAATATAGAATGACCTTGGGAGGTAGATTTCTCTTAGAGAAGCTGAGAAAGATTTAGGAGATTGTTTAAGTTATTAGCTGATAAAGATATAGGGGATTTGGTTATGTTATTGGCTAATTTCTTAAAATATATAAAACTTATCTTGTAACTTGTATACATTAACTTTCTTGTATATCATAGCTGTCTCTTTAGAAGACTAGAGTCATAAAGATGGGAAGGCGAGTAATTGACAAACAAAAATCAAAGTTAGTTGGATTAGTGCAATTCTCTGTAGTGACAATTGTAGTATTTGTAGTTTACTGAATCCATTAGTGATTGTACTTTGCAGCAGAGAGTAATTTTGAAGTAAGTGATGTTATATGTGTTCTTTATATTTAATTGTTAGGATTTTAGTATCCGCACACAAGTACCCAATGATTAAATTTTGGTCAATATACCAAAATATCAACTGGTATTTCAGTATTTCCACACCATGGAAACAGACAGAGAGGTGAAGGTGTATCTTTCCACCTTAATGTTGAAATTTCAGTGTCATATAAATTTTTTACTTTTGTTAAGAACTTTCAGATTAAGCTGTTTTTGCAGTCAAATTTGCTGCACCACATGTAAAGCACCGGCTTTATGCATGCAGCTGCAAAAAGTAGTAGTGAATGTCAATCTTTTATGAATTATTTTCTGAATCCAATAATATTATGCCAAAAGTGAATGCATTGTAAGTTTGAAACAGTAATTCTCACAAACCAAACCTGACATTAGTTTTTCAAAATTAAGTGATGGATATTGTGTTTTTATATAATACTAAAGTTCGTACTGTCTCAATCCTAGATGTACTTAATTTATGCGTTACTGAGAAGTTTACATATCATAAAATTCCATTTGAAATTGCGCATGCTTATGTAAACTTTCATAATTGCTATTGATACTGCACAAATACAGACTACTGATACTGCACAAATACAGACTACTGATATTCTAGTAGCACCAACATTCTCATCCTTGTACATACTTTTGTGTTATACATTTCTTATGGGCTGATATTTTCTTCAATCTCAATATTGTACTTCTCTCAGCGTGATATCAAATGTCTCGAAGGTATGACAGCCGCACAACGATCTTCTCTCCTGAAGGCCGTCTCTACCAGGTTGAGTATGCTATGGAGGCCATTGGAAATGCAGGGACTGCAATTGGGATATTGTCAAAAGATGGAGTTGTGTTAGTAGGTGAAAAGAAGGTGACTTCCAAGCTCCTTCAGACCTCTACATCCACTGAGAAGATGTACAAGATTGATGACCATGTCGCTTGTGCAGTGGCTGGGATAATGTCTGATGCCAACATCCTTATCAACACAGCTAGGGTCCAAGCACAGCGCTATACATTTGCTTACCAAGAGCCAATGCCCGTTGAACAACTAGTCCAGTCTCTCTGTGACACCAAACAAGGTTACACGCAGTTTGGTGGGCTCCGTCCATTTGGTGTTTCGTTTCTATTTGCAGGTTGGGACAAAAACTATGGTTTTCAACTTTACATGAGTGACCCAAGTGGAAACTATGGTGGTTGGAAGGCTGCAGCCATTGGGGCAAACAACCAGGCAGCACAATCAATGCTGAAGCAGGACTACAAGGATGAAATAACAAGAGAAGAGGCAGTTCAGCTTGCACTGAAGGTGCTCAGCAAGACAATGGACAGCACTAGTCTGACTTCCGATAAGCTTGAGTTGGCTGAAGTCTTCGTCTTGCCTTCGGGTAAAGTGAAGTACCAGGTGTGCTCACCAGATGCACTGAGCAAACTGTTGGTGAAGAGTGGAGTGACACAGCCAGCTGCTGAGGCCTCTTAAGTCTTTGTGTTCTTCTAATTAGATATGACATTGAGAAAATGATTTGGCATATAACATTTGAATTGTATGTTTCATTTGTATGACTTTCTTTCAAAACACATGATGGATTTTGGGTCTGTTATAACTCCTCTTGGCATAAGGCTTGATGAAATTTGGTAAGAGTATCCATTGTACTTGGGTTTCTTGAATATGTTCCAGAGGAACTAAAAGTCCATTTGCCCCATTGATGACTTGGATGGCCTAATGTTGTTATGCCATGATGCAATATCTGAAAAAGGAAAAGAATCACATATCACGTTTAGGTCCCTCCTCACACTGGTATGTAACACGTGTCACCATCTCACGGGTGTGGTGGGTGAGCTCATGGTCTCTCCTATGAGGTTGGCATGAATTGGTTTGGAAACTTCGGATAAACCAAAAACCAGGAAACCTGAATGAGGGAATGTGCTTTCCGTTCCACAATACCAGAGGCAATCCCACAAGCGTCCATAGTTTTGAATGTTTCAATTCTGGTTAACTTTGCATTGTGACCCCTCGAATTTTAATTTATTGATATTTACAATCCAAAATTTATTTTTGTTCTCCGCATTAAAATTTATTTGTACTTGCCACCCAAAATTCATTTTTCTGCTGTAGCTTCTCAGCTTGAATTCTTTTTCAACAAAAAATCTCTCTCAATATCTAGTATCACATCAAAAGTTTGCTAATCAAAATTAAAAATTAAAAATTAAAAATCCATTGATCCAAATCATCATTAGAAGTTTCATTAAAAAAAATATCATCCTTAAAAGACTACTAAATTGTAATTCTCAATGGTTTGAAAAGTATTAATCATGTTTACACCGGATAATAGTGTTACTATTAAGCATCTTATAGTGCCACATGTACTTATTAATCTATTATTTACATTCAAACTTACTTTTTTAGTTACTCAGACAATAATATCCCTAAATAAGTTGACTAAATTTTGGATTTTTGTTTTACAAGTTTCTGACTTTATATTAACATATGGCAAAAAAAAAAAAAAACAAAGCCTTTTTTATGTGGAAATTTTTTTTTTTTTTATATTAACAAAGTATTTTCTATTTTTATTACCTGCTCTTCTTTCAAAATTTTCGGATAAATGTGCAATTAGTCGAGGTATAAAGTATTTTCTGTTTACTTATAAGAGTTAACAGGGGCTTAAAAAAGGAAAAAAGAAAAAGTGAGGGGTGAAATTTTTAAAACCAATTAATAAGGGAATCAACCACCAAAATCCAGGGACGCTGATACAATTAACTGCCGCTGCTGTATTTGAAGTAATCTGCTTGATAAGCAAGGTGCTTGATTATTAATTGTATATAATTAAGACAGGAGCTTTTGGCCTTCTGCTCCATGAATGTGCAGCTCAAGCTAACTTCAAGGACTTTTGCGTTTTCACCTAAGAAACTCGGATTCTCTTCCATTTTCAGCATCTGGGTAGATATGCTTCACAATCTCTTCTTCTTCAGTAATTTTTAATCTTTTTCTTGTTGATGGGATGCTGGGATTGTTTTGTTTGTGTGTCAATTTGAATTTGAGTCAGCTCAGCTGGTATATCTCATCTTTTTCAAGCTGCATTTCTCGATGATATTGTTTTTTTCTTTATCTCATCGGTGGACTAGTTTCATTTCTGTGGTTGATAATTTATTGCAGTTTTCTTCTCTAAAGCTTTGAATCTGAATTTTTTATTCGTAGTGTTGACTCGATTGTTTTTGTTTATGTATTTTATATTGGATGGTTTTTGGTAAAGAGAACTATCTAAAATGGATTGGAGTATCTGCATTTTTGAGCAAGGCCTTAACTTTTTCTTTTTGGTGGCTCGGGATGAATAGAAAGGCTAACGTTTGCTGATACAAATAAAATCTGGTGTGATTTGGGCATCTGGGTAAGTTGAAAATCTGATTTAGAAGTTGGATTTGTTTAAGATTCATCCTTTAATTCTTATTTATATCAAAAATTAAATGTTGGGGGAAGGGCTTTTGATTATCACCACGATACCATATAAAAACCTGTTGAAGTTATCTTTTTGATTCTTGCTTTAATTATCAGCTCCCTTGGCTTGGCCTAACATTTGTTTTAACAGCTGACAAATGTATCAAATGATCTCCATTAACTATGCCGCTTAGAAATCATTTGATCTTGATGTACAGCATTTGTTACTTTTGTCATTTGTTGAAACAAATGCTAGGTGAAGGGCATACTCATTCTGATAATTAAAGCAATGGCTCGTTTATTCTAGCTACGGCTCTTTCCATATCATTCTAACCTTGGATTCTTTCACAAGTCTGTAATTAATGATTTGTGATGTTGGTATTTGATTTCTTCTTTTTCTTTTTTTCTCTGCATTCAATGCTTTTTAATTTTTAATCATCTTGTGACTAAGAAGTATTGCTTAGGTTGGAAGTGTAGACATAGCTGATGCATCTCATCTTTTTCCATTCCACTTTTGTACATTGAGCTACTTGAATTAGAGGACATTCATATTAGTTTTATTTTTACAAGGAAGAAAGTACAGAGAAAAGAATGATATAATTTGTTTGACCCCTTTGCATCTATATATATAAATCTGAGTCTGATGCTACTCAGACAGCAATGTGATAAGATAAAAGCTAGAGAATTATGTCAACACTCATTATATGTAATTTGAACTTTCATATCATAACCTAATAAATCTATTATGAAAATGCAGGGAAAATTGGAACTGCTGAAGAGGTTGGTTGATCTGCGTGCGGCAATTTTGGTGCTTTGATCCTAACTGAAAGTTCCTACTGGAAATTTTCGATTTTGAGGATTCACCACACAACAGTTTTACAATGTCGTTATTGTCGAAATTGCGGTGCATTACAGTGGATGTTACCGGTACCTTGTTAGCTTACAAGGGGGAGCTTGGTGACTACTATTGCATGGCAGCCAAATCTGTAGGGCTGCCATGCCCTGATTACGAAAGGGTGCACGAGGGCTTCAAATATGCATATAAAGATATGGCCAGCAAGTATCCATGTTTTGGACATGCTGCAAAAATGCCCAACATTGTATGGTGGAAAGCTTGTGTCAGAGACTCCTTTATGAGGGTAAGATAATGGAAATGGCCAGTAGATCTTTTGGCCGGGCTCATTGTGATAACTAGCTTGTTTCCAATCATTTAATGTCCTTGCAAGGTTTGTGGTACTTGATTATTTGAGGGACAGTGCTACCGACTAACTCAGAGAATTTGCTAATCTAGAAAAATGAGAACACCATCCCCCTTAGTAGCATTCTGACAATAAATACTCATCAGCTAGGACTTTGCATAAAAATTTCTTCAATAATTACCTTATTCATGCATTATGTAATTGGCATATTGATTTTCTGCTAGGCTGGATATCATTACGATGAGGAGACATTTGAGAAAGTGTTCCGACGCATATATGCATCCTTTGGTTCCTCTGCTCCTTATTCCATCTTTCCTGACTCCCAACCATTTCTAAGATGGGTCCATGAACAAGGTCTTAAAGTTGGAATTATCAGCAATGCGGAATACCGTTATCGAGATGTAATTCTTCCAGCATTGGGTGTCAACCAGGTAAATAAATTAATCTTGTTTAAGTTGCCGGTATCTTGAACATGCTTCCCTTAGGATTGTCTTGCTTGCATGATTCTCTCCCTGATGGTATCATATCAATTTTTTTCAGGGATCTGATTGGGACTTTGGTGTGTTCTCTGGTATCGAAGGCGTGGAGAAACCAGACCCAAGGATTTATGAGATTGCGCTTGAGAGGGCTGGAAATATGGCCCCGGAAGAGGTTCTGCACATAGGGGACAGCATGCGCAAAGACTATGTGCCAGCAACAAGTATTGGGATGCATGCGTTGTTATTGGATAGGTTTAAGACATCTGATGCTGAGGAGTGGAGGAAATCTGGTGCGGTTGTGCTTCCCGACTTGGAAGCAGCAAAAGAATGGCTTACTTCAGAGAAGTCATCCTGCTGAGGGCCTCTCTCCTTATTGCTGCTTTTAATTTGTAATTTCTTCCCCCAGATCAATGAAATTTTGATGACTTTTACTTAACCGCGGGTCTCTTTCGTCAGTTTGTTAAGGCCTCACTTTTCTCTGATTTGATGGGGAAATATGCCACCAGTCAACAAAATGATTTAATCTTCCGGCATACAGATTTAGTTTTCATGAGATGAATTGCTTTGGTCTGGTGGTGGAACCATGGAACCAATGACCATGAGCAAGGAAAGCTGTAGCCTTTGTAGCAACCTTCCCTTCATGCGTCCAAAAGGGAAAAAAGTTGATTTATTTGAAACAAGACACATGATTTCTTGACCATTAGCTCCGCAAAATGAAGGCATGGTGTTAATCTTGATAAATTACAATGCAAGCAATATGCTTTAAACTCAATCATTTAGCTTCCTTTCCAAACTAGCAAATATTTTAAGCTCTTCTTTGAGATTCATATAGTGATGATAAATCCTGGATCAGTCACGTTAATAAAGCAGCCTCAACTTTGCAATCCAACTGTCTGTGATCATTACAGGAAAAGATGAGTTCAGCCTGAAATTTTGGCACCCAAGTGAACTTTACCTGATTTTCTATGTCATAAATTTCTTTTGCAATCCGTCCTTGTATAGATCACCAAGTGATGAGTTGACTCTAATTGACCCTTTTTTCGTCTTTAAACTTTCTATTATTCTTTTTCTTTTAATATTCATTAGTTTAATAACCCCACTTAAGAATGTTATGTAAAAAAATATTGATTTGTTTCAGTTTTTATTAATCTTTTTTGGGTCGGAACTTGTTTCAGTTTTTCACTACCTTAAGAATGGTCATTTTCACTGGGTCGAATGGGACCAAAGGGACCAGCTACCAAGATGACCCCATTTTTTTGGGGATAGAGATTTAGAGAGACAAAGGTCGCTTCGCTTGGGTTTCTTTCAGCCTTGAGAGCTTTGCTTCTTGTCGCTGTTATTGCCACTTCTGCCTCAGCTTTATATTATTCTATTCCTGTCTCAGCTTTATATAGACCCTCTCTCTCTCTCTCTCTCTCTCCCCCTCTTCACCTACTGACTCCTCCTGAGAGGTGTTGAGTGTCTCGACCCTCCCAAGAGGCCAAGCCAATGCACCACAACTGCAACAACAGACAAGAAGGATAACCATTATTCGTTGGTTAAAAAGCAGCCATTTTGTTCTTTGGTTATTAAAAAAACAACCATTTTCAAGGAGAAGAAGAAGAACCCATCTTCATTCTTGAAATGCTTTTCACATTTGCATCCACCTTTTCAACCATCAGTGCTTCAGGGATCTGGACGGGACTCTTCAAGCTCTTGGGTTCGGAGTAAAGTTTCTCTCTATTTCCAACCTTTCATTTTCATCCATTTTCTGTACATTTCTCTTGCACGTTTTCCCTCTGTCTTCTGTTTGAATGATGGTTAACATCTTCATATTGTGACATTTGCAAACCATGTTTTTCTTTATTGGGTTGTGGAAAATGTAAGTTCTAGACTCCCCAAAGATCTCTGAATCAGCTCATTGTTACATTCCTGCTCCTGGGTATTGTTCTGCTAAGTGTTAGCAATGAAATTAGGTTATCAACAAAATGATTTTGATTCATCCTTTGAGCGAAGTTTGAGTGGAAGTTTCAGAAAGTTCACATCTGGTTTACTGCAAAATGATCTGGACTTATCTCCAGGCCATAGCTCAAATGGTAGTTTTAGGAGGTCTAACTCTGTTATGTCCACACATAGTATATCTGGCACTTCAGCTTCAAGCAAGTATGCTCCTTCCAGAAGAGTGTCCAAGGGGCTAAAGGATTATGCAAGGAAGCTTGTTGACCTTGAATTGTTCACGCATTGTCTTGAGGATTGGGTTCTGGAAAATTCATGTGAAGATTCAGACAATTGTTTCAGTGCTCCCTTCATGATCGATGAATTGCGGAAGCTTGATGTAGCATTGGAGGGTGCTTTGTTTCAGCAACTCCTCCGGATGCCATGCTCCCCTTATGTTTCCAATGATCCAAATGAAGATGAGTATCTTGCATTAGAAGACTTCCTTCATGCCATAGTGAGTGGTTTATGGCATGCATTTTGGCATAAAAGAGGTCAGCTCCCTCTGTTTGTATCTTGTCCACGTTCTCTTGGATCCAAGTTTTATACTGTAGAAAAGGCGATATCAAGGGGAAGGCTTAAAGAGCTATGTGGTTTAGCTTTGATATCAAAAATGGGGAGTGATCAACAAGTTCACTGGGATCAGATTATGGAGTTTGCACTATTTAAACCAGATATATTGTCAGGGAATGAGTTGAAGCTATCGACTCCCGTTATTTGTGAAGCCCTCTTTTATGGTTTCCATATACTTGTTTCTAGGTCTTTGAGCAAGACTAGAACTGCAAAGAACAGTTCTGTTTTTCTTTTGGTTCTAGATTCTAAATATGGAGGGGTAGTGAAACTTGGTGGTGATCTTAGCAAATTTGATTTAAACTCAACTAATCCATACAAGTCCATGGTTGAATGGATAAAAAATCATGCCGAAATTGGTGTTTCTCCAGCGGACCGAATATGGAACAAATTTGGAAATGCAAATTGGGGGGACCTAGGAACTCTACAGGTACTTTTGGCTACTTACTACTCCATTGTCCAATGGAATGGACCACCAAGGAGGTCGATAGCTTCATTAGTCTCAGAACATAGCCTTCGGCTTCAGAAGCGTAGGATGGAATTCTGCCTCAGTGAGAATGAGAATGTTCTGGTTCCCTTCCAACAATCTAGTCACCAGCAAGGAGAGATTGTTGAAGTTGACCAGAATAATAATCAAGCTTTCAAAAATAAAGCACCACGTTTAAAGCTTAAGCAGGGTGAGGTTTTGCTACTGGAAGATCAACAGCAGGAGCAGAAAACCTTCCTAGTACAAGATTCTCTTACAGGAGGGAACCATTACCTCTATAGTGCTGTTTGTGTAGATTATCCAACACAGTTGCTGACTTTATACATTGGTGCCCATCCGTCCAGACTTGAACCATGTTGGGAGGATATGAGTCTTTGGTATCAAGTCCAGAGGCAAACAAAAGTACTGAACATCTTTAAGCATCAGGGAATTACAAGCAAATATTTGCCGGAAATGATTGCGTCTGGGCGAATTTTGCATTCTGGTCCATGCAAGAAGCAGACCCCGGGGGGTCGATGCGATCATCCATTGTGTGGGACTCCAATACTAGTGACATCTCCAGTTGGTGAACCTGTTTCATATGTAGTTTCTCAAGATGGGCCCCTTTCCCCTGAGGAGGCAGTTCGCTGCTGCAGAGACTGCCTAGCTGCTCTAAGAAGTGCAGCAATGGCAAATGTTCAACATGGTGATATTTGTCCAGAAAACATAATTCGTGTCGTTGATGAACAAGGCTCAAGAAACAACATTTTCTATGTTCCAATATCATGGGGCCGCGCAGTTTTGGAAGACCGGGACAGTCCAGCTATAAACTTGCAGTTCTCTTCATCTCATGCACTTCAGCACGGGAAACTTTGTCCATCATCAGATGCTGAAAGCCTTGTTTACCTCATGTTGTTCATATGTGGGGAAACGATGCAGCAGCAGGATTCAATCGAATCTGCCTTGCAGTGGAGGGAGACAAGCTGGGCAAAGCGTTCGATCCAACAGCAGCTTGGTGAGGTTTCAGCTCTGCTAAAGGCATTTGCTGATTATGTGGATAGCCTTTGTGGAACACCATACCCTGTTGACTATGACATATGGTTGAAGAGGTTGAGCAGGGCTGTGGATGGCGTAGGAGACAGAGGTAAAATGATTGAACAAGTAGCCACTCCATTGAGATTGAAGGATGTTGCTGAGTCCTCAGGAACATCTGGAGGTGGTAGCTAATTTTTCCATGTGGGAGGTCCAAGTTTTTTTGGGGTGTTTGTTTTATGTAATTACATTTGGTGAGATTCCACTGCATTTTCTTTAAAGGGCTCTCATGGGATTCTAAGATCCCAAGTTTGGTTTTTTATCCGGCATTGTGATTGTATGGATTGAGCGGATTAAAATCTTAATTGTTTTGGATTATGAGATTATGCTGCCTTTCAATTGGACCGAAAAACTCAACACTAATGTAAACCATATTTTATGTTCACAAAAAAGGAAGGAGAGATTTCACAAAAAAAAAAAAAATTCGAATCCTGAAAGTTCTTACCAGGGATGGAGAGCTAGGACGAGATGGTATTGTCATACCTAGTCCCGAACCAGCCCGTTGCCGTCCTTAGGTGGTAAGGTTCAAATAGCAACACTTTTTTTTCCCTTCTAACAAGTTAAATTGTGTAATGAAAAAAACAAAAAAAACAACCTAAGAAAATGACCGTTTTAGCCTCCGGCCTTGAAGAAAACCGACCATAAGGACCCAACAAAGGAATAGCATCCATCCAGTATCCGGTATCCAACCGAATCACCAAAACCCTAAACCCTGAATTTGCCACTTTCCGCAGAACCTGTATTTAAAAAATAATAATAATAACTACTTTGAAAATTTGGAAAGACGAAAGTGTTATGGGACTTGTGTAGCTAAGAATGAAGAGTTTGACTCTGAAAGACCACATCTTGGCTTGCACTTGATGTGTTTGATGAAATTCCTCTTCAATTTTTCTTCTGAATACTAATGTCCTGTGAACTGCTAGCTTAGTATGGAAAACCACGACAAAGCCCAGCTTCAAAGTTTTCTCAAAACTCTTCCCCCTGTTGAGTTCTGCTGTGTCTATGGCTCATCTCTCCACTCCAACAATCCTGGCAGTGCAAAGGTTTCTACTTTGCTTCTATAGCTCTTTTTCACTCTTTTAACAATTATTTGTTTACTTAAACTTTATAAATTTTGAACTTTCGCTTTGCATTTGTGATTTCTGGATTGATAGTCAACCATGGTAGATTGCATTCTTGGTGTATCAAATCCCCAACAATGGCATTCCGAGGTAAGCTTTAGACTTCAACACATACCATATGTCTCTTCTTGATGTTTCAATAATTAATCATGGTGTTTACTAATTTGCGTATGTACAACTAGAATCTGACATTGAACAACGATCATTATGCCGCGTGGATGGTGCTTCTTGGTGGGGCAAGACTGGTACTGCTCTCTCTCTCTCTCTCTCTCTCTCTCTCTCTCTCTCTCTCTCCGCTTCCATGTTCAGTTCTATTTTCATTGATTCTGACACAATATACCCATCCATGCTAGATTACTGACGTTGCAGATGAAATTGGTGTAGGAGTGCACTTCAATCCTTTTGTTAGCTGGGACGACAAGGTACTGATCAGTCAGTCACTCGTAGATTCAAGTCTAGGCTGTTGCTTTGGTGTCTGAGCCTCCATTTCATGTTTTAAACTGATAGTGCAAATAGTATTTTGGTTCACATTCTGTAATCTTTCACATCTTGTATTTTGTTACACATTCGTCACACTGGGTAATTTTTTTACAGATGTTCAAGTATGGGGTTGTTCGAATGCACGACTTGGTTCAGGACATACTAAATTGGGAGAGGTTCTATTTGAGCGGCCGATTACAAAAACCAGTATGTCTTCTTCATTGATTCTCATTTTTGTGCGTGTCCTTATGCTTGTGGAAGATTGATCTTCAGCTTCATATTTGTCCTTCATTCCTTTTGATTTTAGTTAACTTTACATTATTTTATAACTAGCAGCACCCTTGACATTGCAAGAGGATGATAAAAGTTTAAGAACTTTCAATCATATTCAATGATAGTCTTGTAGTGACGTAATTCTAGGGGGAAAAAAAAACTTTCACTAATTCAATATAACAAATTTTTACCTTATTGAAATATTTTGTGGCACATGCCAATTACCTTAAACTAATGAAAACTAAATACATCTTCTTATGCTATGCTGTTGAAGACTCAAGACTTGGATTGTCTCATCTAGTTCATGCGGTCATATATTGTCTTTATTTCTGAATATGAGAGTTTTCAATATTTTTTTCTACAGGTTCATGTACTTTTGGATAATCTGGATGTCACAAATGTAAACTCGGTTAATTTGAGGGCTGCAATGTCTGCAGCTCTCCTTCTTTTGCCGTCCAAGTTCACTGAGGTCTGATTCTTTGTCACTGCTCAATGATTTTAAATTTTTTTGGAGTTCTAACATTTTCCAACTAATGCAGGAAGAACTGTATGCCAAAATATGTAGCCTCTCGTATATGGGCGACTTGCGTATGCTTTTTGCAGAGGACAGAAATAAGGTAAAGCTCAATCAGTGGTTACATAAATCCACAAACTTTCATTCACTTGTTGGGTCTGTGATTATATGGCCAAACATAATCTATTTTCTTTAATTACATTATCTACCGCAGGTGAAGAAAATAGTACAAGGGCAATTTGAATTGTTCCGTTCGATGTATAAGCCATTTATTGAAGAGTATGAGACCAAAGAGTTGTTGAGACGCTCATTATCTGGGAATACTCAACCAATCATATCTCAGGTCTATTCTGACCCTTAGGTTGCAGTGTGAACTCAATCCAACATTACTTTTACTGACAAAGAGTTGATTTATAGCTTCTTATAAATGTTGAAAAAGAATAAGAAAAAATAAAAACAGAAGCGTTGATTTAATGGGTGTATGGAACCTCATTGCATGTTTTAGAACTTAAGCTAGATACCAACTTTAAGACTTCGCTAGATGGCTAATTCTTCTGAAGGTTATGCTATGTAGTCTACAGTTCATTGCTTTGAACCTTAAGATACATTATTACATGTTAAAACAGGATGGCGGTTTATCAGCAGCTCAATCTCTCGTTTCTTCTCTGCCCCCAATGGTCAGAAGCCAAATGGCGATGAAGCTAGGAGAAAAGAAAGTACTGTGTGACTCTGGTATGAACCTTAACTCATCTGCAGTGGCTTTACAAGGATAAAGGTTTCTTAAGGATTGATCTGAGTTCAGATTTAATGATTATACCAGATCCCAAAGTTTTTTAGGAAAAAATTGCTTGTTTGTTATAAATGGAAAAGTGACAGTGATTGTGTTTTAACTAGGGTGGTAGTTTAACATATGTACGTGTAACTCTTGAATCTGGATTGTAGTCAATCATTACACTCTTGTACTTCAATTGCAGGTCGAGTTATTCAGGAAATTGTGATTGGCTCCAAAGACGAGGCTGCTAAATGCATGCAGACTATTCTGCAGCGAAAGGTCATGGTTTCAAGTGCAAGACAGGCCGTGTCTGGTCTCCTGGCTGCTGGTGGCATTACTGCCATGAGATATGTTGGTGCTAAAATTAGCAAGGCTTGGAAATCCTGGAGATGATAGTTCTTTATTTAATTTTTTATGCATTTTAGGTGCCAGTCTTGTTCAGCCATAAACTGTTAGCATGGGAGGGACGTGGAAAGCATGATTTTTGCAATTCATCTCATTCAACAAGAAACATAACTTGTATGAGCTCCCTACTGTTCACAATACGTTTCATTCAAACGAGATATTGTTGTTTGTACCAAGGAAGAAGAAACAGTTGTTATCAGTGGGCATTTTGTGATAAGAAACTGCGGGAGGAAAATCAAGTTTTGTATAGACATGTACATTTTAATCTTTAATTAAGTCCAAAAGATTGGCAGCTGATTGATTTAAATCAAGTCTTCACTCTCACAGGGTAGAACTTGAATTATATCTTTGAATTTTCTACACGCTGTTTCCAATAGTTGAAACTCATTCCTACAACTTCCAATTGGATCACTGCATGTGGCCTCAGTGTTTAATTTTGTTTCACAGCCTTGACTTCACTGCAAGTAAAGGATTGCTCGTGGACGGATAGTAGCCCAGGTACATCAATTTCACAGCCTAGACTTCACTAAAAGCTTAGAGCAATGCCAATTACAAAATTGTAATTACATGTTTAATTGCAAATTTTTCTTCCATAGACTTATTTGGAAAAAGAATATTTGAAAAAAAAGTAAAAACACTTCACGAAAAAAAAAAAATTAAAAAAAGGAAAGTGTATTGCTACTGCTTGTTCTAGTGCTCATTAGAGAACGTTTCATCATCATCCAGGATCAATTTCAAAGGCTCTTCTTGAATTTTGACCCCAAAAAATAAAAGGCTCTTCTTGAAATACCTTCTTTTTCTTTTTTCTGTCTTAATTAAAGAATTTTTTTTTTGGCTACAAAGTGATATTCAGGGGAATCAAACATAAAATCTATGATTAAAAAGTAACGCTATTAACCACTTAAGCTATAAAATCTCTTGTTTAACTAATTATATAAATAGATGTTAAAGCAAGTGCATAGTTTGTTATATGGTATTTTACAATGCACAGGAAAAATGGTCGTGGTATGAGCTAAGAGGCCAATAGTCCATCACTTTCGTGAAAGCGAGAATAATAAAAGATATTTATTATTTCTGGCTTGTTCATAAACGGCAGTATCTCCATTTATTGTTCGGTAGATAAAGACAGACAAACCCGGAAAAGCAGTGGAAACTTCACACAAAATGGCAATGCAAGTAGTAAGAGATTCTCACAAAATGACAATGCAAGTAGCCATTATTCAAGTCAACATTACAGTCTTCTGAACAAATCACATCAAATATACCAAACAATCGAAGAAATCAGCCCACTAGACTCGTAAGTAAAAACAAGCTTTTACAAGTCTCTTAAATCGTCTGCATCATTGACTTATGCATTGAGCTCGCAACCTCAGTTTCACTATCAATAATTGAATAAATAATTCAGGAACTAGGAGATAAGATTCCAAATCTCCGGACAGGATCCCATATTCTAGCATTTCACATTGCCATAAGAGATAAGTGCTAGGGAAGGACACAAGGGAAAAATAGAGTGATGGGTTCCATGGGAGTCGTGGGTGAAGAGGTTCAGCCAAGAAGTTACTGGAGATGGAGCAAACAAGATTTCCTACCAGAAGAATCCTTTCAAAGTTGGAGCACATATCGGACCGCCCTGTCACAAACAGGCTACAGGTTCAAGAACCGTCTCATAAGCAGATCAGATGATAACAATGAGATTGGGGAACTTCCAAAGCGAAGTGAAAATGATATGAAGCGTTGCCTCACATGGTGGGATCTCATCTGGTTTGGATTTGGTTCAGTAATTGGTGCAGGCATCTTTGTGCTTACTGGGCAAGAAACTCATGACCATGCTGGACCAGCTATTGTCTTGTCCTATGTTGCTTCCGGTGTCTCGGCAATGCTCTCTGTCTTCTGCTACACAGAATTTTCAGTGGAAGTCCCTGTGGCAGGTGGAGCTTTTGCTTACCTGCGGATAGAATTAGGAGACTTTATAGCATTCATAACAGCAGGAAACATACTTCTTGAGGGCTTTGTCGGAAGTGCAGCAGTTGCTAGATCATGGACTTCTTACTTCACATCACTCTTGAATCGTCCCTCCAACTCATTACGCATCCATACAAATCTGACGGAGGGGTACAATCTACTTGACCCGATAGCTGTTGCTGTTCTGACAATAGCTGCAACAATTGCAATGATCAGCACAAGGAAGACCTCTTACTTAAACTGGATAGCATCTATAGTCAATAATGTTGTAATTCTGTTTGTGATAATTGCAGCATTTATCCATGCCAACCCATCAAATATGAAACCCTTTTTCCCATTTGGGGCTAAAGGAGTCTTTCAAGCAGCTGCAATTGTTTACTTTGCTTATGGAGGATTTGACAATATCGCCACCATGGCTGAAGAAACCAAAAATCCATCCAGAGACATACCGATAGGATTAATTGGATCAATGTCAATCATCACTGTCGTATATTGTTTAATGGCAGTTTCACTGCCTATGATGCAGAAATACACAGATATAGACACAAATGCAGCCTACTCTGTAGCATTTCAAAGTGTGGGCATGACATGGGCCAAGTACCTGGTAGCCCTAGGTGCCCTGAAGGGAATGACCACTGTTCTTCTGGTTGGGACACTTGGACAGGCACGGTATATCACTCATATTGCACGAGCCCACATGATTCCACCATGGTTTGCTCTTGTCCATCCAAAGACAGGAACCCCCATAAATGCTACACTCTTGATTGTCATTCCAAGCGGTTGTATTGCTTTGTTTTCGAACTTGAATGTCTTGGCAGGTCTGTTATCAGTGAGCACACTCTTTATCTTCATGATGATGGCTGTCGCACTTCTAGTGAGGAGATACTACGTGAGAGAAATCACCCCACAACAACATCTTTTGAAGCTAGTCATTTTCTTGCTGATCATCATTGCTTCTTCCATAGGGACTTCGGCTTACTGGGGACTAAATCCCAATGGTTGGGTTGGTTATGTCGTGACAGTTCCTCTTTGGTTCTTTGGGACTTTGGCAATGGCAGTATTTTTACCCCAACAGAGGTCACCAAAAGTTTGGGGGGTTCCACTGGTTCCTTGGTTGCCATCCTTGTCAATTGCAACAAACATTTTTCTTATGGGATCTCTGGGTCATCAAGCTTTTGAAAGATTTGGAATCTGCACCGTAGTAATGCTTATTTACTATGTCTTCTTTGGTCTGCATGCAACTTATGATATGGCCCATAAGCAAGACCAGCCAGAATCCCTGAAAGTCGATGACAGCAACATCAGAGATAAGGCAGAGCCTTGAAATCACAGTACTGTCTGAACGTTCTTTGTAGGAATGCTTCTTCAGTTTCATTTTATATTATGATGCAACTAGTTTTGAGAACAAATTATTCTTAATGTAACAATAAGCAAAACTGTACTACTTGCAGCAGTGTGATTATTACACAAATATCAGATGCCAAAGTAATCTTTGGTTTTGGATACATAATAGAAGGCACGCTGGACATACGAAAAATAAAAACAAATGCATTAATCTGTGTACAAAAGTTCAAATTCAAATATAGAAGGCTTGGTTCATGACATCCTTCTCACACTTAGAGGAAGAAGACATACTATGATAGATATGTGGATATTTTGTTTTATAATATACAATCTACAATAACTGAAAAATTGTTGTTCAACTTCTCCTTTTCTCAGTCTTCTCAGCAACTAAAGTGAGTACAAAATGTAGTATCAAAGTTACTTTTCAAGCACATTTCACAACTCACCTAAACAAGTCTCACTAATTGCACATGGATCCTGGAAATTTGATATGCTAGTGAAAGTTGCAGATGACAGATTTTGAGATATTACCTGTCAATGGTTGTAAATTATGAAAGCTTTTTCACTTTTTTAGCATTAATACATTAACAGATAATCTAGTCTTAGACACACACATAAACACACACACACACACACACACACAAAAGTGAAGAAGAAAAAAGAGAGAGTAATTCAAGGTTCAAGAAATTCAATGACATAACATGTCAAGCAGAAGATAAGAGAACAGTCTTCATGTCCTTACCTGACTACAAACTCACTTTTTTACCAACAGAAATTTCAATTTTCTGCTACGAGCTTATTGTTTACTTGTCCCAGGTCAACCTGCACCAACTTAGAACCAAGAAAAATGTAAAACCTTAGTTGTCTATGTCTTTCTGAAACAAAAATAAAGTCAAATAAAACAAAATAAAAACACAAATAAGAGATTTGATTGGAGTCCATAAGTTTCAGTAAAGTACCTTTGCTCATCTGCAGATTTGACATATGCTGCGAATGAATGGGAGGGAGTCTGTTGAGGTTTGCACATTTTCATGAAGCAGATGTCTGCACATCTTTATTTGCAAGAGTGCTATCTGTAAGAGACCTTGAAGAAAATCTACTTTTTCAGAAAAGTGTCATACGAGAACAATTTGGTAGAAATGTAAAGTAGATAATGTCGATGGCGGTAATGCTATGCGGTAATGCTAAGTACCCAAGAAAAGTTGGATCACATATATCATTAATCCTCCAACCCAAAAATAGCCTCCATATTTTTGTTAGTTTCCTTCTCCAGTACAACGGATGGAAACTATGCCAACTGAATATATAAAATATGTTATAAAACGATAACTGATACTAAAATAACATTACTCTATGCAGAGACGAAATATTGATTTTCCATTTCTTGGAATACTATGTCCTGGACTGCATGTGGTTGAAAGAAAAATCACATACATTAATAGTACTTTTTTTACCAGATAAAAATTAGACCATGTCATGTTAGGAAGGGGGGGCTGAAAAGAAAAGTTATCAACTCTAGCTTTTTTTACTCTTATGAGTTTAATATCTAAGCTTTGATCGCCTAATTAAGAAAGATATGGTTCCAGTTAGAGTCTAACCAAGCTTTGAGGAGAACAAAAAAAATAAAAGCCTTACTTAAAAATTAGCAATATAGGCTGCTCCAACATTTGTCAATGGCTGCTCTGACCTTCTTAGGCTTGCAAAGCTCTTGTACAACTCTTGTCCAAGTAGAGGCTTTGGGTGGCAAAAACTTTTGCAGCATCACTTCTACAATTATGGAAGCACCAACTATCCTCTGCTGCTTAAATAGCCGGACAACAAGCTCATTTAGGAACTCCCTCCCATCTTGAGGTGGGTCAAGCTTTTCTCTCAAACCTCTCAGGAAGATGTCACATGTAACTGAGTCGGGATCACAACCCCGATCCAGCATCCTATTTAAATGATCAATGGCAAGGGAGATGCTACTCTGCTTGCAGAATACATTGAAAAGTATGTTATAAGTGATGACATCTGGTTGACATTCAGGCTCCTGACAAAGCATTTCATTAAAAAGTTTCAAACCCTGCTCAACCAAACCAGCATTGCAAAGGCCTTGAATCATTGAACTGTAAGCCACAACATCAGGTTTATATCCTCTGCCCAACATCTGCTGCCAGGCGATCAAGGCCTCGTTGAGTTGACCATCCTCACATAAACCATGAATTAGGACGCTGTAACAGACCTCATTACGCATATTGCTTGCCATTTCTTTCCACAAAAGAATGGCTTTTTGACTCTGACCTGTCTGGAAGAAGCCTCTCATTAAAGAACTGTAAGTGAAGGAATTGGGCATGCAACCATTACTCACCATTTCACTGAATACTTCCTTGGCTTCATCTGGTTTTCCTTCTTGGCAAAGACCATTTATAAGAGTGCTATAGACAATGGTGTTGGGTTTACATCCCTTTTCCAGCATCTCCTTCCACAATCTCATTGCATCTTCAGATTTTCCCTCCTTGAACAGTCCACTAACAAGGACTGAATAAATATACTCATTTGCATGATTCCCTCTTTCTTCCATAGACATCAGCACTCGAGCCCCATCAACCGCTCGACCTTGCTTAACAAGTCCATTGATGATCGTACCATATGTCACATCATTAGGCACACATTTATTCGAAACCATTTGATCCAAAAGACTAACTGCCTTATCCAACTTACCCTTGAGACACAAACCGTGGATAAGGGTGTTATAAGTCACTTCATTCGGAACACAGCCTTTAAGAAGCATATTATCAACAAGCTTCGCTGCACGTCCCAAGTCACCCTTTTTGCATAATGCATTAATCAACACATTAAATGTCACAGGACTCGGAATGCACCCCTCAAGTTGCATCTCATCCAACAAAAAGACCGCCTCATCAATCCTTTTCTCCTTGCATAACCCATCCATCAATGTAGAATACGTGAACACATCAGGAGTGCAATTCCTAAGTGGCATTTCTCTAAACACTTGGACTGCTCTATCAACCAATCCGAGCTTACACATGGATTTAATAATCAAATTAAAACTGAGTACATTGGGTGAAATGTTCATGCTCGTAGTACCAACAACATGGTAAGAAAACTCTAAAGCATGAGAATAATGACCCTCCTGTATAATAACATTAAGCACCGAATTAAACGACTTAACTGTTCGCCTACACTGAAATTCATCCACCATTCTATAAAACAATTCTACAGCTTTATTGGGTAAATGCGCTTTTCCATAAGCTCTAAACATTAGAATAAAACTCTGCTCAATAAAAACTCGCCTTTCACGTTTCATTCGATCTAAAACCTGCTCCAATGACCGAAAATCACCCAAATTTGCGTAATTCTCAATGAGTGAATAGAAAGTTGAATCACCCGACTTGTAAGAACCCAATTTGGTACCTTTCTTGAAGATTTCATTAGAAATTGGGGGCTCAGTCTCATCATTGTTTACGGGTTCAGTTTGAAGGGCTTGGTTTGATGGAATTGCAAGAACTGAAAAGTGAGAGTGAAGCGAACAAGTTAACAACTCACACGGTGAGATTGGACAGAGGCTCAGCTTCTTGAGACCACCTTGGATTGAGCTGCAGAGGAGCTTCGAGTAGTAAGTTGAGCATTTTGGCATGGGTTTTTAAGGTTTTGGTTTGGGTATTGGATTGAACCTGCATACGAGTCCAAATGGGTAGAAGGATATCAGAATCAAAGTATTGGGTTTTAATGGGTTTTGTGCATTTCACAGAGAGACAAACTCTCCCAGTGAACTCGCTGAATGGTGTCGAACTCAAAATATCACTCGTTGGCGGCGTGCACTATTTTGAGTTCGACAAGAACTTGAGTATCAGAAAGAAGCCTAACGGGAAGCTCTGATTGGAAGAAGAAGAAGCAAGCTGGTTTTTACAATCAAGCAAGTTAATAGGATTTAAGCCCAAATACAAAACGAAGAAGGCCAATCTTATTTCACCCGGCCCCTTCTAATAATTTACAAATTTATAATTAAATTATTAACAGACAAATATTTATATAAGCTCAATGAAAACAAACAAATTTATTATTGTCATTGTTGGAGGAGCCATGTCCCCTTAGCTTGTCCTTAGTGGTATAGTTGAACTCGTACAAGTGCGAGACTTTATCTCAAAATGCGTAAAAGATGCAATATAGAGAATTACTGCTTAATTAACCCATTTATTTTTTTTCCAGGCCAAACCATCACGCAGGGTGTCAATAATGTCCCTCTTACTTTGTTGAACTATACATTTTAGTTTAATTCGCATGATGAAGTTTTGTATGTGTGTGGAGAAAATATGGTATTTCATTAAACCGAAAGGAGTGAGTGTGTGTGTGTGTGGAGAAAATATGGTATTTCATTAAACCGAAAAGAACATTTTAAGGTAAGAACTAGTATGTTAATGGCTGCCTCGCTAAAATCTTCCCAGAGAAAACAAAACCCGGGGTAAACATAAGAGTCAAACAATTTATACGAAACAAATAAACCTAAAACCCAACCACAAAACTCTTAAAAACAACATCCCATCACTACGTAGGTATTGTCAAAAAAGTCCTCCCGTGATCTAAAAAAAACATCATAGTTCTTCGTATATAGTCAAAAACGTACTATGGATATCAAAATAGATTCAACCAATCACCCAACCACAAAATCATTGGAACACATCCCATCATTACGCATATGCTATCAAAGAAAGTCTCCTATGATCTAAAGAAAATATCATAATTCTTCGTACATAGTCAAAAACGTATTGTGAGCATCATAACAAGTCCAGCCGAACACCGACAATCACCTTCAATTTTCTTGATCTAGAACCCCAATTTACAAGCAAGGGAGACCAAGATTGGGCTCTTAGCCTGAAGAAATTTTCGAAGAATGATCTTCATAGTAGGAACATTCATTAGTTGCCAAGCTCATGAACGTTCCATAGGAGAAGTATTAGGGAGACCTTGGAGACCCCTCGAGGTTGGTATCATCTCTGCCTTGTCAACAAAATCTTCGATACAAAAACTACACTTACTAGAAAAAGCCATGCCACTAACAATTAGATGTCTAACACCAATTTTCGCATGCTTCTGATTCCCGCTTGGTACCGCATACTTGTCACCTCCTTAAGCAGAAGAGGCAATGTCTACCTCCATAACGTTAAGATGGAGACCCTTCACCAGTGACTGGCTCCTTAGGAACCCAGAAAGGAAGCCGACGCAGCCACCCCACGAAGAACAAAAGAGCAAAAGAACATCGTACCCAATACATTAAGAAGAACCCAAAGAGACAATCAGAGAAAGACCGAGAGAGATGGTGCATGGAATGAGTAAAGAAAACTGGAGAAACCCTAACTAGCCAATGGTCCACAAGTCACGCCAACACTAGGCATCAAGGCTCTCCTCGTGTGAATGAGAGAGCGACCCGTTAGATTTTTTCTGTTTGAAGTTATTTATAACACAAAATTTCTATTGGGGCGAATTTGCACCAAGTACGAATTTCAACTGAATTTCTCCATCGACATTGTTAAAGCAAAAATGGCAATTTCATGGCCAAATGCTGGAATTCTCACCCGTGCAAAATATATAATGATAAGAACCAAGTTGGAGCTTCCATTTAAAAGCAGAAGAAAAGTTGCATTTTCACATTGCAACTTGACTAACTTGATGTATGGATACATGTCGGAGAACATGATTTTGTGTCCTTGAGTATATTCAGGTTCCATAGTCCTAATGTCTGACCTGCAAAGAACTTCGGAATTCCAAAATCCCAAAGTTCACTACTTTCATCTTCTTTCACAAGATCTACAGAGAACTTCGGAATTCCATGTACAATTCAAGGTCTTTGTTCTTGTAGGATTCGTAATTTTTCAAAAATTCATCGATGGGTTTCAAAATTGAATGTCTGTTTCTTTTCAGCAAAAAATTTATGGGATAAAGGATTAAGGAATTTGTAATTTTAAATATTCATCTATTTTCTTTTGTATATGGGTTTTAAAAGTTGAATAATTGTTTCTTTAAATGAAAACCTTTGTAATCCATGTGTTGATCTACTCCTTTTGTCAAAACTGGCTTATTAGGTTTAGATTTTGGATTGGAATTTGATCACAAAATTTCAAAAAAAATGATTTCATCGGTTGAGTTAATCTCTTTTTCTTGTTTATTGGGTTGTTTGTCAAAATCGTTTCTTTAAAAGTAGAACTTTTGAGATAATCTTGTTGATATGCTTCTTCTGTCAAAATTGGTTAAGTTTTCTTTTTGTATTATAATGTTTCTTTTGTCAAAATTGGTTGAGTTCGTACGTATTAATTTAGAAAGTTTGTTAATTTTAACAATTAATTTCATACTTAGACCTAAATTACACGTAATTTAAGAACCAAAATGCTTTTTTTTTTTTAAATGAAAACAATGTCAACTTTTTCCATTTTATGAATTATACGTGATTTTAAGAAAACTTTCTAGTTACTTTTTATGAATAAACATACTAATGGTTTTAAAATATATAATGTACCGAATTATTTAATTTTTCATGAACCAAAAATTTCTTATTATTTTATAAATAAAAGAATGTGAATATATTTGTTTACTATTTTGATGGATAATAATATACCAATTTTTTTAAATTTACCTAGGATGTTTTTTTAAATAACGTACCTACTACAAAGTAACGTACCTGTTATGAATGGTATGTTGTAATTAGGTAAATTAGTTTGGGCGCGAAATATAGATAAAATAATGTACATACATTTCATTTTGTAAATAATGTACTTATATTTTCTATAAAGAATGTATTAATAGTTATATATTATTTTTATTTTTATAAGTACATTATTTATTGGATATGTAATTTAGGGATTTTAGTTTTTGGTTTAATTAGTTTTTAGAAATTGCCGATGGGTTAGAAGGGAGTGCCAATCAAAAGAAAGAGGTGATTGATATGCCATTAATAGGGAATATTAATTATATTTGAGGTAGGGAATATTAAATAAATATGACAGGTAAATGACATATATTGTAATTTAGTTAATAATAATACTAAGACAAATCTATCTTACATGACAACTTATTTTACATTTGGGTTTTAAGTAAAGATTTCAAAATAGATGCAAAGGACCCATTAGTGTAATGGTTTGGAGCAATTGCTATCCCGGGAAATGTCCTGGATGCCAAATAACCATGAATTTCAATTATATATTATTAAGTTAAAATTAGTGATTATCACTACTTTATGTTTATAATTTCACAATAGGATTTTGGAGAACGCAATGGAGCAATTGCTAGCAAAGCAATCGGCTTTGGTTATAATGTGATTTGGCTGGAACTTTGTATCCTGTGATTTGGTTTTACCTGCAAGAATATGTGCCAATCCTCCACGGCCTCTTTAATCATACTTGCGGTTTCTTTATGTTCGGAATAAGTCACAGAGACTCTGTAGGTTCTCTGTGAGTTTTCATCTCTCCTTTTGTGAGAGCTTTTCACCTCTCCTTTGTAAGAGTTTTTTATCTCTCCTTTGTGAGAGTTTTATTTGTATTGTTATGGCTTGATTTTTTCAAGCTTTGTCTATTTTTGATTATTCTGAGTTTGCAATCTTAGTTGGGATGCCTATGCTAGAGTTTATTCGATCATGCGTGATCGTTAGTGGAGGCGCACTAGATTGTCTTAATTTTGTTGTTCGACCGCTCCGTTATTGTAATCACCCTTTGTGGTTAGTTTGTTTTGGCCCCTTGTGGCTTTTGGTCAAGTTTGCAGAACGTAATATAATATTTACTAAAATAAGTGCTAATTAAACTCAAAATAATTTTCAACTCAAATAGTTGTGTGTGTTGTTTCACTAACAATAAATATCATAATTCTCTGGGGCTTTGTCATACAAGACCCTCCATTTATACTATTTAACTTCAAAAACATTTCCCTTCCGAGATAATGTGTATAGTGACATTTGTTTTCGAAAATGATATAGAGCTTACATTCACTTCAAGGAATTATGTAATGCTTATATTTCTTTAGGAAATAATAGATCCAATTAAATGAAATTCGCGGGATGCATAATAAAGACTTTTTATTTACCAACAATTGAAACCAATTATATATTCCATATTGCTACTACTGGAGCACTTGGAACATGAACGGATAAATTTATTCCTTTATGCTCTTCCACATTACAATCCTACTTGGATCTCTGTTTTCTTTCTTATTTGTATAAATATAAGAATATCCACTTTTAGGATATCCATGTTGTCTAGAATATCCACTTTTACACAAATTTGTTTATTTGCATATTATCATGTCTTAGCTTTCCATCAACTTAATTCCTAGGTAGGTGCACGATGAAAAGGGACAAAATAACAATGCTTGGGTCTAATTACTAAGAGCATCTACAATGATGCTCTCTATTTCTTAGCTAAAATTTAGCTAAAAATATAAGAAAGCTATTTTAGGAGCTCTCTAAAAAATTTCAACTCCAACCATACTCCCTAATTTGAAGAGTCATAAATGTTATAACTTTTTTTTGATTGGTCCATCTCTATTAAAAAATAAAATAAAAAATAGTTAGCATTAAATAAAGGTTTGAAATACTCACTAAATAAAACATCATTAAATTATAGGAAGCCACTAGGAGTCCTTTCTCTCTCATCAGATTTAAGAGCTCTTAGAGGACTCCCTATTTTAGGAGGTGGATAGGGAGCATGGTTGGATTGGAGTTGCATTTTTACAATTCCCCCCTAAAATTTGTCTGCGGAGGTGGTTTAAGGAGCCCATTGTAGATGCTCTAAGGACATTCCCATCCATACAACCATTACCCATGGACAATTTATTTTGACTAAATTTATTACCAAACACCAATTCTTTGATCACCACCAAAAATGTTCTCCCTGATAAAGGGTGGGCACGATTTGGTTTGAGTTGGTTTCACTTCAAAATTATAGTAGAACCAATTACAATATAACGATTTGGTTTAGTTGATTTTGACAAAAATCATGAAGGGAACTAAGGGTGCATTTAATAAGGATTTTAATAGATTGTTTTGAAGCTTAAAAGTACAGTGGTATTCAATTAGAATTTTTAAGTAATGAATTAAGGTCCAATGGTATTCAATTAGGATGCTTAATTAAAGAATTAAAGTCTAGCGGTATTCAACTGAACAAAAGTGAAGAAAAATAAGTGGCACAAAGATAATATTGGAAAAATAACTTATGTAGGCCCAACCTCATACCTAGGGTGTAAATATTCAAATCAGGGGATGGGAGTTCCAAAAGCAGATACCTTAGGGTACGGGCTGAGAATAGTGGAATTTGTTTCCCACGAACTCCAGTCTAGGTCTGAAAGGCTATAAGGATAAAGGGCTCTGATCATGCTGGTATTTAGGGCCTTCATCTAGCTAGCTTGGCGTGGAAATATCTCGAGCCTAACATGAGTGTGTTTGTGTTCTAAGTAACCGATCGGGGGAACGGAGTGTAGAAGCGCTCACTGCCTTTCTATTGTTCTTCTTGAAGAACAGCTCGAAATTTCTCAACTTGTTCTTTAACCCCCTCACCTGAAATCCAAACGGGAGCATTTGCGGCTATCTTGGCCAATTTTGATTTTGCCTATGACTTCGACTTCTTTGGAGCTATTGCTGATTCTATGGAAAGGGGCTAGAGACGATGCACAAAGATGGGATCTCTGGTATAACCATTATTTCGTATATTTGTATTATCTTTCTCTTAGATTCTTGTTGTGTTCTTGAGTGAGTTTAGTCCCTTTTTACTTAGTTTTTTTTTTATTTTACTAGGTTTGAAAAGTAAAGATGGAAAAGCAAGCAAAAAGAGCAATTTTGGGATTGAAATATAATGTGAAATCCTAGAAGAGCAGAATGTGCTGTGCAGAACAGTCAACTTGACAGAATATAGTGTACTTCCTCAGAGCGAACCAGATGTTGAGCCTTATATCTTTGGAAAGATACGGATGTTAGCTTTCTGTAGAATTTTACAGTTCGTGATTCGGACGTGTATGGAGAGAGTTGTGGCCATTTTAGTACAGACAGTTCGGGCAGAATGTGTTCTGCGGGTTTTGCAAAATAATCCTTTTAAAGTTCAATCCGTTGAGTCCAATTTATGTCAATTGCATTTGGGAAGTGTCTACAAGGATGCAAGATTATTTTCTAAGGTTTGATCCTATATTTAGTAGGATTTTGGATGCCAACTCATCAAAGACAATTGAAGCCAAACTAGGAAAGCATAGTTACCAAATCAAAAGAGGATATGTTCCTTATTTAAAGAAGACTAGAAATTAGGGCTCAGAATGTTGGAATTTGAAGGAGAGTCAAAGAGCCGCTACCATCGTCAAGTTCTCGAGCATCGTGAAAATCCGTAAGTTTTATTTTATGTTTTCTAGTTTTTCAAATATATTTTCTTTGAACATGAGTAAGTAAATTATTCTCTAGGGCGAGGACGACGCCCGAGTATAGATAGTTATGATTTCTAATGTTATTTAATAGATTCTAAGTTTCTTTTAGATGAATGTTTAATCATTATTTTAATTGTTGCTAAAATAAATTTAAATTTTTTTATAAACAAACCTCTCCCAGGGAGGCTAGTAATAATTTAAGGTAAAAAGTAATATAATAACAATTTAGGGGAACACATAGCCCAAACGCAAGTCCAAAATGGATAGCAGCGAAAATGACGACGACTTCCCATCAATTGACAGCATCACTCCCCAGTCTAAAGTTGACACTCTTTACCAATCCCACACTGAAAAGTTTTCTTCTTCCTCCATCCATAACCCTCTATTCGGCTCACGAGAAATTGTTTGAAATCAATAAAGGAAAATGCCTTTTTTCTTTTAAAACTTGCCGTATGTTTAGAGTATGTAACCATATAGTTAAATGAAGTTTAACTAGCATCCAAACGAGCATCTTCCAGTCCTCAAATCAAGTTTTTTCCTTCATGAAATATGTCCATCTGGATGTGTACAGTGTTGTATCCAAATTTGGCTGCATTTGGACAAATTTGCAGGTTTATGGGAATTAAATACTGAAGCATGTTCGTGACAGCTGTTTGTGACGATCAATCGTATTGAGTCAAGCCCGATCAGATTTTCCATTGCTCAAATGGAACTAAGTTCTTCATGAATGTTGTTCCTGCTTATGTGGAGAACAACATATCCAAAATTCCCAGCAATTGGATTAATCTAGCATTCTCGAATTATTATGCATCCAAGCTTGTCCAAGGAAGAAATCTTAGCGGCTGCTAATCAAGTTTCACCTTCATCAATGGAAGGACTCCTGCAGAAGTGAGTTGATTCAAAGAAGAATAAAATATTGATGTGGTGAATGGAAATAATTTAATATTCTTTGTCCGTACGAGGATGCCATACTCATCCAATTGATTCCAAATGCGGATACGATCATTCGGACACTCCAAGGCCCTCATCGGACAGAATTATATTACTGTAGCTGACTGGTACTGAAAAGCCGCTTGAACAGGCTCCTCTTTGGACATGAATCTGAGATGGCTACACTTATCCAAATGCTCCCAAATTCGGACACGATGTAGTAGACATTTGGAGGAACAACGCTTATGAAGAAGTGAACTTCATTCAAGTAGTGGAAATGGCCCATCTGACAGAATTCCCTCTGACTGATAGTCATTGGACTACAATAGAGGTGTAGCCCACCCATACAATGAGGCTCACCTCTATTAGAGAGGTGGTATACAATATGATATATATATATATATATATATATGGTATGCCTAGCATTTTCCTTTGCATACTCAGTTCAGTTGGCATAGTTGTCATCCAATATTATACAAGAGGAGGAAACTATAAGAAAAATATTGAGGCTAATTTTTTGTTGGAGGATTAATGATATACCTCATCCAGCATATTTCTTATACTCTTCTAGTTTTGATTTATCATTTTTTATCTCGTGAATATATTATAAAATTAGATGGACTATCGCAATGAGGAGGGGGGATCAAGAACTAATTGGGGATGAGGCAAGTAGTATGATGTGAAATTTAAGTGTTATAATGTAGCATATATATAAATCAAGTATTATGGGCAGTTTTGGGAGATAGCCCTCTGACAAAAATGGGAACGGGGATTCCTAAAATATCTTACCAACAATGGGGGCGGGATCGGGGCGGGGACATAGATTGTATTGCCATACTAGACCCCAAACTAACCCGTTGCCGTCCCTAGGAAAAAAAAGTGAAAGCAAGGAGGGAGGTACTACCGTACTAGGAGCAAGCGTGAAAAGCCTAGGGTTATTTGTTTGGGGTAGTTTTTGTGAATAATGATTTGGCTTGTGCCACATCATTTGGAATTTATAATATCTTAATTATGCATCATCAACCACCAGATTTCGACTTAAAAAGGAAAAGGATTCAACTTTATGTCACTATTTACCAAACAAATTAATGTGGGAGATTTGTTCAAAATGGAAAAGTCTTAAATTGGAATTTATGTAAGTATAATAATAAATGAAGCTATCACAATGTGTAATTAGTTGTACCTACTAGATAGGAACGCCCAGTAAATCCTTTTATTAGTCACATGAGTCATGACAGAGAAAAGAAAAATAGAAAAACTTTAGAACTCTCCCTCCATCACCCTAGCATCTAACGCATAATTTAATTATTTTATTAGTTTTTTTTAATTAAAAAATAATACAATAAATTCGAGACTCTAAAAAAGGAAAATAATCCATTACATATTAAAAGCAAGATACATGTGAGATCTCTCTTAAAACCTGCCGTATGTTTAGCGTATGTAACTACATAGTTAAATGTTTTTCTATTAATCTATATTATATACCTCTATTATTATAAAGTCAGGCCTTCATCTACATATATATATATATATATATATATATGTTTTGGTTTGGCATTTTCTTCTTCTGTGAAAGGCATTAGATTCGTTCTCTTTAGATGTCCTGGATTAATTTATATATAAAAGGCTAACTGCGGCTATATCTTCAAAACAATATAGAGGCAGCTGAAGAAAAAAGAAGAAGAAGAAGAAGAAGCAGAGAAGAAAACAGACTTTCGTTGACATATGGCTATGACCAAGCCTCATTTCCAAGCTGATAAAGACGAAATAAACCGGCAGGACAAGGTAATTATTTAAGCATGTTATAAGATGTCACAATAAATTTCTTATAATATGTCTTTGTGGATCATGATGATTAATTCATTGCTAAATATCTTGAATAAATTTTCACATGTGCCTATATATATGTATATCTATATGGACCCATAATAAGTTTAATTGTATTAATGTTTACAGGAAGGTCGCCTTTGCTACAACATCAAACCACGAGGGCTTACCATTGTATTGGAAATTACCAAAGTAATGAATGAGTTGTATTTTATATGTTTGTACACTTACTATTAATTACATTGATGATTACATCTCTCATACGAATATGATTCATGTGGGTGAGATTGCTTATGTGAGCATGCCACTTTTATGAGAAATATGATCAACAAATATAGTACATCTAGACAGGATGCGTTGACATAATTTCTTTTTACATTGTCTACATGCTGTGTATATATGATCATATCCTATATTACCACATAACCCTTTTTTTTTTCTTTTTTTTTGTGTGTGTGTGTGTGCAGGAAAGGGAGTGATGGTGATCCCGTGGAGCTGCTTCAGGTTTCTTGGCTGGAACTGACGGCCACAGTTGACTTAGATCCTAAGAAGGAGTATAAAATTAGCTTTGAAGTAGAAGTGGCACCAGATGCATTTGGTTGGAGAGACATACAAGCTTTCTTGATGGCCAAGGTAGGGAAAAAGGGAAAGTACAGATGGACAAAAGTTAAACTAGCGCAGGATTCAAATGTAGGCAGATTCACAACTCCTGATACAAACGGGAACGGCCAGACATTTAGAATTAGAAGTGATGATGACGCAAATGCCGACAACACGCTTCATTTTGGTCTGAATGAAGTCTGGAGTGGAAAATGGAAGGGAGGCTTGAAAATTTATGAAGCAAATGTCAAAGAAGTAACTGGAAAATGAGCTCAGTTCACTCAGTCTTTTCTATTACATGCATGCATATGTATTGAAATAAATATTTTCTACTTTGAGGTCTGTTACAGCGTCCTAATTCATGGTTTATGTGAGGATGGTCAACTCAACGAGGCCTTGATCGCCTGGCAGCAGATGTTGGGCAGAGGATATAAACCTGATGTTGTGGCTTACAGTTCAATGATTCATGGCCTTTGCAATGCTGGTTTGGTTGAGCAGGGTTTGAAACTTTTTAATGAAATGCTTTGTCAGGAGCCTGCTATTTTTGGTCGGAGGATTAATGATATATGTGATCCAGCTTTTCTTGGGTACTTAGCATTACTGCCATTGACATTATCTACTTTACATTTCTACCAAATTGTTCTCGTATGACACTTTTCTGAAAAAGTAGATTTTCTTCAAGGTCTCTTACAGATAGCACTCTTGCAAATAGGGATGTGCGGACATCTGTTTCATGAATGTGCAAACCTTCAACAGACTCCCTCCCATTCATTCGCAGCATATGTCAAATCTGCAATGAGCAAAGGTACTTTACTGAAAACTTATGGACTCCAATCAAATCTCTTATATGTGTTTTAATTATGTTTTATTTGACTTTATTTTTGTTTCAGAAAGACATAGACAACTAAGGTTATAAATTTTTCTTGGTTCTAAGTTGGTGCAGGTTGATCTGGGACAAGTAAACAATAAGCTTGTAGCAGAAAATTGAAATTTCTGTTGGTAAAAAATTGAGTTTGTAGTCAGGTAAGGACATGAAGACTGTTCTCTTATCTTCTGCTTGACATGTTATGTCATTGAATTTCTTGAACCTTGAATTACTCTCTCTTTTATTCTTCACTTTTATATGTCCAGCGTGCATTCTATTATGTATCCAAAACCAAAGACTACTTTGACATCTGATATTTGTGAAATAATCACACTGCTGCAAGTACAGTTTTGTTTATTGTTACATTAAGAATAAACTAGTTGCATATATAAAATGAAACTGAAGAAGCATTCCTACAAAGAACTTTCAGACGGTAATGTGATTTCAAGGCTCTGCCTTCTCTCTGATGTTGCTGCCATCGACTTTCAGGGATTCTGGCCGGTCTTGCTTGTGGGCCATATCATACGTTTAATGCAGACCAAAGAAGACATAGTAAATAAGCATTACTGCCGTGTAGATTCCAAATCTTTCAAAAGCTTTATGACCCAGAGATCCCATAAGAAAAATGTTTGTTGCAATTGACAAGGATGGCAACCAAGGAACTAGTGGAACCCTCCAAACTTTTGGTGACCTCTGTTGGGGTAAAAATACTGCCGTCGTCGAAGTCCCAAAGAACCAAATAGGAACTGTCACGACATAACCAACCCAACCATTGGGATTTAGTCCCCAGTAAGTCGAAGTCCCCATTGAAGAAGCAATGATGATCAGCAAGAAAATGACTAGCTTCAAAAGATGTCGTTGTGGGGTGATTTCTCTCACGTAGTACCTCCTCACTAGAAGTGCGATGGCCATCATCATGAAGATAAAGAGTGTGCTCACTGATAACAGACCTGCCAAGACATCTAAGCTCGAAAACAAACCAATACAAGCACTTGGAATGACAATCAAGACTGTAACATTTGTGGGGGTTCCTGTCTTTGGATGGATAAGAGCAAACCATGGTGGAATCATGTGGGCTCGTGCAATATGAGTGATATACCGTGCCTGTCCAAGTGTCCCGGCTAGAAGAACTGTGGTCATTCCCTTCAGTGCACCTAGGGCTACCACGTACTTGGCCCATGTCATGCCCACACTTTGAAATGCTACAGAGTAGGCTGCATTTGGGTCTATATCTGTGTATTTCTGCATCATAGGCAGTGAAACTGCCATTAAACAATATACGGCAGTGGTGATTGACATTGATCCAATTAATCCTGTCGGTGTCTCTGGGTGGATTTTTGGTTTCTTCAGCCATGGTGGCGATATTGTCAAATCCTCCATAAGCAAAGTAAACAATTGCAGCTGCTTGAAAGACTCCTTTAGCCCCAAACGGAAAAAAGGGTTTCATATTTGATGGGTTGGCATGGATAAATGCTGCAATTATCACAAACATAATTAAAACATTATTTCAAGCATTAACTACCATAATTGTAATTAATATACTCCCTATTAATAGCATATCAATCACCTCATTTCTTTTAGTTGTCATTCCCTATCACATCTCGCCCCCTAAAATTACAACAACAAAAAAATTATGTAAATTACATATCCAATAATGTACCTATGAAAAATATAATATAAATATATACATATAAAATATAGGTATATTATTTACCAAAAAAAAAAAAAAAACAAAGTCAGTTACTTTGTAATTGCATATATTTTTCATAATTAAAAATAGGTACACAATAATTTATATAAAATATAGGTACATTATTTACCCACAGGTAAATTATTTTACAATATACCTGTAAATGTGTATAGGTACATTATTTGGAATAGATAATTATGTACACTTTTCATACTAGGTAAATTATGTTTTTCATAAAACAAACAAGTAATAGGTACATTATTTTTTCAACATAATTAATATGTACAGTTTTATTCATAAACAATTATAAAGTGGATTATTAGTCATGTATAATTCATAAAAAGAAAATAACATAAACATTCTATTAAACAAACCGATTACCTAAATTTGAATTTATTGTTAAATTTTTTTAAAAATGTTTCAAAATTAATTCCTACATCCATTACAACCATTTGGAGATCTTTCCAAATTCAACATCTGTCATTATATACAATCCAATTAAAAACTGTTTCCATATTGATTCCTACATACAAAAGGCAATAATGGCTTAGTTGGGGGTATTTTTGGAATATGAAAAGTACAATAAATCAGATTTTATGCTTAATTAGGTAACTTGCTGAGTTGGATCATAGTAATGAGTTTTTACTTATACAAATTGGGTATTATTTATAGGAACAAAAAGTGAAGGGTTTTAGGTACGGCAAATTGAATTTGAAGGGTGTAAGCCAAATTTACTATAAAAATTTTGTAGTGAAAGAGAACATGTATAAGCTATTTGTAATTTATGTTTATTTGTGATTTTCTGAAGCTTAATTTGCTGTGTTTTACTTGTATGTTCTTCACCCTTGATCTTAATTTGTTCATATTTTTCCTATTAAACAGGCCAGTGGACGGTTCCAAAGGAACAGAGCTTTTGAGTGTGGAAGTACCATGTCAATGTGGTGAACTAAAATGTGAACTTCACCTTGTTGGCTTGAAACTTTTAGGTCATAACAGAAGTCATTTTACTCTTCCTACTGAAATGGAGTTATGTGCAGCGATGGAGCTACTGGAGGTTCCCTCAAGTCCACCCTAACTTAGAAAAACACCTATTTGCCCACCCCCACTCAGAAACCTTGTCACAAAGCATAGAAAGATGGATGATACCATGATTTAAAATGAATTAATATTTCAACAATTTATTGATTGAGTGAATTACGAGGATGTAATTATTTACTAATATAGTTTTCTTATATTTATTAATACAATTTCATTTAATTAGCATAAGGCCAAATACCGAAATGTAGTACCTAATTTTACTAAAATATCATTAAAAAAAATATCAAAATTACACACAATGCCACTCCTTCTAAAGCAAGCATAATATGCCACATGTCCATATCTAGCCACCTGCCACAACCACCACCGCCAGTCGTTTGCCTGTCACCGTCTTATTCATATCATCTATCCATATTATTGCATCTAAATTAATAACACCATGTAACAGTATGTAGGTTATACTCGATAAATTTTCTTTAGGATATGATATATGCCAAACTAATAGACCGACAATTGAAAGGATAATGGATTTCATAAAGGACTACGTAATTGTATAGAAGAATATTTGCATGGCTTGTTATCTACATAAGTGATGCTATTTCCACCCCATATCATATTTTCTTACCCATCTTATCTTTAAAATTTTGAAGACAAATTTACCCATTTGTAAAATGACTTCTAAGAACTTAGGGAAAAAACTTTAACTCACGTAACCCACCTATTCTACCGTTTGACAAAAAGAAAAAGAAAGAAGAGAATTTGCTTGAATAAAAAACCAAAAAAGATCTAGCAAATCAAGATATTAGACTAAAACAATTATCTAGTCTGTCAAACACAACTTGATCCTCTCCATATCTCAACTATTAATGATTAACAAAGAGAATTTGCTTGAATTAATAGTTAAAGGATATTTTAGGAATAACGAGAGGTGGAAAGCTAGGATTACATTAGAGTTGATTATGTCCATAAACTTGTACAAGTTTGAGATTTTAACTCAAAATGCGTAAAAGGAAGTGTAAGTGGACAAAAGAGGAGTAGGAACATACAATTTCTAACAAAGGGAGTGTAAGTGGATAAAAGAGAAGTGAGAAAATTAGCTCTCTATATAAGTGGATAAAAGAGAAGTGGATAAAACAACCATCACTTTTCTTAAGACGGCAGAGTGATTATTATTGGTATTGTTAGGGGTAACCAACACCATCCCTTCAAACAACGAATCCATCTCATCTTCCTCCTTATGATTTGGCTATCCCTAAACCCAAAACTAAAATCTTCCAAATCCAATAAACCGCCAAATTATGAATCAGTCAAAATCTGATAAAAGAAAATACGAAATTGCTTGCTCTTAGTCTTACTCCCAATTTCAAAACTCAAAGCTTGCCTCTTTGATTTTTGATTGGTGTGGCTGGTTGGTTACTAGTACTAGTGCGATGCAGAAGAAGAGATTATGAGAAGTTTAGGGGTGGTGATGAGCATACACATTTGGTTAGTGTGGTGAGCAAGAATGCTCCCACAGAAATATAAAGTAAAATCCTGTAATTGTAATCTATTAAAATCATAAGTAAAATCCTAAGTGAATAAAATTATAAGTAAAATCATGTAATTGCAATCTATTAAAATCATAAGTAAAATCATATAATTACAAACACATGGTTGAAATCCATTAGAATTTGTTAAAATCTCAATTGAATCTACCCCCCTTAATTCGTATGAAGTTACGTATAACACAAAATTTCTATTGGGGGGAATTTGCACCAAGTACGAATTTCAACTGAATTTCTCCATCGACATTGTTAAAGCAAATGGCAATTTCATGGCCAAATGCTGGAACTCTCACCCCTGCAAAATATAAAATGATAAGAACCAAGTTGGAGCTTCCATTTAAAAGCAGAAGAAAAGTTGCATTTTCACATTGACTAACCTGATGTATGGATACATGTCGGAGAAGATGATTTTGTGTCCTTGAGTATATTCAGGTTCCATAGGCCTAATGTCTGACCTGCAAAGAACTTCGGAATTCCAAAATCCCAAAGTTCACTACTTTCATCTTCTTTCACAAGATCTACAAAGAACTTCGGAATTCCATGTACAATTCAAGGTTTTGTTCTTGTAGGATTCGTAATTTTTCAAAAATTCATCGATGGGTTTCAAAATTGAATGTCTTTTTTCTTTTCAACAAAAAAATTATGGGATAAAGGATTAAGGAATTTGTAATTTCAAATATTCATCTATTTTCTTTTGTATATGGGTTTTAAAAGTTGAATAATTGTTTCTTTAAATGAAAACCTTTGTTTCTTTAATCTCTTTTTCTTGTTTATTGGGTTCAAAATAGTTTCTTTAAAAGTAGAACTTTTGAGATATGTGTTGAGGCCCAAAAAAGTCCATGGTTGGGCCCTAATAAGTTTTCGGTCCAATACGATACTGTATTAAGAAAAGTCACATATCGGAGTACACGAAGGCTCGTCATATGCAAGTCATAGTCCACATGCCATGCTAAATAAATAAATTATCATGTCAAGGACTGAAATAATATTATAAAATACAAGCCCATGCTAAGCTAAACACCGTGTCCCTCTTCAAGGACAATAAAATTGAAGCACGCCAAGCGACATGTCACGCTAAGCAATGAATTATTATTCCGCACCCAATCACGCCACAAGCTTAAGTGGGCCCCAAGCCACTCAAATACCTGGGGTTTGCTTGAGTGGGTTGTGGTATGGATGGTAATAAATTGTCATGAGGCCCATTGATGGGCCGAGAAATGGAAGTCTCGGGTTGCTTGGGAGCCTTGGGACTCAAGCCCATTTCATAGGCCCAAATATGTGGGTGAGCACAAGAGAGAAAAGAATGGCCCATCACTCCCAGTCAAAATAGCCCAACCAAAATAGCCCAACACTTGATAAAGTTAGCCCATTTATTTGATAGATCAACATTTTGTCTTAGAAGGCCCATACAATTAGGACAAAGAGGCAGCAAAACCCCAACAGCTGGATAGAAAACAAAGCCACGGGTGAAGATTGAAAGGTCATGTGTGCAGAGCTGCTGGGAGGCTCCAGCACGTGGAAAGGAACAAGTTTCAAGCAGGAAACACCAGCGAAACATGGGATGTTGGCTAGCAAAGTGGGAATCATCCTTTGAAAGAGGGGAGGAAAGAGAGGAAAAGGGATGGCTGAAAATAGGAACTCTTCACTAGGGCAGCTGCGGGAAAAGGACCTTGAGTCCCTAAAATCCCTGATTTTGTGCAAAGGAGCATAGTAGATTTCACCAAAATAGGATGATTAAAGGGATGAGGGGAGAAAGGAAAGGAAAGACTTGGCAAAATGAGATGGAAGCCATTAGGGTTTCTTTGAAAAAGAATGGCTTCCAGCGGCTATAAATAGGGTTTCTTCTACCCAACAAAAATCAACCACATCCAGAGAGCAAGCTTTCTCTCTCACCTGCAAAACCCAGCAAATTCGTGCTCTACTCATATTTTTCCCCATTTTTCCTCTTCAGCAGACTGACAGAGCCTCTGTCAAGCTGCTAGAAAAACACTCAAGCCACCCATTCATTTCTTTCCCTCATTATCAACCAAACTTTTTTGCAAAACCCTTTCTCTCCTACCTTAATACCCCACATTTCCCCTAGGAACACTTAATTTTCTCTTCAGTGCTAAATTCATGACAACTTTGCTCCCATGCCACAAGCCTCAAGCTAAGATTCTACCTGTAAGCACTAAGAATTTATTTGTAAGTAGTCATTATTTTTGTTGATGAAGGTAACCAAGGTGTTTCTTAAGGCCCTACTGTCCTTTCGGAGCATTCTTGGGGCTTAATTTATGAACTCAGGCACATAAGACAATTTCATCAGTTTGCTCCTTATGGCAGCCCAGCCCATTTGTAGGAAGAAAAATGCCCCTACAATATGCTTCTTTTGTCAAAATTGATTAAGTTTTCTTTTTGTATTATAATGTTTCTTTTGCCAAAATTGGTTGAGTTCGTACGTGTTAATTTGGAAAGTTTGTAAATTTTGACAATAAATTTCATATTTATATCTAAATTACACGTAATTTTAGAACCAAAATGCTATTTTTTTTCAAATGAAAACAATGTCAACTTTTTCCATTTTATGAATTATACGTGATTTTATGAAAACTTTCTAGTTACTTTTTATGAATAAACAGACTAATAGTTTCAAATATATAATGTACCGAATTATTTAATTTTTCATGAACGAAAAATTTCTCATTATCTTATAAATAAAAAGAATGTGTATATATTTGGTTTACTATTTTGATGGACAATAATATATCAATTTTTTTCAATTTACCTACTACAAAGTAACGTACCTACTATGAATGGTATGTTGTATATTAGGTGCATTATTATATGTAGGTAAATTAGTGGGGGCGCAAAAAAGAATGTACCAATAGTTATATATATATTTATTATTTTTATAAGCACATTTTTTATTGGATATGTAATTTAGGGATTTTAGTTTTTGGTTTAAATTTTTTTTAGAAATTGCCGATGGTTTAAAAAAAGAAGAAGAAAGATGGGTATGTATGTGACTAGGATATAGTAGTTGTAAGAGCCTATATTGGAATAATTCCCAAATACTAGCAACCTTAAACAAGAAGGAATTTATCACGCATAACATAGTGTGATTACTCGAAAATAGCAAAACAATGCAATCCACGAACGTTTCATATAAATATTTCTACTAAACAAGGCAACCCACCACTTCCTACAAAACCATAATTTCAAAACCCATTTTCAGAGCCTACATATATAATACTCTTTTCTTTTGTTTTCTTCCTCCTTCCTCGAAGATCAATGTTTAAAAGGAAACATCAATCATGCAAATAGAAAAAGCCAACAAACTGATATCAATACTAAAAAAAACTTTGGAAAGCAATGAAGGAATTTCATGCATAAAATAAAAGAAATAGGAGGGAGAAGAACTGGGTCAACTCAAATTCATCCTTAACTTTAACTCAATCATGCAAACTAGGGGTATGGGCATCAATGTGTCCGAACTGATTAAACCGATCAATTCAAACAGTAATTATCAGTTTGGTTTGGTTTTAACAAAGAAAAGGTGAAAAATTGAACTGGACCATATATGTAGTTTTGAGCTATAAATCGGCATAAACCAAACCGGACCGTGTATATTTATTTAATTATATTTTTAATTTACATGTAATACTCCAATGAGGTAATAACTATATATGGAGTTGAATTGAGCTATATTAGTTATTGAAATGTGAAATTTTATGGCATGTTGAGCTTTAGGATGGTTTCGTACTCTAGAAAATGATTTAAGTATGGAGCAAGTTAAAAAAATTGTTGGTTGTAATTGGACTAACAATATTGAAAAAAATACAAAATGAAAGGGAATTTGACTTAGGCCCAAACTGGCCGAACCAACCCGTCTTAAATGAAATTAACCACAAATGCAGTTTGTATACAAGGGGATCATAGCTGTGTTAGCCACAAATAAAATTAACCAAATAACCATGAATTTCAATTATAACTTATTAAGTTAAAATTAGTGATTATCACTTTATTTTTATAATATTATAATAGGATTTTGGAGAATGCAATGGAGCAATTGCTAGCAAAGCAATCGGCTATGGTCCGTGGCTTTGGTTATAATGTGATTTGGCTGGAACTTTTGTATCCTGTGATTTGGTTTTACCTGCAAGAACATGTGCCAATCCTCCACGGCCTCTTTAATCATACTAACAAAGACCAAAGGGGCAATCAAACTTATGGAGAAAAAGAAGTCAAAGAACTGATGGATAACACAGCCACTAACAGAAAATAAAGATTGGCAACCTCGAAAAAGTGCTTTTGGAAGAAATGTCACAAGCATGCAAAAGAATACAGTTTGCTCCATCTGATGACCCTGGCATTTTCTGACCAATGAATGAATTTGAGAGCTTCACTCTTTTACATTTGCAGGCCAACTTGGCTTCAACTGTAAGAAAATCTGACTGAAGCTAACCGTCTGTCCCTTCCACTCATCGAACAGACTTTCATAACAGAACCAGCACTGTTGGTTATAACATTGGCCTTCATCATGGGAAACATCGAAAGCCAAATAAACAATGGTACAAGAAAATTGTCTTCTTATATATACCGTCCTCTTCTCTCACTTTGGCTAGCTTTTAAAAGGTGGTCTTCCAATGCTGAGATTTGCAATTTCTCCCCAAATCATATGTCAAATGACATGTCATTACTTTTTAAAACTACTTAAATTCCAAATGAATATACATGGTCATAATTCCAAATGAATATAAGATGGGGCCGCTTGGCGTAGAAGCTGTAGAAGTTACTAAATCATAATCCAAGTTGGAATTGATGTACTGTATAAATATGAATTAATTTTTAATTGAATTAAACTGGTAACCAATCTTAATTTAGTGCCTCTTAGAGCAATAGTTTTCACTTAAAGAGAAAGAAACAGATGATGATGATCCATAGATGGATAGGGTGAGCCATTGGCTTGAGTGAGTGAGTCGATCAGTCCACTACAACCAGAAATTGATAGGGTAGGGCAGAGATGTCTGCTTCCATGGTCTTTTTGGGATCCCCTTCCATTTCCCCATCAGTGTCCAAGAAGCACTCGACCAACTTGTCATTCCTGTATGGAACCTCCATACTCAAAAACTCTATCTGTGGTACCACATCCCCGTACCCTTTTTCCTTGAACTTGCTCTGTATTGCCTCATAATCACTCTCCCATGGATGTGCCCAATTCAAGTCATAGTGTAGCCAGCTGGTGATCACAAACACCTTGTTGATCATCTGTTCCGGCTTCAAATTCCCTTTCACAGCAACTTGCAGAATCAAATCGAACACCTTTTGAATATCAACCTCCCCCTCCAGGCAGTCCATCCTCCTCAAAAAGTCGCACTTGGGCTTGAGGCCATCTCCTTGTGGTATGGAATGCAGACGAGGGTTTCGGCTGAAGTTGATCACCTTTCCTTTCCATGCCGGCTCTTCACTCAGTTCAGACACTAACAGTCCCAAGCCCACCGATACGTCAGCGGAGGATCCACTCATTCTTGAGGGGCAGACATCACAAACAGCCAAGCTATTGTTCAAATTCTTCTTCTTTTTCTTAGTTTTGCCTGTGCATGTGCCCTTGATCATGTCCCCCAGCATTGCGTTCCACTGAAGCTCAGCCACTTGCCCGAGATCCTCATCGTTCACATAGGGTATGATCTGATGTGGAAGCAGAGCCGACGGGTTCTCAATCTTGGAAGCTTCAACTTTCAGGTCCTCCAAATACATCTGAAACACGCAGTCAGGTCCTCCATCAAACGACTGAAGAACATAACCTCCTTCGTCAGCCGAGGCAGTTGGCTTCCTCAAGGGCTCCACAACCTCCTTCATAAGCCGCTCTCGGAGTCTGTAGGCGTAACCGGCCTCCTTCTCCTCCTCCTCCTTAACATCTCTTTGTGGGTGTGGATGCTGAAAAATCTTCCTCGCAATGCTCTCGCATAGGAAAGTGGCTCGATCTTCGAGCCGATAGGCCGCGTTAGTGGTCTCCAAGCACGTATTAGAAGAAGACTCATCATGAATATTATTATCCATTTGCATCCGCTTCTTCTTCAAAAGTTGAATATCACGGTTGAGGCAGTGGGCAAAAAGATCCGAAACGAGGTCGTGTAACAAGCGATAATCGGGGTCAGTCTCATACCTCTCGACAGCCACCTTGTCAGCCATGGCGAACATCATCTCTTCATCGACCTCGTCTTGGCCTGCAAGAATCCGGTAGAGAATCTGCACAAGGTCATACAAACCACGCCCATGCCCGAACCCGGCGGCAATAAGCAGAAGGTTGGAGGCGAGGGTCTTCGGGTGGTTGTGATGGAGCCAAAAAGCCGCCGTGTAGAAGGCTTTGGCATCTGTCGTTGAATGGTCTACGATGTGGCAGATGAGCTTGAGGGTGGTTAAGGGATTGTGGGACCAGGCAACCGGGAGGAGTTGCTTCAGATACCTGCGGTAGGCCTCTGTTTTGGCCGGGGTGTCACATTCGTCGTGTTGGTAGACGCTGACATACAAGTCAAGGCAGGGGTTGAAAATGTGGTGGACGGTTGCTGTTGTTGAGGGTGAAGGGGGTGGTGATTTTAGCAGTTGTAGCTCTGGAGGAGGAGGAGACACCATTAATCTTGTGAGTCTGCCGCCCATGACATTCAAGTGGCTGCCGCGGCATGCTTTCAGAAGTGAGATGATTCGTACTGGCACTTGATTCATGATGAATTTCCTTTACTCAACCAATTTTGCGAGATGGGGAGATTTGATATTTTCTATGAATTTTTTAGGACAAAAGGGCAGATAGACTTGGAACTGAAGAAAAGTAAAAATTAATATTTTATTAAAAAGAATCTTTTTTTTTATTTTTAAATTTTTATATGGGGTCACAATTATTAAAGAGAATCCCTTTTTATATGGGGTCACATTCTTTCTTTTTTTGAAATCTGTCCATCCTCTGTGGACAGTAGATCTAGTAAAGAAGGGTTTGTTTCTTGTACAAGTTTTAAGATTCTTTCCTTCGCCATGTGCTGTAATAATTACTTTCCTTTTTGTATTTGTACTAGGATGGTATTCTAAGGTTTAAGGCTTAGGTGCGTAGGGTTTAGGTTTAGGTAGATGATGTAATGTAAGCCATCTCTCTCTAGAATATAAGAACAAGAGTATGGAATTAATAAAATAAAATCCGTCAAAATAAACACTACTTACTAGTAGTCTTATTTCTCTCCTCTCCTCTCCAGCAAAGCAAAAAACAAGTTCCCTTCTTGTTTTTGTTCACTGTTGAATTTAAATTACGACGATGAAAGTGGCGGAAATGCGACTCATCTCGGCTCTGCATGTATGTCGAAAACATGCGCATTGGGTTCCTCCAACCCCAAGAATGGCTCCTCCAACTCCAACTCCAACTCCAGAAGCTCCAAATCTTCCACCTTCCTCTCCCACCTTCGGCAACCCCTGCCTTGATCTATTTTACCGCCTCATCAACCCATGGACCCCGGCCAAGCAGCAGGCCAACCTTAACTATCTGAACCAGCTCCTTCCCTCGGCCTGGTCCCATAATCCCCTCACCACCCTCAAGATCATTTGCAGCCTCCTCTTCCATCCTCGCGGTGGCCGCGGCATCAATGATACAGAAGGCTTCCAAACGGCGGCTTCCTGGCTCCACCTGAACCACCCCAAAACCCTGGCCTTCAACCTCCCGGTTATTGCAGGCGAGTTCATGCATCTTGACGATGTTCTCGAAATTCCTTACCGGATACTAGAAGGCCAGCCCCCACCTGATTCCGATGCCTTCTTCACAGAAGCCATCGAGGAGACAGAGGATAAGATGGCCATGGCCAAAAAGGCTCTTGACAGGTACGAGCGCGACCCCCATTATCGATTCTTGCACGACCGCGTTTCCGAGTTGTTCGCGGACTGCCTAAAGTTTGATATTGAAAACTTGAAGCAGATACAATTGAAACTGAAATCAAAAGAATTGAATTTAAACCAATCTGATGATGATGATGAGGAAGATGATCACTACTACTGCTTGGACTTAACTGGGGCCGCAATGGATTGCCCTTTCGTCGACTCTATGTTCGACTGCACTACTCTGCTTTGTGAGAGCATTGCCAAGAAGATTTTCCCGCGAATTTCATACCAGGGTGTTGAGGAAGACGAGGCCGATCACGCCGACAGAGCCCGACAGCTGCTGATGAAGGAGGTTTTGTTGCCCTTGCGTGTCCCCTTGGAGGAAGAGTCGGGTTATGAATGTAGGAGGACCAATCATGGAGCTCCCTGCCCGGTTCGCGTGTATTTGGAGGAGGTGAAAACCGGAGGCAACTCCATGATTGAGGCCGACGCTCTGCTTCCACATGAGATCATAGAATATGTTTACGATTTTGATGAGCTGCGCCAAGTCGCTGAGCTTCAGTGGAAGGCTATGGTGGAGGACATCTACTTGAAGCAAGGCAAGTTTAGAAACTGCTTGGCCATATGCGACGTCTCCGAGAGCATGAAGAGGGTTCCTCTGCATGTGTCAGTGGCTCTGGGGCTTTTGGTGTCTGAACTGAACCAGGAGCCGGCATGGAAAGGAAAGGTGATCACTTTCAATCGAAACCCTCAGTTGCTTGCGATACAAGGGGATGATCTCAGGTCCAAATGCGCGTTTGTGAGGAGGATGGACAGCCAGGAGTGGCATTGCAAGGTTGATTTTCGAAAGGTATTTGATTTGATTCTGCAAGCGGCTGTAAATGGGAATTTGAGACCAGAGCAAATGATCACCAAGGTGTTTGTGTTCACCATCTACTTTGACTTTGATGAGATTTCGGCCAATCGATGGGAGAGTGATTATGAGGCAATACAAATCAAGTTCAAAGAGAAAGGATACGGGAATGTGGTGCCACAGTTGGTGGTTTGGAATCTAAGCCGAGAGAATGTTTGGAATCTAAGCGAATACAAGTCTACCCCGGCCGTGCCTTGTACGCAACCGGGGGTGACCATGCTCGGTCCCTTCATCAACAACAACTTGGTCAATTCCTTCTTGGAAAATGATGGGGATATTAGCCTAGACCATGTCATGGAAGCAGCCTTCTCTACTCAACTGTATCAAACTCTGGTTGTGGTTGACTGAGTGGAATCTCAAGTACGAGGAGCATAATCATTATCTGTTTTAATCTAGCTGTGGCCCTGAAAACTATTGCATTCAAACAGAGGCACTAAAGATTAGTTACTTATTTAGTTAACCTTTCTAGCTAGCTACCAATTAGTGATTGATTACTACTTTAATTTAATGAGAAATTGATCTAATCGTTTTAATTTAGCTCAACCTTCTCTTTATTTGCTCTGCATTGCGCTTGTTATAACACAGATTTTGTTGTTTGTTGTTTTCTAGTAGCAGTTATTTGGTTGTGTTGTAGCTATAATACTGAAAGTCTGAAAATTTTATTATTAATTATTTCTAGCTGTGAGATAACTAAATACTTGCTGTCTGATATACATTATCTGGGTGTTATATTTGTGGCCCTCAGCTGCCTCCCCGATGCAGTCAACATGTGGATTGGCAACCATCTGTCGATACCTGGTTTCTGCCCTCCTTTTTGGGTCGAAATTATAGTGGGATTATGTAGTTATTTTCCCTGATCCTATTAGGGTACATGCCTATGCGCACTGGGTCTACTTGGTCTCAAGCATGTCTTTTTGATCCGTGCTAAAGGCTTACACTTTACATAGGATGTACATATATTTGTATTAGTCTTTTAATTACTTCGGTTGCTCTTTGCAGCTATTAAGAGTGGTAGGACATGATGTTTCTTCATTTTGGGCATTGTCTTGTGAGTTTTTCTTGATTTATTAGGAGACAAGTCCATGCGATACTCCATGAGCTAATGTCTCTCACTAATTAGGTCCGTCCTGATGTCTCATCACCAATCATTTTAGGTAACAGATTGTTTTCAGTATACTACCTCATCTATATATACACATATGATCAGATTGAGGAACAAAGCAAAACGAGTCTTTCATTGATCACACATATTCGAAGATTTCTCTGTTTTGCAATTTATTTGAAATCTTCATTTTCGTTCTCGTCATTGAGAAATTTCAAAACCATGGGTTTCCGGTTGCCTGGTATTCTACATGTTAAGAAAAATCTTCTTCAGTCTTTACCAACTTCAACCAAGTACATTCAAAGGCCTTAGATGTCCCTAAAGGCTATTTTGCAGTCTATGTTGGGGAGAGCCAGAAGAAGAGGTTTGTCATTCCAGTGTTGTACTTGAACCACCCTTCTTTCCAAGATTTATTAAGTCAAGCCGAAGAAGAATTTGGATACGATCATCCAATGGGTGGTATCACGATCCCCTGCAACGAAGACACCTTTCTTGATCTCACCTCTCAGTTTGGTCTATGAGTTGAGGCTGACATATAAACACAATTTTGACACCATTGGCTGCATATGTACTTGAGCTACTTAAGGGGCAATTTTTGGATCTAACTTTGCAAGTAAAGCAGGAGAATGAGGATTGAGGAGATCGTTATCTCTGGATGAAGAAAGGGCTTGGGTTTATCATGCATTACTAATGACATCTCACATCCCTTGATTGAAGACACCTTGGATAATTAATGGGCTAGAAATTCCAAATCGCTTGTTTCCTGAGGAGAAAATGGCCAGCCCTGCGGATATAAACTTGCGAACCATTGGCCAAGTACAATGTTGCTTTGAATAGAGATTGATAAATAGCAAAAAAATTTAGTGTCAAACCATGTACTTAGTTGTTCTACAAAAACTCAAACTCGTTATAAGATGATATTTACTATTCTGATTCATAATTAATTTCATTTTTATCTTATGGTAGCAAAGTGATGCAAGCAATCACTATAGGTATCAGAGTTAAACATATGTGAGTACTGAATTCTCCACATATAATTCTAATCCATGCTTTGCCGTAACATCAATTAGAGCATGCATCTTTCTTCTTAATAAGTTGGTTGACCTCTTGCAGTGGATGACTTGCTTGATACTTTCTAATTTGAACTATTCAATAATTATAGTTTTGTTAATCTGCAAAATTTTGCGTAGTTATCAAGTTTTATGCATGGCTTTAATTATGAAGGTTCTGTCTGAATAGATGTTTCATCTTAACCAATTGAAAAGAAAACCTCTCTGGAGTTAAAAGTAGATTACATTACATGTCTAAGCAAATTTTGAAGATTTGCAGGTAAAAAACAGGATGTGAACAGTTGCATATATAAGGTATTCTCAACCGAAAAAACCTGCATTAGCTGGTACTACCTAACGTTCCAAAGGTCATTGCATATGCATAGTACATCAACGACAATCACTTGTGAAGAGGATGCTGTGCTGTATGTGCATGTTCTCCTAAGGCTTCTCTGTATCTCTTGAACATTGTAGCTAGATAGTGATGTGGCCTCTGCCTTTCCATGCATGAATTTGTGGTCTCCAGCCATCAGCAGCTGGTTTGAATCATAATCACGGTTTGGGAGACATAAGCATTTGAAGATCAGATGGTTCTGTCTTTGCTGAAAGCAAAAACTAATTTTACTACAGTTGAAGCACTAGTATGTTCATTAGAAAACTCTGGCAATCAGAATGTGCCTAGTTGTGGATAGGAAAAGTCTGTAATTTAATTAAGCTGCATCAGCATGATGAGCACGTATCTTGATATTACCAAACATCTCTTTTTCTTATACCTTGACAAGTACACATCAATGGCAGTTTCATAGACCTGATCAGTCTCTTCACATCAGGCCTGCCGCCTGGCCTGTTTTACTGAATTACCAAACATATAGCCTTTCTTTTTCTTTTTTCTTTTTTTTTTACAGGGAGAATTTTATTGCCTTTCCATACTTTTCTTTGACCTTGCCCATTAGCTCTAGCTCAAGTGCAATGGGATAGGTTGGCAAAGTGCTTCCTAGATCTTAGGTTCAAAGACAAATGATTACAAGGTGGATAGTTCAATTTATGGATGGTCGAACGAATTTGATTTAGTGCAAGCCAAAATCAGATATTTGACTTTTATGAGAGTGGGACAACAATAGTATGTTGATTGGTAATTAAGCATGGATTATCGAGCTATTCATGGCGAATTCAAAGCCCGTTGCTGCTAGAAACAACTTCTGTCAAATATTCCATTAGTCACTTTGTGTAAATCTGCTCCCCTATGCTGATTAATTAAACATTACATGGTAGCCAGTAGATATCAATTAAATGAAAAATGATCATCACGTACAGAACTGTAAATTGTTCAATCAAAAGGAAAATAGTTAATCTCAATTTTTCTTAGGACAACGAAGTTGAATAACTGATCTTGCTAGCTTTCAAATTCCAAGTAAAGCAATGACATTTTTGAACAAGGGTGTTGGTTAATTTTATCTGCTACGCTGGCCATTTTCTCCTCGGCTCTCACAAGCGGTTTGAAGTTATGAACTGAGAATTATTGAAGTTGTCTTCAATTCATCCGCAGTTAGCATCTCCTCATGAAGGATGTCTTGGCTGCAAATTCAGATCCAAAAATTTGTCCTTGTGTGGTGTCAAAATTGTGCATGTATGGTGAACTTTAGCATGTTGTGCTCATACACCGAAGTGAGAGATGAGATGAAGGAAGGTGTCTTCACTGCAGGGGATTGTGATACCACCCATTGGATGATCATACCCAAATTCATCTTCAGCTTGACTTAACAAATTTTGGAATGAAGGTTGGTTCAAGAATGAAACTGGAATCACAAACCGCTTCTTCTGGCTCTCCCCAACGTACACTGCAAAGTAGCCTTTAGGAACATCCAAGCCCTTTGAAGGTACTTGATTTTTCTTAGCGTGTACAATACCAGGCAACCGGAAACCCATGGTTTTAAAACTTCTAAAAAACAATGCAAATTAACAATGAGGAAGAGAGAAATTAAGCTTGCTTTGGGAATTTGGAATTAAAAGACTTGTGGTGGTTTGCTTCTGAATATGATCAAGTATATATATATAGAGATAAAGTGCTGTAAGCCAGTTACCTAAATGATTGGTGATGAAGCACCGGTGGAAGTAACTGAGAGAAAACTTCACATGGACTTGTTATTTCTAGCTATGAGATAACTAAATACTTGCTGTCTGATATACATTATCTCGGTGTTATATTTGTGGCCCTCAGCTGCCTCCCCGATGCAGCCAACATGTGGATTGCCAACCATCTGTCGATACCTGGTTTCTGCCCTCCTTTTTGGGTTGAAATCATAGTGGGATTATGTAGTTATTTTCCCTGATCCTATTATGGTACATGCCTATGCGCACCCAATGCATCAGAATCTGAATCCTCATGCACTGTATTGGCCAGCGTTGGAGTTTTAATTGATAGGCAATGAATTGATTGCAAGAAATTGAAGTAAGCATACCTGATATCAAACTATATATCATACCATGCTATACATAATGGAACCTCAATATCTAACCATATACAGAGCTGAAACTAAAAGGTGAGAAAAGTATTAAGTTCACAGCAATAGTGCGTCCTCTGCTATTTGGACTTTGTCTAACCACATACTTGGCCTGCATTAACTCTAACAGATCAAGATTTAAAAAATAGTGTGTGCCATAAGCATAAAGTTCCATATCATACAAGTGTCAAAGTAACAAAAACAATATGCACATCTTGATTTGTCAATTATTTTCATATTTCATATGTTGTGTACCAATCCAAAGCAAACATCTTTATTCTGTGGAAAGAACCATGTATCAATGGAATGGAAGCAATTAGGATTCCCATATTTGAAACAAAATTGGAAGTGGCTCAAGTCTGATGAGATTTAGACACCCAAAAAGGAGGCAGAAACTTACTAGTATAGAATCTCTCCAGGGTTGAGAGTACAGCGAAAAGTTTTAGGATCATTAAGGTACAAAGGAAAGTTAGAGAGCTACTTATCTCTGTCCTGAGGAGAAGGGTAAAGATCAACAATGCTCCAAGGCACATATCTATATGGCTTCTCCAGTTCCAATGTGAACTCTCCGGTGTCATGAGAATACGAATATTGGGCAGCGGCGTAGTCGCGGATGTACATGCAATGCACATCAGTGGGAGGAAAGGAGCAGGAAATGCTTCTCTACCTTCTCTTTTCAGTGCTTCTCTCAATTTCAGTGGTCACTGCATCCGGTTTTGTGCAGTTTCTGAAGTCTGAGATGGTTAAGTGGTGGTATCTTTTTCTGGAAGATGATGATCCATTCTTTAACCCATCAAAGCCAGAGGTATCTGATTTTTCTACAATTCATAAGGGCCCTTATTTTTGTATGGCTACTTGATCCCCATTTCTCTTATGTCTCTACTGAGGTTGTCAAAGTTTTACAAGCCATGCTCATTAACAAGGATATAGAATTGTATGATGAAGCTATACATAAATCAGTCCAAACCCGGACATCAAATCTAAATGAGGAACTTGGTCAGGTAGGAAATGCTCTATTGCTGGAAATATGGGGGTGTTAAAAATGAAATCGATCGTGTAGCATCTAAAGGAATGAATGTTGATGTTGAGTCATATCATTTTAGTATTGATGAATTTGAACAGCAAGCCAAAGCTGTGTAATGTTTGAGTTCTCAGTTGGGGACATTAGCACCAAAAGAGCTGTTCTAGGTGGACAAAGACATAGGCAGAATTCGAGTGCAAACAACTCAAGAATCTCTTATGTGGAGGAAGAAACTGCCATCAAGGGTTTCAACTTTAGGGATGATAAACCTATGAACAAAAAGTGGATTTATAGGTCCAACTTATCTGATGCGACACTGTTCTTTAGAGTCAAGGCTTTATGTCACACAAACATACCTGTTGAGGAGGATGATCAAATTCATAAGCTAAAGTATAAGGCAGAGTCACCAGAAGAAGTATCTTTTCTAAATGCTGCACAAGAATTTGGATTTCAATTTTTCCGAAGAGTTTGATCTTTCCACTGCAAAGGAGGTTGAGAGGCAAGTCCTATAATTGAATTTTTCTGGTTAAGACTACACTTCCTTATAAGTTCTTTACGGTAGGATGGCCCAGCATGATGTGATGGTTATTGTCAGGAAGTACAAACTTTTGAACCTTTTAGAGTTCTGTAGCGCTCGGAAGAGGATGTCTGTTATATTAAGCAACGAAGACGGTCAAATCTTTCTACTCTTCGAAGGTGCATATAAGTATGTTTTCTTCTTTGACAATTCATCTATTGATGTCTGCACCATCTTTCTTATTATTCTTCCCTTTTTGGGTTGAAGGTATCAGTCTTTTTGTTCCAAGTTAGAAAAGCTCAATACTATTCCATCAACTAACTTATTTATATTAATTTTGGTTGCAGCATTATCTTTGATAGGCTTGCAGAAAATGGAAGGACATACCTGCTAAAATATGAAACCTAATATGAGAATATTTATTTGTGGAAATTTTCTATGTGTTCTTCTCTTTAGTGTAGGAGGTCATATTTATAATACAATGGAACTTTAATATGCAAGTAAATAATAAATTCATATTTATATTTATAGTAGGAAATCAGGAATTAAAGTAAGTCAATCACAATTATAATAGGAATTCTTGGTGTGAAAGGAAAGTAAGTCAATGGTCCACAAGTCACGCCAACACTCCCCCTTACGTTGGTGCATAAATGTCGCCAATGCCTAACCAATCTAGTGAATTGTGGAATGTTTTATTGGATATCACCTTTGTCAAAATATCAACACGTGACGTCCTTCTTTTGGATGCGTGCGCGGGCGTGCCAAAGCACGGCCCATCGTGCGGCAAGATGATGATGAGGTTCGTAGAAGATGGTTTAAATGTTGCGTCTGCTTTACGCTCGACTCTAATCAAACGACAGGCCGAGAGAGGAACAGATCTCGGCCGTTGTTCACGGCCCGAGCTACAAGGCCGTTTAGTGGTGGTGTTGGTGGTGGGTTTTGGCGGTGCTACCCAGCAAAGATGACTCACGGCCCACTCCATGCTTTGGCCATATCACCGGGCAAAGCAGCCTCACAGTCCGCGGTCCAAAGAACTTGGCCTAGTCCACACCTGCGTCGCCTGCACTCCATCCCGCCCAAGCAACTCGACCACACGGCAATACGGTGAGAGCAATCAGACGTGCTTCACCATTACATACGTCGTCATTGCCGTCAGGCTCCCATCTTCAGACGGTTCGGCTCTTCCAACTACAACCCATACGAACCCCAGCCAAACCTATGGCGCATATCTGGTACCACCCAGCTGGTCGCAACGGCCGAACTCCCCGCTCAAGTGGCCCGGCAGGCTGCAGAACGAGGGGCAACAAGTTCCACGGCCAGTCGCGGCCCAACAAGAAGCGCCTCGGATCCTCCGACCGAAGATGCTCGGCGCACGACCAAGGATTGCTCAGCCCGGAAACGGCTGGGGCGCCGAGTGATACTAAGTCAGACCCACCCGAAAGCCCAAGAGTTGGCGCGACTTGCTCTCTAGGGCTTCTTGGGCACGCCGCACATGAAAGCACTCCGTGAGCACATTTCCCTATATCTTGACCTAGGGCCATGACATTCATAAACTAATGGAGCTAGAGGCTCGCGTGCCTCGGAGTTTAGAAAAGTTAGAATACCAAGACTGCCACATTTGGCGTAAGTCCAAAAAAATGGCACCGAGGGCCTACGACAAAAAAGTCAAAAAGAAAAAAAAAAGGGAAGTGGGCGAGCAAGCTAAACAAACGGCGCGGCTAATATGAAGCAAACAACATATATGCAATCAGTCAGAGAAGAAGACCCACGCTTTGTATTTAGACAAAGAGATCGTTTCTTTTTACAAAAGGAAAAAGAACGGCCACCATGGTGATCACAAAAAAAAATATATATATATATATATATACACACATATGCGTGTATCTGTATGTCTGGGAAGAAAAAAGGAGAGGGGTTTAATTATTACATCCCAAAATCCTTGAACGGCCGCCCACCTAAACCCCTTCACTAAACATTCCCAAATTAGGCATGTTATCCTCTCCGTGCAATGTCCCCACCATCTATATCCGCCGCCACTCGCCCGGATTTGCTTCCTCTCGACCAATGCCCTTTTCTCTCGCACGCTTAAGGATTCGCTGGCCAAGACTTCACCGCCGACCAAACCGCACTATCTCGGCGCTAAAGGATGAGATCTCGGGGCCTGGAGCTCGCAATCAACCTCGACCGCGCAAGTTCCTCATTCTCTCTTTGGATGACGAGGTCATTTTCCTTCAAGCGGCCATGGCAGGTTGGACTTGGTCTTTTATCGCCGATGGCTCTTGCTCGAGCGAGCATTCCTCGGTCATCCTCACGCTTGCCTCAAAGATACCGACCGATCATCTCTCGCCTCACCAACGAGCTCAGAGCTCGTCCACCGGGCCGAGCCAAGGCACTCCAACGCCATGGCCAGATCCAGATAGGACCTGAACTCCATGAATGCCTCAGAGTGGTCATTTGGTGAACCCCAAGGAATAGGTACTCCGAGCCTTTCAATGACAGCGAATCCTCGTCCAGGGGCCGAGGCCGAGCTGCCTCCTTCTTCATGAAGACTGGCATATAACTCCTCGAGATCATCGGAGGAGGTGGTCCCCTGAAAATAGAAGAGGGAAGTCAAAATGGGAAACAATCAACTAGGACATAGGGAATGACAATGTGAAAATCTAAATACTCAATTCAGCGGCCGACGGCGCGCCAGAGCTTCGCAACCACAAGCTCGGCCAGAGGCATGTGGCAGAATTCTAAGAATAAAACGAAGGTACAGTAAAAACAAAACGCTTATCGAGCGGATCACGATGCCGCCTGGACGACGAGGGTCGAACGGCAATAGCTCATCGAACGCAGAACGCCAAGGTAGGCACGCCGAGGCGCCAAAGGGAATTCCACCAGATGGCCCGCGCCAGACCACGGCAGGACCTCGCCCTCCGGTAAGTTCGCGGCGGCCTTCTTAGTGGTCGCACCTCCGCAACCGCGACCTCGATCCATCATTACCGCCACCTCGCAGTGGCCGCCCTCAATCGCTACTCAGCCGCCATCTCATCGGCCAACTCTCTCGCCACCGCCGCCCGAGGAAAGGACCGATTATCGAAAAGAAAGAAGAGGGCGAGCTCTAAAAGAAAAAGAAAAAAGGAATCAAGAAGGAGTACTCATGGTCACTAGAGGGCCTTCACTCATGATCCTGGGGCTTTTCCTCATCCTCGCCTCCCAAAGAACGAGGATGACCCTTTCCTCTAGCACCGCCTGTCTCAACGGCAACACCTACGGCCGTCGCGCCTCGGCCATCGCGGCCCGGTGTTTAAGGCCTCTCGATCCTCTTGCGACCCGGGGCCGTGTACAGGAGAAGTAGAAGAGGTAAGAAGTAACAAAGACAGTGGCTCTGAGAAGCCAACGGCAAAGCAAAAAGAAAGGGCTTACCAACGATGATCGGTTGAGCTACGGGCGGATGGCACGGTCCTATGCGCTAAGGTTTTTGCGCCCCACTATAGCCGGTGCAGGGGCTGCAGCTTGAGGTCTCGACCACGCCCTAATCGAAGCGAGCGCGCCGCCACCCTGGTACGACCATGGCCGGCGTGTTCGGTCGAGAAAGCACGGTCGGGCCTTCTTCCTCTTGCCAGCCTTGGAGATGAAGGTCCCACCGCATTCTTCGAGCCCTCACGGCCTCTTCAACAGCCGAATGAATCGCCGAGATGCATTCCTCGCACTGCACTTCTATCATCGTCAGATGCATTACGACGCAGCCAAGGCGTTAGAGTGAGGAAGGTCATCCCTTTGAAGTCGAAGGAAATGCCAGCCACGCCGTCGGGCGACGCCGGCCTTCCAAGACGAGAGCCGCTGGTAGACAACGGAGGAAGCGGTGCCGTCGATCGTCAAATTGCCGCGCCACAAAGTTCGGCAGATAAACCTCGGCCCCACCTTTGACAGTCAGTAGTGAAGGTCGCGCGCGACCGTGAAGGAGCCCTAGATTTCTTCAGATCGTTCTCCGCTTCACCGCCAGAATCACGAGAGGTCGTGGCGCTAAGAACAAAGGGTACGGCCGAGCAAGGCATACCCGTAATCGCGACCAGTCCTTCGACCAAGTCGTAGAAAAATTTATAATAGAAAGTCGAGGTGTTATGCTTCCTAGGGGCCCGGGCAAACGATTAGCCAACGGCTCGGTGTCGTAATATTGGCCGCTCCCCTCACTGGGAAATAAGCCTCGCAGCTAGAATCGAAGGCCCATAGTGGACCACCGTGCTTCACTTCATCCCATCCGTGACGACGCCGTGAAGCGTGCTTTAAATATGACCGAGGAGGAATGGGCCGAGCACCCACCTTCCGCCTGCGCAAGATAGTTGGCGGTGGGCAAACCTGGTGACTTTGTTCGCCTGGGTGCAAAATACGAACTTACATAGCCAGATAAAGAAGAACGCAAAGATGCTCAACCTCGCCCAAGGGAGCGATGGAATCATCATCGTCCTCCACGCCGGATTCTTTGTAGAAGCCGGAATAGTTGAGCATGTTCTTCGCCTTGCTCCCAAAGACGCTTGACGCCGAGGCCATGCGGCCTTAAACTCCCTTCACCTCGGGGCCACCAGAGCGTATTTACTTCCACGCCAAGGGAGAGGCCGAATAGGGCGGCTATGTCTAGAACGGCCGCGCCATGATACCAAACCGAGGTTCATAATATTTGTGGTCGGCGACCGAAGCATAGGTCGCGCCAAGAGCGGCCGGTCGAATGTAGCTTGATCAAGTGGTAAATGCCCGATCCTTCCATTGCTAGTGAAGAAGTGCTCCATCCTGGCAGCCATTTTTCCCCCGGTCGAGGTTGGCCATTGGGGCTGCGGCCCGCAACATTCCACCTTGGAAGTCCTCGTTAAAGGCCGAGAAGTCCACCAAATTGTTTTTCAAATGAGCCACCAGCCTCTCTCGCATCCCTCCATCTACGTAAGGGCCGAGGACGCAAGAGTCGGTGGCATCGCTCATTAGTCCAAGGTGTGACGATGTTGGGTAAGACTGAGCCCTGGATTTCCCGGCAAATGTCTTCAAACTCACTGAAGACTTGGGACCGAGCTTCAACAGATGCAGGTGTTGGAGGCCATTGCAACGGATTGAAGTATGGGTATGTTTGAAAAAAGGTTAAAGGAAAGGTGATGAACACGAAGAACACCAGGGAGCCAAGCGCTCAGAAAGGGGGCAAAGAGCTTAAGAGTTTTTAGGGAAATACAGGAGGAGCGGCTGAAGTCGTTGGTCACTAACAAAGGGGAATAACTGTGCAAAAGGGTTGGAGGCTGAAATGTGAAGTTCGAAAGGATTGAAGAATTGAGAGAAAGGTTTGGCGAATTTGGGCGCAAGAATTCGAAAGAGTAAGGAAGGGATGACGGCGATGCTTTTATATGGGCGCTAGAATTAAACGAAGGGCGTGACTCTTCTAGAGACGAACGGCGATAAGCGTGCTCAAGGAGCGCGATGGACGTGTCAAAGCCCAGAGGCCATCGCTTTATTTGACGAGACGAAACGACGGCTCTTACAAGTCCGGGCAATGATGGCTCAGACGTGCTTGCGATTTATTGAGCCGATTGACCTCGCATTTAAAGCACCAATCACAATCACTTCCGGGAAGGCAAAGGGTTCATCCTTGGAATCCTTTCGACCGCCGTGCCACGACCAAGAATCCAGGATGGGGGCAATGTTTGTGCTTAATAAATCACGGTCATGAACTAATTGAAGGGACTTCTTTTCGCCCTGGCGCCTGCCGTTTCATCAAGCACTTCGCCTTCCTAAAAATGAAAGAAGAGCTGCAAAGGCAGAATCCTTTCGGCTTCGCGACCACGGTATTGAAGGCCGAGGCCAAAAGCCGTAAAAGACACGGCTTAAAAAGGCTATGGTTAAATCACCACGTGGCATCAGGGCCCCACGCTTCATTTAATGAAGTAATGCCTCTGACTTCGCAGCAAACCCACTAGTTACAGAAGCATTAAATGCACAAGGGAAGTGACTAAAGTCAGGATTTGGTGATGGAAATCAGGGTGGTTAGGCACAGACATTCTCACAAGTAATCTCACGACTTAGGTCGGATCACCAACCACCGCATCAGACATTAAATGCGCTCCTACGGCCAAGGGGGCAGAACCCACGATCAGGGCAGTGGCAGAGATTTACCGAGATTTATGGGGGTCACACCACCATGCTTCTCAAACCCAAACCGCCATGCTTCACGATCCCAAATGCCGATTTCACTACCCACTTGCCCCGGTCAGACTCCACCGCACAGTCTTGTCAGCCTCGAATGTCCCTCCAGGACTCCTATAAATACTAAGCTCAGGACTACATTCAAAGGGTTCAAACACCAAACCAAAAGCCTCCCACGGAGCAAATTATATTTCCCTGTAATGCACTTTCAATACCTTTATTTGTTGTCTTAGGAGTAGTGGTAGATTGTAAGGAAAATTCATTCATCAATATATCATACGACCCTTGATTTTCAAGGCGCTGGAGCACCATCCCTGTTATCGCCTCACTCACCCCATATATCATACGACCGTCGCTCTCTGAGCAACGCGCCGGAGCACCGCCTAAAAACCCGCCACCAACACCACCACTAAACGGCCTTGTAGTGTTTCTTTTGCTCCGTGTGCTTTCAGAAAATGAGATTTTCTGAAACGAATGTCTTGACAAGCTAGTACTCACCTTAAGTGCTTTCTTGGAGTGTTTCTTTTGTTCAATCTTCCGTTTGGTAGGATGATGCTATGATAGAACTATATATTCACTTACCAACAGGGAGCCATTTCTGTGTGATTTCAGGTACTGTGTCGATCTAAACATAATTCCTTTTCATATGTACCGGAGTAGGTATCTTTAGAACAGTGTTGATTGTGATGGTATCTACTGTCTCGACTTAATAACTCAAGATGAACAATTTTCTTTCTTACATGATGTGGTACTCAACTACATGTTTGGTTTTGAATTGTTGTGTGGCTTAGAATTAAGTTCTCCTCCTTCAATTGTTCAACAATAGGTATATTGTTCATATTTCCTATGTAAAGTTTGATAATCGGCCTTAGCCTTCCAGAAAGGATTATATTTTTTCCATCCGCTAACTAATTTTAAATACCAAATCTGTGAACAGTATTTTACCATGCTCTGTGTGTATGCAATCCATCATACGATGCTCACAAATGAGGAAACGATACAATCAATCCAACTAGAACTTAAGGATAACTATTAGTGATTAATCACATAACTATAATTGTAGAAATATGATGTTCTTGCCTCGCCAATTCGTTTCTGCAAGTTGATAGCTCTCCCTTTGGTGCTATAAGTTGCATTAGGCATAATAATATTTATGAGCATAGGCAAAATGTTACTTTTTGTGTGTGAACAAAATACTTCATTAGAAAGCCACAAAGACAACATGGAAAAATGTATAGCAAAAAAAGTCAGCGAGCAAAGCAGAGCAATGAAAAGAAAAGATAAAACAAATATAGGAATGATAGGTTACATTATCTCCGGTGTATCCAGTATACTTCTTGACCATTTTGGTATTTTTTTTTTCCTGCTATTGCATTGATATGGCCAAAATTTGAACTGAATTTTTTTCATGAACTAAAATAGCCAATAAATAGCGTTCTCAGCTGATATGAATGTTCTTCTGCTTTCGTGTGCTTTCAGAAAATGAGATTTTCTGAAACGAATGTCTTGACAAGCTAGTACTCACCTTAAGTGCTTTCTTGGAGTGTTTCTTTTGTTCAATCTTCCGTTTGGTAGGATGATGCTATGATAGAACTATATATTCACTTACCAACAGGGAGCCATTTCTGTGTGATTTCAGGTACTGTGTCGATCTAAACATAATTCCTTTTCATATGTACCGGAGTAGGTATCTTTAGAACAGTGTTGATTGTGATGGTATCTACTGTCTCGACTTAATAACTCAAGATGAACAATTTTCTTTCTTACATGATGTGGTACTCAACTACATGTTTGGTTTTGAATTGTTGTGTGGCTTAGAATTAAGTTCTCCTCCTTCAATTGTTCAACAATAGGTATATTGTTCATATTTCCTATGTAAAGTTTGATAATCGGCCTTAGCCTTCCAGAAAGGATTATATTTTTTCCATCCGGCTAACTAATTTTAAATACCAAACTGTGAACAGTATTTTACCATGCTCTGTGTGTATGCAATCCATCATACGATGCTCACAAATGAGGAAACGATACAATCAATCCAACTAGAACTTAAGGATAACCATTAGTGATTAATCACATAACTATAATTCTAGAAATATGATGTTCTTGCCTCGCCAATTCGTTTCTGCAATTTGATAGCTCTCCCTTTGGTGCTATAAGTTGCATTAGACATAATAATATTTATGAGCCTAGGCAAAATGTTACTTTTTGTGTGTGAACAAAATACTTCATTAGAAAGCCACAAAGACAACATGGAAAAATGTATAGCAAAAAAAGTCAGCGAGCAAAGCAGAGCAATGAAAAGAAAAGATAAAACAAATATAGGAATGATAGGTTACATTATCTCCGGTGTATCCAGTATACTTCTTGACCATTTTGGTATTTTTTTTTCCTGCTATTGCATTGATATGGCCAAAATTTGAACTGAATTTTTTTCATGAACTAAAATAGCCAATAAATAGCGTTCTCAGCTGATAGGAATGTTCTTCTGCTTTCGTGTGCTTTCAGAAAATGAGATTTTCTGAAACGAATGTCTTGACAAGCTAGTACTCACCTTAAGTGCTTTCTTGGAGTGTTTCTTTTGCTCAGTCTTCCGTTTGGTAGGATGATGCTATGATAGAACTATATATTCACTTACCAACAGGGAGCCATTTCTGTGTGATTTCAGGTACTGTGTCGATCTAAACATAATTCCTTTTCATATGTACCGGAGTAGGTATCTTTAGAACAGTGTTGATTGTGATGGTATCTACTGTCTCGACTTAATAACTCAAGATGAACAATTTTCTTTCTTACATGATGTGGTACTCAACTACATGTTTGGTTTTGAATTGTTGTGTGGCTTAGAATTAAGTTCTCCTCCTTCAATTGTTCAACAATAGGTATATTGTTCATATTTCCTATGTAAAGTTTGATAATCGGCCTTAGCCTTCCAGAAAGGATTATATTTTTTCCATCCGGCTAACTAATTTTAAATACCAAACTGTGAACAGTATTTTACCATGCTCTGTGTGTATGCAATCCATCATACGATGCTCACAAATGAGGAAACGATACAATCAATCCAACTAGAACTTAAGGATAACCATTAGTGATTAATCACATAACTATAATTCTAGAAATATGATGTTCTTGCCTCGCCAATTCGTTTCTACAATTTGATAGCTCTCCCTTTGGTGCTATAAGTTGCATTAGGCATAATAATATTTATGAGCCTAGGCAAAATGTTACTTTTTGTGTGTGAACAAAATACTTCATTAGAAAGCCACAAAGACAACATGGAAAAATGTATAGCAAAAAAAGTCAGCGAGCAAAGCAGAGCAATGAAAAGAAAAGATAAAACAAATATAGGAATGATAGGTTACATTATCTCCGGTGTATCCAGTATACTTCTTGACCATTTTGGTATTTTTTTTCCTACTATTGCATTTGTGTAATAGAGAGGATCATTGTTTTTGAACTCAAGTACCACTAAGCGAATATATGTGTTGAGTTTTTCCATTTTCTTCTTGTTGGATTTGAACGTGCCTAGTTGTTTGACCTTCTTTCGAAGCACAAATGCTCTCGAAGTTGTCGTCAGTACCGACTTCAGCACCTTCCATGCACAACAAACCATTGTGGAGGAAGAGGGAGAAGAATACGAAATGGTGGGTATGGGTGTGAGAATAAGGATCAATTTGGTTTTTTATTTTGAATAAGAAAGCATCACTAGTAGGATAAAAAATAAATGAAATGGTGAAAGGGTAGAGATAGAGTGAGTAAGGTGATTAACTAATTGATTCCACCTTGAACCCAATATACAGTAAGGTTTTGCCTCATAATCAAAACTTTTGGATCGAGATTGGATTTTAGTCAAGTAATCATAAAACTCAAATTAATAATGTTTATGTTTGTTTAATTATGAGCAAAAGATGTTGATATATATCAAAACACACCGATCACACTGACCACGTCGACCACATTGACCTTGCCGACCACGCCCACTGGATAAAAGAAAATAAACGTTTAAATTAAAATCAATATATCACAAAAACAAAGTAAGCAATTATTACAAAATAAAAAATAAAGTGCATATATGTGGATAACAAAACGATAACAATTAGTAATTAATCACATAAGTTCAATTGCAGAAATGTTACGTTCTTGCCGCACCAATTTGTTTTTGCAATGTGATAGCTCTTTATTTGGTGTTATAAGTTGCATTGGGATTAATAATATTTATGAGCATGGGCAAGTTGTTACCTTTTTTCTTATGGTCGACAAAATACTTCATTAGAAAGCCACACACAAAGACAACAGGAAAAAAGGAACAACAATAAAAGTCAGCCAACGACGCATAGCAATGGAAAAAAAAAACAAAAAACATGTAGAGCAATGATATGTTTCCTTATCTCCGTTGTATCTGGTATACTTCTTGACCATTTTGACATATTCTACTGCCATTGCATCTTCATAATAGAGAGGATCAATACACCATCATTTTGATGTATTATTGCCTTTGAACTCTGATCCCATCAAGTTTATATCTTATTCTCACTTTGCCCTTCGCTTCATGTTGGATCTATTGCTAGCTTCCCATTGCATGCTTTTCTTTCGAAACACGAGTGCTCTTAAATCTATCGTCAATACAGATCTTAACACCTTACATACATGACCAACCATTACTGAGGAAAAGGGAGAAGAATGTGAAATAGTGGTGGGAGCGAGAACGGAGAGAGAATGAGTGAGTGAGTGAGTACTATTAATAATAAGGGTGGTTGAGTTAAAGAATTAAACTTTGAGGAAACGATATCATCAATCCAACTAGAACTTAAGGATAACTATTAGTGATTAATCACATAACTACAATTGCAAAAATATGACGTCCTTGCGTCGCCAATTCATTTTCTTAATTTGATAGCTCTCTCTTTTGTGCTATAAGTTGCATTAGACTTAATAATATTTATGAATCTAGGCAAGTTGTTACTTTTTTTGGGCGGACAAGATACTTCATTAGAAAGCGACAAAGATAACAGGGAAAAAGGCAAAGTGAAAAAAGTCAGCGAGCGAAGCGGAGTAATCAAAATAAAAGAGAAAACAAATAGATGAATGTTAAGTTACATTATATCCGGTGTTTCCAGCATACTTCTTGACCATTTTGGTAATTTTTTCCGGCATTGCGTTTGTGCAATAGAGAGGCTCATTGCTTTTGTACTCGAGTACCATTAAGTGAATATATGTGTTGAGCTTTCCTTTTTCTTCTTGTTGGATTTGAACATATATAATAATAAAAATTGGTTATTGAAAAGTAAAAAAAAAGCATAAAACCCGGAACTCAGAGACACGAACCTATTGTTGTCAAACCTCTCTAATTTCACCAGCCTTACAGCACTTCCATCATATCCACTACCACTACTTCCATCACCAGAAACGCTTTGTCCTCCACTGTAATCATCAGCCCATCTGTATTTCGCGATGGGATTAAAGTTTGCTTCTCTTGCCATCTCTATCACCTCGAACCTTCCAGAGTTGTTTGGATGAAAGGTTATATCCTTGCCTTTCCAATTGGTTTGGGCCTTGACGTATCCGACAGCTTCTATGGCAGTTTTATCTATGCAGAAAAAAAACTCTTTGCCTTTGAAATTTTCTCCAATCGTTTTGATGTCACTTTTGAGCTTCTCAACTTGCTTCGGGTTCTTTTGGACTTCTCATGTTTCTTCACTTTTTTTCTGATTCGAAGAGCTTTGGCAATCATCTCAAGCACTGACTTGAGTACTTTTTTTCAATCGGCGCATTTTGGAATTGAATGGGCAGAAGTCTTTGGGAGAGGAAGAAGAAACCTAACAAATGATAAATTCACTTAAGGATAACTATTAGTGATTAATCACATAACTACAATTGCAGAAGTATGACGTTCTTGCCTCGCCAATTTGTTTCTACAATTTGATAGCTCTCTCTTTGGTGCTATAAGTTGCATTAGGCTTAATAATATTTATGAGTTTAGGCAAGTTGTTACTTTTTTGTGTGGACAAAATACTTTATTAGAAAGCGACAAAGATAACATGAAAAAAGGCAAAGCGAAAAAAGTCAGCGTGCAAATCAAAGCAATGAAAAGAAAAGAGAAAACAAATAGAGGAATGATAGGTTACATTATCTCCAGTGTTTCCAGCATACTTCTTGATCATTTTAGCAATTTTTTGGCCTTTGCATTTGTGCAATAGAGAGGATCAATGCTTTTGAACTCAAGTACCATTAAGTAAATATATGTGTTGAGCTTTTCCTTTTTCTTCTTGTTGGATTTGAACATATATAATAATAATAATTGGTTATTAAAAAGAAAGAAAAAAGCATCAAAACCCGGAACTCAGAGACATCAACCTATTGTTGTCAAACCTCTCTGATTTCTGTCAAACCTCTATGATTTCACCCGCTGTAACACCCCAACTCCAAAGTTATCCCATGTTTAATTAATTTAAGTGGAATTGAGAAATTACCCGTGGAATAGGGGTATTTTAGTCATTTTCTTATCCGGAATGACTTTGGAAATTCCAGTTGTACCGTTGCGTAGAGCACGGTGAGATGAGTCCGTAGACACGTAGTAGACTCGAATCGGAGTTGTAACGAGAGAGATATGATCAAATGAAGCTCAGTGGCATAATCGTAAATATTGGGAAAAATGGATTTTTGGTTAAAAGATGGAATTGCCCCCATCACTCTCTCTCTCTCTCTCTCCCCGCTCTCTCTCTCCCGACGGCAGCTTCTCTCTCTCTCGAAACTCCGCCACCGTCCATGGCGGTGGACGGACCGGTGCAAAAGGACCGGCCACTTCGCCACAAGACTGGTCCTTCCTCGACATCGGCCGCTCCCGCCGGAAAATGCGTGTTTTGGCCTATTTTCGCCGGCTCGATCTCCCTCCTCCGGCCACCGTTTCTGGTGATTGAGGTATGGATTCCTACCTATTTTTCATGATCTAGCTGATGGTTGGGTAGGATTGCATCAATTTTGAGTGTAGATCATCCGATTTTCGATTTAGGTTTCGGCCGGTTTTGCGATTGAGATTCCGGCCACTTCCGGTCAGTTTTTGGGGTATGTCCAAAAACAAAAGTGACTCCAAATTAGGTGTATTACCTAGGGTAGGAGTCTTGGCTCACGATTTGGAGGTTTTCCGGCGATGCGATATCGCTTTAGACACCCACGCCGGCGCGTGTGGCGGCGCATGGGCACTGTAGCTGAGGGGCATTTTTGTCCCATTGCGATCCTCTCGATGTCACAAGCACGTAGGTGTGCTCGGATCTCATTTTGGATACCGTTAGAGTTCCGAATGGATATCGCATATCGCGTATTTTCCGGGTCGCTAGGTTTGAACCGTCGGATGGTCCTGAAATTATAATATGTTGATCTAGGTATTACCAGGATCATGTAGGATTTGACGGATCGTAAAATGGAGTCCCGGATACTCCAGAAATGCCAACCCTAGGGTTAGGGTTTTAGTAACCGTCCGATCGTGCGATCGTGAGCGATCCGACCGTCCGATCTGGACCAAACTTGCAGGACGTGTGTCCTAGACCTTGTAGAACCTATAGGAACTGTCAGATCGGAATTTGGAGGTTGTGGGCCCCGCAGGCCCGTTTGACCTTAGGTTGACCGTGAGACTTCCGAGATAGTCTTACCTTTCTTTGAGGGTTAGAATGACCTTAGTGACAGGTCTTGAGCGTTGTTGAGTTAAATGGTTTATATGCGAATTTAGGATATTATTATATGATTTAAATTGCGGAATTATCAGATGCCATACCAGGGTTGAGGTTTGCATAGGAGTAGAAATTATATTTTATATATTTAATTGTGTGGATGTATAAAGGTAAATAAAGCGATCGAATGTTAGCTTACAGTGCTATACGCACTACCCCACGTACCCCCCCCATATTGTGATTGTGTGAGGGTGGTGAGAATGTAGCCAGCCCAGTGAGGTCGCACGCGCCTTTGGATTAGTCGGCGTGTTGACAGACCCCATACACGTGGTCGGGTGCGTCCCGACGTATGAGGAGATATGGTTGTGTGAGGGTGGTGAGAATGTAGCCGAGCCTAGTGTGAGGTCGCACGCGCCTTTGGATTAGCCGCGTGATTGCGGACCCATACGTGGCCGGGTGCGTCCCGACGTATGAGGAGATATGGTTGTGTGAGGGCTGGTGAGAATGTAGCCAGGCCCAGGTGAGGTCGCACGTGTCTTTGGATTAGTCGGCGTGTTGACAGACCCTATACGTGGCCGGGTGCGTCCACGACGTATGAGGGGAGATATGATTGTGTGAGGGTGGTGAGAATGTAGCCAGCCCAGTGTGAGGTCGCACGCGTCTTTGGATTAGCCGGCGAGTTGACAGACCCCATACGTGGCCGGGTGCGTCCGGACGTATGAGGAGATATGGTTGTGTGAGGGCTGGTGAGAATGTAGCCAGCCCAGGAGGTCGCACGCGCCTTTGGATTAGCCGGCGTGTTGACGGACCCTATACGTGGCCGGGTGCGTCCCGGACGTATGAGGAGATATGATTGTGTGAGGTGGTGAGAATGTAGCCGGCCCAGTGAGGTCGCACGCGTCTTTGGATTAGCCGGCGTGTTGCAGACCCTATACGTGGCCGGTGCGTCCCGACGTATGAGGAGATATGATTGTGTGAGGGTGGTGAGAATGTAGCCAGCCCCGTGTGAGGTCGCACGCGTCTTTGGATTAGCCGGCGTGTTGCAGACCCCATACGAGGCCGGGTGCGTCCCGTCGTATGAGGGGATTATGTGATGTGTTGATGAGTTCTCACGTGTCGTAGGTTTATCCGGCATGCGGATAGGTCCCATACGTAACTTTGGATGTTTCGGCGTATGGGGAGATATTGTGATTGTGTTTGGTGAGTGGTGTTGAATAAAGCCTAGAATATATGTAGTTGTGTGGCGGTATTGGTTTATTTGATATTAGGAGCCAGGATAGATACGAAAGAGCTACGTGTGGCTTGATCCCTTAGTAGGGTACGTAGGCAGCCTGAAGTTACTAGGTGCAGCCACATATTAGACCCCACTTAGGTGGTCTTATTGAGATTGGTTCGGACCTTGTTGTTGGTCCCGAAACTTGGTTGAATTGAGATTGGTCCTGGGGACTAAGTGAGTGAAGGTGTGCGTAAATAGATTTTGAATTTGTTATATGCATGTTTGATGCATTAAGTTATTTTGAAAACATTGTGGGTAGTTCTGCTAGAATCATTTGAAGGCCGGAGGCCATTTGTTTGTAAATTGCATGAGATTATATTGTGCGTGCTGCTGGTTGGGTTATAAAATGTGTTTTATGCAGGTGGAAATTTTGGGAAATGTTCAATTTACAGGGGAGACTCTGCCGAAATTTCGCAGAAAGTCTCGTGCCCTTAATCCTCTATGGTAAACGAGGACGTAGATTTAAGGAGTGAACCCGGCATGGGTGTGATGCCGGGGTCTCCGCAGGTTCGCCTCGGGTTCCGGGAAATTCGGGACGGGTCCTGTCACCCGCCTTACAGCACTTCCATCATATCCACTACCACTACTTCCATCACTATAAATGTTATGTCTTCCACTGTAATCATCAGCCCATCTGTATTCCTCGATGGGATTAAAGTTTGCTTCTCTTGCCATCTCTATCACCTCGATCCTTCCAGAGCTGTTTGGATGAAAGGTTATGTCCTTGCCTTTCCAATTGGTTTGGGCCTAGACGTATCCGACAGCTTCTACGGCAGTTTTATCTATGCAAAAAAAAGAATCTTTGCCCTTGAAATCTTCTCCCATCGTTTTGATGTCACTTTTGAGCTTCTCAACTTGCTTGGGTTCTTTTGGACTTCTCATGTTTCTTTACTTTTTTTCTGATTCGAAAAGCTTTGGCAATCATCTCAAGCACTGACTTGAGTACTTTTTTTCAATCGGCCCATTTTGGAATTGAATGGGCAGAAGTCTTTGGGAGAGGAAGAAGAAACCTAACAAATGATAAATTCACTTAAGGATAACTATTAGTGATTAATCACATAACTACAATTGCAGAAGTATGACGTTCTTGCCTCGCCAATTTGTTTCTGCAATTTGATAGCTCTCTCTTTGGTGCTATAAGTTGCATTAGGCTTAATAATATTTATGAGTCTAGGCAAGTTGTTACTTTTTTTTGTTTACAAAATACTTTATTAGAAAGCAACAAAGATAACATTAAAAAAGGCAAAGTGAAAAAGGACAGCGAGCAAAGCAAAGCAATGAAAAGAAAAGAGAAAACAAATAGAGGAATGATAGGTTACATTATCTCTAGTGTTTCCAACATACTTCTTGACCATTTTGGCAATTTTTTCCGCCTTTGCATTTATGCAATAAAGAGGATCAATGCTTTTGAACTCGAGTACCATTAAGTAAATATATGTGTTGAGCTTTTCCTTTTTCTTCTTGTTGGATTTGAACATATATAATAATAATAATTGGTTATTAAAAAGAAAAAAAAAAGCATCAAAACCCGGAACTTAGAGACACGACCTTATTGTTGTCAAACCTCTTTGATTTCACCAGCCTTACAGCACTTCCATCATATCCACTACCACTACTTCCATCAGCAGAAATGTTATGTCTTCCACTGTAATCATCGGCCCATCTGTATTCCTCAATGGGATTAAAGTTTGCTTCTCTTGCCACCTCTATCACCTCGAACCTTCTAGAGCTATTTGGATGAAAGGATATCTCCTTGCCTTTCCAATTGGTTTGGGCCTTGACGTATCCGGCAGCTTCTACGATAGTTTTATCTATGCAGAAAAAAGACTCTTTGCCCTTGAAATCTTCTCCAATCGTTTTGATGTCACTTTTGAGTTTCTCAACTTGCTTCGGGTTCTTTTGGACTTCTTATGTTTCTTCACTTTTTTTCTGATTCAAAGAGCTTTGGCAATCATCTCAAGCCTTGACTTGAGTACTTTTTTCAATCGGCCCATTTTGGAATTCAATGGGCAGAAGTCTTTGGGAGAGGAAGAAGAAACCTAACAAATGATAAATGAAAAGAAGGCAAGAAGAAGTGAAGCTATATAAAGCTAATGGGATTTCATTTGTGTAGTAGGACTACTTGAATTCAATAAGCAGTTAGGAGAGGAAGAGGTAAGAAATGCCAGAAACCTAACAAATGACAAATGTGCATAAAAGAAGGCAAGTAGTGAAGCAGTGAAGCTCGTTTGTGTAGTATGACTACTTGAATGCAATGGCAGAAGTATTTTGGAGAGGAAGAGGTAAGAAATGCAAGAAACATAACAAATGATAAATGTGCAGAAAAGAAGGTAAGACTACGGCTCGTCAATGGACCGGGCCAGGCTAGCCCAACCCAAATTCAATGGGCTTAAGCGGGGCCGGGCCGGGCTTTAAAAAGGAGAGAGAAAATATCGGGCCAGATTTTTTTAGAAAATTCAAAGCCCAAGCCCGACCCATGAGCCGGGCTTGAGAAAGCCCATCGGGCCGAGCTGGGCTAAACCCAACGGGCCGGGCCTAAACGGGCCTACTTCATTATAAAAAAATCATAAACTTAATCATAAGGGCATTTTAGTCCAAATTTGAGATTAAACTCACTTAATTCCAATATTTTCACATCAAACCGAATTCATAAAACACCCAATAAAGTCACACAACTTAATAAGATTTTCCACAAAAATAATAAAACCAAGTATTATTTTTGAGGTTATTACATAATTAGACCGTAATACGTTTTAAGAAATAATTTTAAAAAATAATAAGTATCAAACAAATATTTTTTTTAAAGAATGGTATGAATAAATATGCAAATATTTGGTGATGTGTTCAAGAAAAGTATGATTATATTTGGTGGTACGATTATGTTTCGTGATATGATTATATTTGGTGATGTGATATGTTGTTCATCTTATTTATATATATATATATATATAATTGTTGAATTAATAATTGACACAAATTAATGTGCTAATCATCCAATTATAAACTAGGAATGAGTAAAGAAAAGTAAATGAAATGAAACAAATTATATATGTGATTTAAGTGATAAAATCCTAAACCTAAACTCTTATTTATACATAATTATAAATGTATACGGGCCTAACGGGCCGGGCTTTTGTGGGTGGGCAGGGCCAGGCTTTCTTGGGCTTAATCGGGCCGGGCCTATGGGCCGGGCTGGGCTTCAGACACCCAAGCCCAAGTCTAGCCCGGCCCAAGCAAGCTGGATCATCTCAAAGCCCATAACGGGCCGGGCTTTTTCGATGGGCGGGCGGGCCCCATTGGCCCATGAGCCCGCGGGCCAAATGATGAGGCCTAGGTAAGACGTAATGAAGCTCGTTTTTGTAGTAGGACTACTTGAATTCAATGGCAAAAGTATTTAGGAGAGAAAGAGGTAAGAAATACAAAAAACCTAACAAATGATAAAGGGTAATGATTTTCCTACTCCAATTTTATCCACTTACACTCCTTTTTTAGTTATAAAATGGAGTGTAAGTGGATAAAATTGGAGTGGGGAAATCACCACTCACGATAAATTCACAGAAAGATAGTATTCACTAGTACAACTCATCACTATGGCTGATGTCAATCTCGAGAACATAAGGACATACAGAATTCACTAGTACTTTCGTACAACAAGAGGCAAGAGGTAGGGTCCATCCATCAGCTCTGCCTTCTTTTTTAACCTAAGTAATTGCAGGGGTCATGATCATGATTGCTACAGCTATGGGGAGTTTTTTTTTTTCCTCCTATCTTTAATTTTTTTCCCAATGATTTAACGGCAAATTGGATGAAATGTTGATTATTTAGACGGTAAGGGGAACATTAAGAATAAAAGTTAGTTTGAGACCTTAGTTTTCTATTAAAAAAAAGGTTGTGGGGTAAATTAATAATTATGTACAAGTTCAGTGGGTAATTTGATGCCTAATGAATGAAAATTGAGGTTATTAACTAGCAAAATTCTTATTAAAAAAAAAGGTTTTAATTGGTGATTTGTCCCCTGAACTTGTACCCAAGTTTGGTTTTATCCCATATCCTTTTTTCTTTTTTTTTCAAAATTTAAAAATTAAGAACCCGAACTAATTTTTTTCGCCAATTTAAACCGCAACGTCAAAATTTGCCACTTCCCATCCATTCTACCGTCAAGTTGGTGTTTTGGTGGAGATGCGAAATGAAAAAAGTAACCTCCAACTTGACGGCAGGATGATTGGGAAGTGGCAGATTTTGACGTCCGGAGGAAAATTGGTGAAAAAAATTAGTTCGAGTCCTGAATTTTCTTAAAAAGAGAGATAAGGGGTATATAAAAACTGAAGTATAAGTTCAAAGGCAAAATCACCAGTTACCCTATGAAAAAAAAAAGGATAACCAGCAACAAAGCATAGTTTAGGTTTTTTATATTTTTTATTTGGGTCAAACAGCAACAAAGCATAGTTCAACAACTGAGAATCAAACCAATTCGAAGCCAATTGCAGGGCTGAGAATGATATCAGTTCAGAAACCACTGCATATTCTCTCCCTTGCCTCAAAATCCACCATCACACCACGCTCATTTTCCACTTCCACTTCTGCTATTGATTCAATTACTGCACCGAAACCAACCAATCAAGCTCAAACTCAAAGTCTAACTCAAGAAGAGCACACAAAGATCAACCTCCTCCTCCCACGCCTCTGCCTCTTAAACCACCTCGACACAGCAACCCACCTCACCATCACAGCCCTGCTCACAAACCCACCTCTCAAATCTCTCTCTTTGTCCATTCTCATCCACTCCTTCACTTCCCAACCCGACATGGCCCGACCCATGTCACTTTTAACCCGCCTCAGGCACAACCCACCTTCACATCCCTATCTCACGCCTATCACAACCATGTTCATTGCCTCATATTTCAAGAAAAATAAACCCAAAGAGGCCCTCAAAATGTTCAACTGGTTGGTAAGGCCAGGCTCTCCATGTGTGCTCGACGAGAGAGTTTGTGAGGTTTTGGTTAATGGATTCTGTAAGAATGGGATGGTTCTTGAGGTTTTGAAGGTTTTGAGAGCCATGCTGAGTACGAATATCGTGCCGGGATGTGATCTGAAGAAGTGGGTTTATAAGGTTTTGTTGAGGGAGGCTAGGATTAAGGAGGCAGTGGAGTTGAATGAGGCTTTGGGTTGTGTTGGGGATAGAGAGAAAGGTGATGAATCAGAGTGTGTGAAGAAGGTTTTGGCTTTGTTGGATCACATGATTGGCAATTGGGCAGAATAGAGCAGGTATAGGTTTCTGGACGATTGCTTACAAATGACTTATCTTTGCTTTCAATTAGAGGTCCTTTTATGAATACCTTTTACAAATTACTTATCTTTGTTATAAGATGCGGACAATATATCTGAGTGGTATTGAAACCTTTTGTATTAGTTGTCAATTGAAGAACAATTTTTTTTTCTTGACCCTAAGTTCGTAATATTTGCATTGATATGGCCAAAATTTGAACTGAATTTTTTTCATGAACTAAAATAGCCAATAAATAGCGTTCTCAGCTGATAGGAATGTTCTTCTGCTTTCGTGTGCTTTCAGAAAATGAGATTTTCTGAAACGAATGTCTTGACAAGCTAGTACTCACCTTAAGTGCTTTCTTGGAGTGTTTCTTTTGTTCAGTCTTCCGTTTGGTAGGATGATGCTATGATAGAACTATATATTCACTTACCAACAGGGAGCCATTTCTGTGTGATTTCAGGTACTGTGTCGATCTAAACATAATTCCTTTTCATATGTACTGGAGTAGGTATCTTTAGAACAGTGTTGATTGTGATGGTATCTACTGTCTCGACTTAATAACTCAAGATGAAGAATTTTCTTTCTTACATGATGTGGTACTCAACTACATGTTTGGTTTTGAATTGTTGTGTGGCTTAGAATTAAGTTCTCCTCCTTCAATTGTTCAACAATAGGTATATTGTTCATATTTCCTATGTAAAGTTTGATAATCGGCCTTAGCCTTCCAGAAAGGATTATATTTTTTCCATCCGGCTAACTAATTTTAAATACCAAACTGTGAACAGTATTTTACCATGCTCTGTGTGTATGCAATCCATCATGTGATCCATTTGTGCTCCGTAATAGTTGCAAAGACTACTGGCTATTGCCTCTGTCAGGATGAACTCAATTCTGATTACTTTCTCTATCTCTAGTAGACTTGATGCCATTTTGCTTGATGTTTTTTTGTTTTTGGGTCAAACATCTTGCTTGATTTCAATTTTCAAGTAAAGACCACTGTTATTACTGTTAAAGAGAGTAGCTTTCTACAAGAGAACAGGTGTTTTCTTTAAATTGGTAACATGATTCATGCATTCTTAAACTCTAGGTCTGTATCATCACTGGCCTTCTTCTATGTAGTAAGCATTATATTCAGGTCATACCAAATTAAAAAAATGGCCAATCTCTTTTAGTGGGTATGCAATTGTGAGTTGTATTTTAAATTGTTTATTAAGTTGTAAGTCAGCAAGTCGCATGCACTACTTAAGCCTGTTTAATTGTGTTTGTTTGATCTTTTCATTGATGCTGGTATTTCTGTAACTGGCTCTTGGAAAGGTGTAAGATGCCGCACTTTTGTGAAGATTGCTGTTTACTACTGCATGATGTTTGGGGATCTGCTGTTACTATTACATGTTCCATAGCTAAGGGCTTCAAAGCTGTAAACAAAGTCTTGCATTCTGCACAGGGTCTGGCCGTTATATAATCCTGCATTATGTACCGTGTCTGTCCTTTCGTATGCCATTTTCATCTTCTGTTTTAGAGGCAGTTTGAGCAGAAAAGAGTGCCTTAGTGCGTTTGTGAAATGGTGATTGTTGCTGAGTACCAGCAGGTTAGAAGCATGGCACTGGGACGTGAAGAAATCACAGATAGCATCATGCCTATGGCACATTGGTTTTTGTTGTGCTCCCATTCTTTGACGGAGGCCTCTGTTTGAGTGGACCTGTGGCTGAGTCTTTCTACAATCAATTGTAACTGAAAAAGAAGAAAAGCCTCAGAGGGGATGAAAAATGTTGTCTGTTTTTTCCCTTGATCCCTCGAACTTGATATTGTAATGGTGTATTTGTGACATTGCCAAATATGCCAAGTTATATAAACTGATATTTGTATGTAAATTTTGACTGAGACAGCATGTGACTGCAATGTTCAACTCCATCACTTGAGGGGGCACTTGGATTCCATAACCGGAAAAGATGCTACATTTTATGTCAATATTCAAGAGTCCTCAGAGGATTTTTATGGGCTTTGTTCATACTTAACAATGCACATAAGAGGAACTTTTAGTACAAAGTTATTTCTCCTCTCAATTATAAATTTGAATCCCTTCCCTCTTATTTCTCTGCTTAATGTGGGAATGATTTCAAAATTAAATCTCCTCTCACTCTTGATATAAAAAAGACACTACTTCTGTCTTACAAATCATAGTTTGGCACATACACAAAAACGACTCATTGAAAATACAAAGGGGAAAACTTTTGCACACCTGTAAATTGTGAATGACATAAGAGCATTTCTAGCAAGGGGACTTGGGGGAGGGCTGGTGGGGGGCAAGCCCAAAATGCTATTTCTAGCAACAAAAAGTGGCTCGGGTAAGGAGTGGGACCCAGCGAACTGGGCTGGCCCGAGCGCTAGCCCGAGGGCGATGCTTACGTCGGTGTCTTGGCAGGTCCGACCACGACGACGTCGACCTAGCGGTCAAAGTTTTGTTAACGTTGCACGCGCCAACGATAAAAAAAATTTGAATGCTCTACTACAGAGCCCCGCCAACGGTTATATGCCACGTGTCGCGTCCTGGGCTCTCCGATCAAACATTTTGCTCCAATCCAACTGCAGCCAATTTTATGCAATAAAAAAGGAAAAAAATCTGAAAAAATTTTTAAAAAAAAATACAAAAAAAAAAAAAACTGAATTTTTTTTTCTATATATACCAACCAATACTCTTCACTTTTAACACCAAATCCTCATACATTTTCTTCTCCTTCTACTATTATTCACTTTCTACTCAATCTTTTTTTCACTTTCAAGTTGTATTTTTCTCTATCATATTATGGGTTCTTCTAGTGAACCCGGAGGGGCATGGAGCATGATGGAAGATGTTTTGTTGTGTGAGTGTTGGCTCCAATTTAGTCATTGTCCCGTAACGGGCAATGAGATGAAATTCTCTCATATGTGGAGAAAAATTCATCAGGAATTTTGTGAAAGGGAAATTGGCTCGACCCGTAAGGAAATGACATTATCTAATAGGTGGAAAATTCTAAATAAAGAGTTGGCGAAACGGAGAGATGCCTTGGCAAAAAGAATGGATAACCATAGAAGCGGGGAAAACCTTAGCAATGAGGTAAATTATTTGTAATTTTTGTTTTATTAATTTCTATGTCATATTAATTTTTATTTAAATGTTTCTTGCAATTTATATATTTTGTTAATATTTCTTGTATTTCCAATATTTATTTAAATGTTTCTTGCAAGATTTATATTTTGTTTATATTTATTGCATTTCTAATAAATTGTTAAAATTTCTTGCATTTCCTTTTTTTTTTATACATGTTGCATTTTTTTAAAGTTTGTTGTATTTCCATTTTTTTTTTTTTTTTAGATTATACAAGCACAAATGTGGTTTGGTGCCACTAAGCAAGGCAAAAAAAGTTTCAACCATACTCAATGTTGGGAGGTGGTGAAGAATTGTAAGAGATTCCGAATTATTCCAACAGGTCCGACGGTGGTATTGAACGAGACGCCACTCCATGAGACACCGGCATCGAATTCACCTATGGATTCCCCGATGAGTCAAGACTCACCTATCGAAAAGGAGCTGAGGTCTATTGGGAGGAAGGCAGCGAAAAGGAGCCAAGGCCTCTCAGAACATCATTGAACACCGGGGATTGACCCAGGACGTTCAAATCATTTTGAGAGCCGGCAACTCCAAAGAAGGTGTGCCAAACCCATGTATCAAAACCAACAACTGCTTCAAAGATGATGCTTTTCTGCCCTTTCCTATTGCCATAATCCTTTTGCCAAACAGTTGGACAATTTTTTCATTGTCAGTGCATCCAATCAATGCTACCAATCATTCCAGGAAATCCACGAGACTCTGCTTTTTGTAGAAGCCGTTGCAGTCCCTAGGCGAGGTCTGCGCAGGTAGTCCCTGGTGTACAGAGTTTCCACTGCATCACAAACTCACACCAAGCTCTCCAAAATAGTGGACTTCCCTATCCGGGCAATCTTATCCACTTGATCAGCAGATGACCCATACGCCAACATTCGTATCACAGCTGTGAACTTTTGCTCGGGAAGAAGCCCCAAATTTCCAGCACAATTTTTCTGTTGAACAAAGTATTCATCGTAATTGCAAATATCATGCATGACTTTATTGAACAAATGGGGTTGCATTCTATATCTCGCTTGAAAATGAACATCAGAGTACAGAGAATGTGAGATAAAATAATCTTCCAAAAGATTCTTACCCCGAGAATGTCTATGTCTGTCCACATTTGGGCCACGGCCTTCTCGTGAACCACGGTGGCTCTGGTTTTCTTCCTCAAGCAAAGCAACGGTCATGCCAAGTTGCTCATCTAGTTCTCTCAGCGCCCTTTTGCTTGCAGCTCGTCGACGCATTCTTTCTCTAGTCATTGAGAATGGAGAATGAAATCTAAAATCTGAGAAATGGAAATGTAGAGAAGATCTGGTGTGTGAGGTATGAGCTGAGCCTTTGATTTTATAAAAAAAATTTAGACAGATAGATATGACACGTGGGACAATCTTAGAGGGTGAAAATCTTATCTGAAATTTGAAATTTGAAATTTATTTGAAATTTGAATTTCGAAATGTATCTGAAATTTGACATTTTGAATTTATCTGAATTTTGAATTTTGAAATGTATCTGAAATTTGAAATTTGAAACCAAAAATCTTATCCGATATGAATAGTATTGACACAAATATTATCCAAATTAATTATTTAAGTAAACAAAGTTGTGAAAAAAAATAAAAAATAAAATGAATAGTATTTGTCATGGCAAGCCTAAACTGTTGGAAATACACTTTGTTGGGAGGGGCTAGAGCAACCACTGTTCATGTAAATAGTAACTACCCTAAGGCCACTTCCAGCAGCCCCTTAGGGGCTAGGGGGCAAGAGCCCAAAACGACTTTCCAAAGAACAAAGACTGCCCGGGCGGTGGGGTCCACGAGCCTAGGTGGCCCGAAGGTGGGGAGCCCGGCGGGCCGACGTCATTGTTGATGCCGGCGTGGCGTAAACAGCGCTTTTAAAAAATTCAAACGCGCGCGTCGCTTTTCCCAACGGCTCTCGCGACGTGGCACACTGGTCCTTCCGATTTCGTCCTGTCATCCAATCCAACGGAATTTTTCAAGGCAAAAAATTATGAAAAAAAACCGTAATTTTTTTTATAAAAACCCCAAAAAATAATGATTTTTTTTTTTCCTATAAATACCAATACCTACTCTTCAGTTTTAACAACAAATTCTCATACATCTTCTCCTTCTCCAACTATTATTCACTTCCTACTCAATATTTTCTTCACTTTCTACTCTAAATTGTTTTCACTTTCAAGTTTAATTTTTCTCTATCATTATGGCTTTTTCTCAAGAAACCGGAGGGGCATGGAGCATCATGGAAGATGTCTTGTTGTGTGAAAATTAGTCATGATCCCATATCGGGTAATGAGATGAAATTCAGTCAAATGTGAAAAAAAATTCTTCACGAATTTGTTGAAAGATCGGGTTCCACCCGTATAGAAAGCGCATTGTCAAGTCGGTGGAAACTTCTCAACAGAGAGTTGGGGAAATGGAGAGATGCCCTCACAAAAGCAATGAATAACCATGCAAGCGGGGAAAATCTCAGTGATGAGGTAAATTATTTGTAATTTTCATTTTATTAATTTTCATTTTAATGTTTCTTGCAATTGGTATATTTTGTTAGTATTTCTTGTATTTCCATATTTATTTAAATGTTTCTTGCAATTTTTATATTTTGTTATTATTTCTTGTATTTCTAATATTTATTTAAATGGTTGTTGCATTCTCTATATTTTGTTAATATTTCTTAGATTTTCATTCATATGTTTATCTTTTTTGCATTACCAATATTTTTTTTAAGTTCCTTGCTTATTCAATTTTTATTTTTTTTTATATAGATTGTGCAAGCTCAAATGTGGTTTGGTGCTACTGGACAAAGGAAAAAAAGTTTCAACCATACCCAATGTTGGGAGGTGGTGAAGCATTGTAAGAGATTTAGCATTATTCCAACGGCTCCAACGGTGGTGTTAAACGAGACGCCACTCCATGATTCACAAGCTTCGGATTCGCCTATGGAATCCCCTATGAGTGAAGACTCACCCATTGAAAATGAGCCGAGGCCTATTGGGAGGAAGGCGGCGAAGGCAAAGAGAGGAATTAATTCTACGAGTAATGCCTCTAAATTTTTGGAGGAAATTGCAAGGCAAAGCGCCTTGAGAATTGAAATAGACAAGAAAGTCCAAGAAGATGATAGGGCAATGGCAATAGAATTTGCTAAAGAATGGGAGTATGTACGCAAAGAAAGGGAGTATGTACGCAAAGAAAGGGAGTATCAACGCAAAGAAAACGAAGAAAAGAAGGATCGGGAAACCATGGCCATGGACACAAGCCACATGTCTCCTAAAACAAAACAATATTGGAAGTTAGGACGAAAGGCTATTATGAGACGAAGACTTTTTCGTGATGATGGACCTAGCAATACGGATTGGTTAAATGATGAAAACTCTTAAGTTAGTTTGCTTGTCTTTTCATTTCATTGTATTTTAATGTTTTGTTTTAAAAATTAGTTGTAATTCATGTATTTTATTTTATTAGTAGTATTGGTTTTCTGAGTTACCAAAGAAACTATTAAATAAAATTCCTTTTTATTCAAAACATTCCATACATAAAAAAAACTAACCACAACCAAAGCATTAAAAATATAAAAACAAACAAACCACAACCAAAGCATTAAAAATATAAAAACAAACAAAATCTTATCCGAATATTTTATCTTATCTGAAAATTTTATCCGAAAATTTTATCAGAAAATCTCATCGGAAAATATTGTCCAAATTAATTGTTTAGGTAAACAAATTTGTAAAAAAAAAAAACAAAAAATTGAATAGTACCCCCTTGCCATGGCAATCTTTGGAAGTGCAACTTACTTTTTACAAAGGCAGACACTATTTCCATGAATAGTATCCATGGCAAAATTCCCACTAGAAGTGGCCTAAGGCTCCTCTTGCTAATCACTGAAATGCTCTAATGTAAGTAGGAATGGCCATAGCCACTCCAAGAGGACACTGGCATTTCAATTAATCAATAATATTTTCTTCTTCTAATTGGAAAATAAAATAATAATAATAATAATAATAAAAGAGAAGTGCATCTTTAAACCTGAAAAGATTTTTGGAATGAAACAAGATGATTACGGTAGAAGAACCAAAGTTATTAAAATATATATATATATATATATATTAAAAAAATAGCACAAAAACATGTCTTTTCTCGTACTCATTTATTGGAGTTTAAAACACTGAAACGGGGGAGGAGACTGTCAAAGTGGATAACGTTTCCCAGTTCGTCACTCACTTCTAACACTTGTTGCGGCTGCTTTGGTTGCTTTGCTGCCATCAAATATGTTGTTGGAGTTTCAATTCTAATACTGTCTCTTCTCTCCAATGGCCTCTTCTTCTCTTCCTCTGCATCACCCCTCCCATTGCCTCACCTCCAATCCTCAGGTTCCATCTCTTTCTCTCTCTCATTTTCTTTATTTTTTTAATCTCTGTCTGATTAATTTTGATGTGTGTGTGAAGCAGTTGAAAGGTTCCAACTATGGATGGTCACCACGACCCAGATATACTGTCCCTACTAAAGACGCAGTAAAAGGCATTCGAATTCAACCCATTAAAGCAAAAGCAGCCACCGAAGCTCCTCCGTTTTCTTTGTTTCAGCCTCCTGAAGCTGAAGGGTCTGCCTCTGAGGTAATACCCATTTCTTGTTCCCCTTTATGCTCTGTTTGATTGCTCAGAAAATGTAGGGAAATTGAATTTAGAACACTGAAACAATTTTCAAAATTTAAGATACCATTTTGTTAACAATTAAGTTGTATCCACTTTGTTTTGTGGCCTCTTAACTGAAATTGCATCTTTTAAATGAAAGAAAGTTAGTATCTTCGAAGTGTTTGGTGGTAACCACACAATTATGTTCATAAAAAACCAGAAGAGCATATATGTAGTATTCAACCAATAGGGAAGAAAGCCATACTTGTTTAAACTTCACTGCAACATTCACACCTTTATTTTGTAATGCCTACAGTTGGAGCCAGCGGACCCTGATTTCTACAAGATAGGGTATGTTAGAAGTATGAGAGCTTATGGAATTGAATTTAAAGAACGGCCAGATGGGTTTGGAGTTTATGCTTCCAAGGATGTTGAACCACTTCGCCGGGCTAGAGTGAGTTGTTTCTATCCGATTATAATAATCTGTTGCACTTACTATAGAGTGTGTGTGAGTACAGCTCCATGCATAATGCCACATTAAGTGTGATGGTTTTGACAGCCCTTGGTTTATGATGAAGTGTTGAGTTCCAATGACTAGTTTTTGGTATTAATGTTGCTTTGTTCTCAATTTCACAGGTAATAATGGAAATTCCACTAGAACTGATGTTAACCATAAGCCAAAAGCTCCCATGGATGTTTTTTCCAGATATAGTACCAGTGGGTCATCCAATATTTGATATCATTAACTCAACTGACCCAGAGGTAAATGTGTTCTACTTAATTTCAGCTATCAAGGATTGATAGCTGATTTGTATAATCATTCATTTAACGGGAAAAAAAAATTGTCAATTATTCTAGTATTTCTTCATGGAAATAGCATTTTGTTCAAATTATGAATTGACATTCAATTTCTATTGCCTTCCTTTTTGTGGCAGACAGATTGGGATCTGAGGTTAGCATGCCTTCTTTTGTACGCATTTGATCGGGAAGATAACTTTTGGCAGTTGTATGGTGATTTTTTACCCAGTGCAGATGAGTGCACCAGCTTGCTTCTAGCTAGTGAGGTAGATGAATTTACAAAACATAAATCTTTATTTATAGTATTTTTTTAAAATAGAAAAAAACTTGCATAGTTTAGTACCATTTATTTCTTTTGGCTTCATTCACGAGTGATAAAAATAAACATAGGCATGCATCTTTCCTCGTTGATTTATACCTATAAGATCTAGAGCTTTAACATGTATTTGAGGATTGCAATTTTTATATTTGAGGCTCTTCTTGAGCAAAGCATCAGGTAAAATTTTAGAAGGCCAATTTAAAGCTTAAACTTGAAATTGTCATTTTTTATTAAGATTTGCATCCAAGGCCTTGAGTGTGCCTGATGTCGCAGACACATCTTTAGCTGTCATCTGGCCTTCGATAATGCATCCACATTGTTTGGGCCTCTTGAAGTTTTGTAAATAAGTACTCTTAATCATGCTTTTCTTTGCTTTTGCTCCATATATGCTATAGGAGGAGCTGTCAGAACTGCAGAATCCCAATCTTGCTTCAACTATGAGAGAACAGCAACGTCGAGCCTTGGAATTTTGGGAAAAAAATTGGGTATTTAGCAGCCTCTGTATCTTGTATCTCAGAAAGCATTCTTGTTATCATTATTATTGTGCAGAATAAAATGCTTACCCTAACTTTTAACTGATTGTGCATATGTTGTATGTGTGCTAACCTGAATCAGCACTCTGGTGTACCACTAAAAATTAAACGCCTTGCTCGTGATCCTGAGAGATTCATTTGGGCATTGAGTATGGCACAATCACGATGCTTTGGCATGCAAATGAGAATTGGTGCACTTGTTCAAGATGCAAACATGCTAATTCCATATGCAGGTAAGCTTGTATCCACCTATACTCTTTGATTAAAAAAAATTTCTCGTGAATATATTATAAAATTAGATGAGTAATCGCAATTTAGAGGGGGGAATCAAGAACTTATCTTTGTCCTAATGAGTTATATATTATGTTCTTAATTCAGTTTGGTTTTGCTCTTAGACATCTTTGTCCATTTGAAATTGGTAAGATGTTGATGAAGACACAACATTGTGTATGAAATTCATTTTCTTTTTGCATTAGTTGTATTATGTACGTATACTATTTCTGTTTTCACTTATTGGGATTTCGAAGCAAATGGTTTCCTTAAACTATCTGCGTTCACTTACTATTTATATTCCCCATTTTGTTATTAGATGGCTGTCTAATCAATTTGCTAAATTCTGCAGATATGCTAAACCATTCCTTTGAGCCAAATTGTTTTTTCCATTGGCGTTTTAAGGATCGCATGCTTGAAGTGATGATAAATGCTGGAAAACAGATTAAGAAAGGTGACGAGGTAATGCCTATTCTGTTTTCTCAATTGATGTTGATAATTTCCTTTCATAGGTATATGCTTGCAAGGAGTCTTATGCTAAGGCTTTTAGTTTACATATATGAAGATGATCTGCTACTAATTTGGAGGAATATTTATAGATGACTGTCAATTACATGAGTGGACAACAGAATGACATGTTGATGCAAAGATATGGTTTCTCTTCACCTGTGGTAATGTGCTCTTGGCCATATTTTACTAAAAAGAAATACTATGTACCTTTTTTTTTCTTTTATCCTATTCTTTTACTGATTTGAATTGTCAATCTAGTCAAGTTAGAGAGTAACATGGTAAAAGAAAGAGATTATCTTTATTCTTTCTACTTCAGTTGAGCATGTTCCGTAATTGTGGTGATATTTGTACTTCTCTAAAATTGAGTGCTCTTATTCTGGCTTGGAATTGCAGAATCCTTGGGATGTGATTCAGTTCTCTGGAAATGCACGTATTCATTTGGATTCCTTCTTGTCAGTATTCAATATATCTGGACTTCCTGAAGAGTACTATCATAACTGTATGAGATCTCTCTGTGCCTTGTTGTATATTTGTTGTAATATAAATTTTAAACCAAGCAGCATCATAGTTTGAAAGGTCTGTATAAAACTTATAGCAGGTCGCCTATCTAATGATGGAGATACATTTGTTGATGGAGCAATCATAGCAGCGGCAAGAACATTGCCCACTTGGTCAGATGGGGATGTGCCTCCAATCCCAAGCATGGAAAGAAGATCTGTAAAGGAGTTACAGGAAGAATGCCGACAGATGCTTGCAGCGTATCCTACTAACTCTAAGCAAGACCAAAAAATCCTAGGTGAGGTTGCCATGCAGATCCTCAAATATTTGGGGAAACATCGTGGCCATTATATTTTTCTTGTTTTGGTTTCTGTGGTAACTTATGGGTAAAACCAACTCTATCTTGGCATTGGAAATTCATGTTTCTTCCCATCTTACTCTCTACAGATTCGATGTCAGATGCTAGTAGGACACTTGAAGCTGCAATCAAGTATGTAATCATCCCATTATTCATCCCAGAGCTTTTTGGTCTGTAGGGCAAACTAGGGCAAACTAAAACCATTCCGAATGATTTAATTGCTGATCTGGACTTATGCAGGTATAGGTTGCACAGGAAGTTGTTCGTAGAGAAGGTCATGCAAGCGCTGGATATATACCAAGAGCGGATGTTATTCTGATAAAAATTGTAAGTTTACAAAAGCTAGGAAATTTTTGTGGCATGCCAATTTGCCAAAACTCTGCTTGTGACAGGAATTTTCATGTCTAACATATATGAATGTGGGCAGAGATTTTTCTAGTTTTTCTTATCTTTTCAAATGGTAGCTGATCATGTTAACGAACCCGCTGGTGGTTGGTAGGACGAATGTGACATGAAATAGAAAACAGAAGAAGGGCTGCAAATTGAGTGAAACGCATGATATCATTTGTTTGACACTAGTGCAAATTGAATACTTTTTTTTTTACTTCTTTGTTAATGGGGAGATAGACTTGAATTTCACACCTATTCCTTTCATTTAAACTATTGAATGAGTTGTGTAGTGCAACAAATGTGATCATGTACCTTTCTACGACTTCTATGATGACTAACAGAAGAATCGTGCCTTCTAAAGTGTTAAAATGCACCCTTGCATCGCCTAGCGATTTTACATGAGATTTCTTGCATATTATTGAACTTATGAATGTCCAGTTAATGGTTGAAACTTATGTGAACTTTTGCCATTGATTAGGAGTTTAAATTTACGATTTATGAGTAAAACTTTTATGTTACATGCTTCATACTCATTCAATAATGTCTATCCCATCGGAGAAATATGAAAGGTTTTCTCCTTGACCAGCTTGTTAAAAAGTTTTAATAAAATAAATATGAATTTGTGACACAATTTCTCATTCACGGAAATTTTTTTGTCAAACTAGCCAACTTCTATGTTTAGTTGCTTCCAATATCCCACCTATACAAGTATAAAAGTGAAATGCATTGGATGTCTAATAATCCTATCACAATAGGCATGCAGCATGGGCGTTATACAAGGATTTTGAAACATCTTCCTAATTGTGGACACAAGGCAAGCAGAATCTTGTTTCACAATCCTTTTGTTTTTGTCTTATTTGTTTTTCCTCTGCTTTTATGTGTGTTGTTATCATTACATCGATCCTTGATTTTCTTCAAACCAAAATTTACATCTGAGCACTTTTATCTACACACTGAAAAGAGTGTTATGTGAAGAAAATCTCATGTATACAGATATCTCCCAAATTCATCCTAAACTGGTTTCGCGTAATCGAAGTGGTCCTTTCCCTGCTTTGCCTAAGAGCTAGCTAATAAATGGAGATGAGTATCCACAGGAAGCTTTTGCATGAAAACTGTCCGGCTTAAGGATGCCTTTTCACGGAATTGATTTCTATAGCTTTTGTTTCTGCATATAGCAGCAACATTTTTTAGAGACCATTGTTGACAACATGCTAACTGGAAGGAAGACTGCTCACAAAGTCAAAGATTTAGTTACCTTATGCTGAGCCATGTCGTAGAGGTTCTGCCTCGGCGGTATGGACTTGATTGGCTTGCTGACTGTCCAAAGGCATGTATTGGGACATGATAGCCATGATCTCCGAGTCCATGTAAGACTGCAAGTGCAAGTAAAAAAATTTAACCAGGGCACAGTTCCTAGTTTAGTACACAAATTAACTAAAGATGGATACAGAGCTGGTCAAAAGAGCATCTTTAGACATACTCGAAGCCTGTATTTGTAGAAGATATAACCAGCTAGGCCAACTCCCACCACAGCCGCAAGGACCAAGAAAGTTAAAAACCAGGCAAATCTCGACCCGTGCCTCTCTGCATTTAAATGGATGAACAAACATCAAGACATATATCTTGCAGGATGGCCAACATCCCCATCAGTTTGAAATTAAGTATCAACGTTGCCCGGTGACAATCAACACAAGGCCCGCCATATAATGAGCTAATTAGAGCATTAAAGAGAAAGACTGTCATATTAACATTTAAATAAAAATTCGACAGCATTTAGGAAAGAAATTTACAATCATGTTCACATTTAAATATAGTTTTACTGATCCTCTAAATAAACAGTGCTGGCTATCTCATCATGTGAATATCATAATTAGTCATTTTTAAATTTTCTGGACATGACAATGAATTAGTGATTATGACTCAAATATGCTGTCTTACCAATACAAGTATCTTGATCCTTCATATACAACTGTCCTCCCTTACATTTGCAGTAGTACCCACCCCAAGTGTTCTTACAGCTGCAACCATCACACTGACAAGCAGTACGCTCCTTGCATTCGTTGATATCTGATGCATGGTGAGAAAACAAAAATGAAGATGCTGTTTTATGGATATTAGGTTTCAAAAAGCCTTGAAAAATTGAATATTTTTTCCACAAGAAGAAAATTATTCTTCAATAGATTAGTCACATTGGAACTCAAAATCACCTTCACATTTATGACCATCCCCTTGAAAGCCTTGTGGACATTTGCAGCCAGATAACTCAGAATTCTGTTTGTGTAACAAAGGGAAAAAAAACAAAGAATTTAGAGAAAAAAAAAATAAAGAGGGAAAAACATGAAGTTTGGAGGTCTAATCTCATGAAACTGCAACAGAACTCTCTATAATAAATACGTTTAAAAACAAAACAAAAAATGAGAAATGTGTCCCAGAAGCACAGAGAACCAATAATAAAGTGAAAGATTATGATAAACATCACTGAACTGAGCAAGCCGAGAAAATTAATCCATTTCTAGAGTCTGACCAACACCCTCCGTTGTTTATTGCACACCTTGCAGGTCCAAAAGCTGTCAAGAAAGGAGTAAATATTTTAGGAATAACTCTCTTCCACAAATAAATCAAAAGGAATATTTGCTTCTTCTTTTTTTGTCATTAAGAGAAGGTTTACCATGACAAGATGTATAACCATCGCCTCGATACTGAACACCGCTCACTACAGGGCACTCACAAACTCTTCCCCTAAATGTGTCCTGACAAAAGGAACCAATTAACATGCACTTAGAATCTGTAATTCATATAGGAACATTGTCATATGTGGCATAAACTATAAAAGTCAAATGTAAAATTTTCTGCATACCTTGCAAGCAGTTAAATTAGATTTGTTGTCCTGCCAACACCCACCATTCCTCTCAAGACACTCATTTGTCTCAAGATCTGTTGAAGTAACACAGAGGATTGGGAGGAGGAAAGGGAAGGAGAGGAAAGGAAAAGGACATCAGTACATTATCCAAACATCAAGAAACAAACATCAGTATAGACTGGAAATGAAACAAGCACACCAACCTCCGCTCAAACAAATTGGAGGATCAGCTGTCTCCTTAAATCCAGCACATATAGCCTTTAGCACAGAAGTTCTCTCCAATTTTCCTTCAGATCAATAAAAACAAAAACATTAGCATTCTGTTGAAGTATAATCAATAGAGGTACCAAGGAAGCTGTAACAAACCTCGATACTGAACATTATTAATAACCAACGTCGGCAAGATGGTAACATCACCACGAGATCCTCGCCCAACCTAAATATAACAGAGAAAAAGGAAAGCAATAATAAGATAATCTGTTGAATATTGTGGTTACAAGTACACTGATCCAAGAACAGTGGTGGGTCTCAACAAAAAGAGGTCAAGAACATAGGGAAATGGAGAAAAAGAAGCAAGTATGACCTGGATTTCTTGTTCTGCTTTTAGCACTGCATTCTCAACATCATCTTCAGGATTGCCCATACATTTTTTAATCTTGTCAACAGGTAAATCTGCAGCAATCAGATTAAATCTATTAAAAACACAAAACAATCATTATTCCATACACAGCAATAACAAAACATGCCATTTACCAAGTGATTTCATGACATCCTCAGCGCATTCTTTGCTGTACTTCTTTTCTTTCATGGAACATCTGATATGGAAGTCTGTCACATAATCCCACCAAACCCATGACCGGTTGCTCTCATTCGCAACTCTATGCACACAAAGCTGCCTCAAGTTCTCATATACTACATCCTTCCCTTGATACCCTTCCCCTAAATCTCTCTCTGGATCTGGTGCACAGTATCTCCCATGGTTTATGCACTGCGACTTGCATTGAGTTGTAAGGGTGAAAGCCTGAGGGCAATACCAAGTTATATAATGTGGAGTGAAGAGAGTGTAACCCCCTCTCTCAAGAATCTGAGCATGGCCCTTGAAATTTTTCACAAAAGTCATTTGTTCATCGCATCGAGCCCCGCACTCATCATTGCTGTTTGTCCAGAACTCGTATTCAACTCTTTGATCGGGGTGGGGGACTGACTCTCTCCAGTCAAGTTTCACCACAACATCGTTGCTCTTCTTTAAAGCTTCCTTCAAGCTATCACCAAAGGATTTCTCTATCAAAGCAGATGGAATTCTTATCTTCTCTATGTAACCATCTGCATCAGTGCTCTCCTCTGGAGAATCCATTGTTATTAGAGGCTCTTCAATATTGTCAGCCACTAAAACAGCTGTAGCTCCAGCCTCTTGAGCATTCCAGACCTTTAAAGCAAAGTAGCAACCTACAAGGGCAATAGAATAAAGTTGTCTAAGTAGAATCCAAGTAGCATGGTTCTGTAACATAAGACTCACAACAAGGTTCAATTACTTATGATTAGACAATGTAAAAGGCTATTGGAATTATTGTTCTGATTCATTTCATCCAATTCAGGATTTAAATAGCAACAACCATAGCGTAAAGAAACGAAAGTTCATGCAGCTTTGACCCGAGAAATAAAAACAAAATGAGCATCTGAATTGGACAGTTAGAAAGAGCTCAGTATCTATTTCACATCAATTGAACAGTTAATGAAAAGCTAAAACCAAAAGGCAATACAATAGAAGACTGAAAAGACTTTTGATGAGTCGATGTTAAATAGAACAAACAGTCGGAGAACAGGGGAAAAGCAGAGCTACTATATGAAAGCATGCTTAAATTCACAACCTCCAATAACGAATCCGAAAAAAGAAACCATTTTTGAAAACATCTCATGCTAGCTGGAGCAGTCACTAAATTGAACAAATTCAATTCAAACAAGGAAACTTAAGGCTCACCCTTCTCCCAATCTGTAGGAATTCAAAACACCCAACAAAAAAGGAAATTAAACTATAAAAGAAAAACCGTTGCAAAAACAAACAAATACCCATTTCTGGACAGACTTTATTGCATGATCATCAATCAAATTCTTAACAAGCATAGCAATGGGGGAAAATGATCTTGATTCTCAAGTCAACTTGCTGAGACATAACAGGAGAGAAAGCATAAGGACTCTGAAATTTACGAATTACAGAGAGAATTAGAACGAATTGATTTACCTCCACGATCAAGAACAGCAATGGTGGAGCGAGAATTCCGAGACTTGAAAGGCTTATCACCCTCAAAAGCTTCACACCCATTAGACCCTTTCTCAGGATAAACAACAGCACCCACCAAAGAGCCTCCATAGTCTGGCAGACCAAAGTTGCCTATAGCACCATCATGCTTAGAACTAAGACTCATTGGATACAGAACACTAATACTTCCCGTCTCCACCACAAACCGTGCATGAACATGGCTCTGGAGAATTGCTAATAATAACACAAGCAAAGCTGTGAGCTTCGGGAGAAAAGCCATGCAAGCAGAGGCGTTGATCACCTGCTATGGCGAGGCTCCTCTGTGTTTTTGGGTTAATGGGTTTTTGTCTTCTGTGTGTTTTGGGGTCTGAGAAGAGGTGGAGGCAAATGAGGACGTGTCTGAATGGATTTTGCAACGGTCTACGGGTGGAGAGTGGTGAAATAAGAAAGGTTGGTTGAGAGAGAGAGAGAGAGAGAGAGAGAGAGAGAGAGAGAGGTTTGTTTGTCGTATAAGAGGGGTTTGGCTTTCTCTTTCGAGCTGTAACGTAAAGGAAACGGGACAGGTGAGAGAGAAGAAGGGTGGTAGACGGAGTCATAGGAACCACTTCTACTAGGAATCTCGTGGCAGAGGAGAGAGAGAGAGAGAGAGAGAGAGAGAGAGGGAGAGAGAGAGATAAGAAGAAGTCATACGAGTTTTTAATGAATTTTAAGTCTTTTTCTTTTTCTTAAATTCATTGATTGGACAAACATGTGTTTTTTTTAATGCTTAAGTTGTTATTTATGTATTTCTTCATTTTGAAGGAAACAGAGTTTTGCTTCTTAAAATTTATTTGATGACAGAATTAATTAGTGTTGGTAGAATTCATAGGGACTATGACTTTTCTGCTATGGACCAATTTTGACTGCCAAAATCTGTGTTATTTTAATAAAAGCACTTAATTATAAAGTTTCATTTTGTGTAGCTATATTCTGAGAAATACAAACACTTTAATTAAAAGTGATTATAGCTTTTTTAACTATAAAGTTTGTCCTTTTCAATCTGAATCTTTCTGATTGAACTTCCTCCTACATGCTTTGGTGACTTGAAGATTCAACAATGAAAGTACACCAAGCTAAGCAATATCTAATAGACTTCCCATTAATTATTAAACTACTTTTATTTGTGAGATAACCAATGTTAGACTTTTACCATGTTGATATAAAAAAGCAGAATGATGCAAGCAGATTCATTTTTAAAATGTTTAGGTACAGCTGCATTCATGCTTTGCTTTGCATGATGTTTTGATCTGATTCCAAATTTACTTTAAATTTTTATGATCAGCCTATCTAGGTCATGTTTCATGCCTTAAGCGACTGATTAAGGATTGACAGATGGAGATTAAGTCCTTAAAAAATGAAGTTTTGATATGTCAATTTTTTAAATAAATTGTTGTCATAATACACATATTTACTCTTGCTCCTTTCTATCATGGTTTTCTTTCTTAATCACAAATTTGAAAGTGATTTCACATCACATAGACTAATCGAAACCCGATTTCCAATACTCGCTTTTCTACATCTTTATAGTAAAGAAACAAGGGTTTCTCCGAATTCAAGCAAAAATGATATCTAATTATGATTAATTAGGTTGATTTCCAATACTCACTTTTCTACATCATTTTAACCCACCGTTTTTTATACGGATCAGAGCAGAATAATGAAAAATAAAAAATAATTATTTAAACAAATTAAACCAAACTATCGGTATGCGTATAATTTGTATGAGATGTCCACCCAACTCCTAGGCTATACAACCAATTAGACATAATGGCGTGTTGGAAAGGACAGAATAGGTCAATTGTATTAGGAGAATAAATTAAAAAAACCAAAACAAAAAGAGTAAGCGGAGGACTTGACCATAAAATTTCTATATCTCCTCAAGTCGTCTCTAGATAGTCAAAGATAAAATTGCTGACTTTGCAAGACAAGTTTTTTGGAGTGTTTGAAGGGGCAAGCAATTATAATATGCCTCGCCACTGCAGGAATTTAATCTGCTCACCTACTGCATCTCATTGGACGGAAGAATCATGGGTCAACTTCATTTGTGAGCTCATTGATCCTTTTGTTTTTCCTTCTAATCACAACTGGCTGGTTACGTATGAATCCACGCCACATGTTTCAGTTAATTGGCTACAAGCGTGACAATTTATAATCCAATTCCAAGTGGTGGACTAATTTGTTCATCGCTTACATTGATATAACCGTCATTACATTTAAAAGGCATATTTGGAGGGCTAACCCCATGTGGATTATTATTATTATTATATATTTTTCAAATCAAATCGACAAATTCCATGCAACTAAAATAGTGAAAACATATGCCCCACATTGGATCAATATAAAATTAACAAACATGCCCAAGAAACGGCTGCAAACCAACTCAACAGAAGAAATATCTCAACACAGAGAAAACGCAAGTCTCCTCCTGATTGGTGTAGAATGCATATCACTCACTTCAATTCAAAGCAATCTGTAGTTGATTGTGACCGTATAGCCGAAAAACCAAAAACCAAGAACGAAAACTAACAGGGAAAAAGAGCATACTCTTCTGCAAAATTAGCATCAGAACAAAATGGAAATTGCAGTTTCAACAGAAAACCATCCATAAATCCTGCTTAAACTCAAAGTTAACATATGACATGGGCTCTCGGTTACAATTTAGGGAGGATAACTCTCAAGTATCTAGAAAATAAAACCAGAATACAAAGACAGCCTTAAAGATACTCATATCCCATTGTGGCTACAATTGGGCATTCATATGCTCATAGAGTTATATATGACGCTTCTTAACCTTGCCCCCCTTGCCTTGACGCCTTCTTTTACCCACCTTAAATACCCTCTTGGATTTCTTGCCTATCCCACCACCAGGCTTCAAAAAGTTCATTCTTTGATTGCCACCGACCATATCCACATCTATTAAAGGAAAAAAGACATCATCCAGATCAGTAAACTTGAACATGGCCAACAGATAAATTAATTGATGCTGATTGGCAAGAAAATGCAACAGGTCATTAAGAAAACTAAAAATTTCGTAAATCGCATTCTCGCCCGTAATATATGATCATCCAAAAGGCAGGCATCATGTAATTGCAATTATGCATAAGAATGCTAGCATACAACCTCAACATTAATGAAAAGCACCAAATGTATATTCAACATAATATATTATTTATTATCCAACAAACCTATGGTGCCACTGATTCCCGCCAAATGACTACTCTTATATCTTGCTTAACAATAGGGAAGACATTTTATGAAAACATCAGATATCCAACACCAAGGGATACAGAAACTCAAAATCTACGTCGTTGGGAGATAAATTACTGAAACAAGGCCTCCAGCCCATCTAATTCTATTTGTTTGTTCACTTGTTTGTTTGTGTACTTGGCCATTTTACATAATCAACTCTAAATTCAGACTACCTGTATAAACCAAGCATACGGATCATGCTTTAAGCTGAAATCAAATCCATACTAAAATCTTCTAGATAGTGTCTACGCCAGTAAACAACGAGAATCCCGGGTACACAACTCACTTCTTGAATAGTATCTTTCTGAAATACTAACCTACTCTAGTTATTTTTACGACCAAAATATCATTTTTCACAATAACTCCAATAATATACTTCGTAAAGAGAATAATCCATCACAAAACATGTATATCTGTCCTTCTTTGAATATGTTAAGAGCTAGCAAAAAGGACCGTTTTCAATTATCAAAGGGCATCACAAAAACCAAGTGGGTGTATACAAATTCAAACAAAATTAGCAACAATAGGGACTAAATACATAATTTCCAACAAATTAAGTAAAAAAATAGCACATGGGAACGTGAATATAGCACAAAAGAGAAATTGGAGCATACCCATGTTGCTTGTTGAGGCCGTAGTGCTGTCAGTTGTAGTGACCTCCATAGCAGAACCGGATTTAGGAGGCGGCCGTACAGGCAGCTTAGGGGCAGCGAGGGCAGCTTCCTGGGCAGCGAGCTTAGCTTCGTCTTTCTTGTCGTAGTAAGGCTCTACCATCTCTCTCCGAATGGCTCTCAGTCTCTTCTCTCTCTTACATCTCATCGACTTCGCCATTGTCACCGCCTCTTACCTCTTGATTTTGGGTTTAGGGTTTTGCGAAGCAAAAGAGACCCCAAAAACGATTTAGTTTAGGTATTTATAGCTTCGGAGTTTGGAGAGTCATACAGCCGGTCCGGCTCGGCCGGTTCGGCTCTGTTCGGTTACTTGGATTATTATGATTTAGGGCGGATTTGAATTTCCCAATTTAGCCCCAAATGTATTGACAAAGAAATTTTCTCTTATAAATTTTATCTACCAATCTTAATTTGTAAAATTAATTTCTGTTCAACTCAGTAAAATTAAGAAATTAAGCTTGAGGCCCTCATTAATTTTCTTTTAATTACTTGATTAGTACACTCAAAGGTTAAAGTTGGAAATAGTTTGGTTTGAACTTTGATCAATGACTCATAAGAAAGACAGCTCCATTGCTAAAAGAGTAACATGCTCATAGGCAGAGATGTTTCTTCTTCTCATAACAATATGCTGACATATCCAAAGGCAGCCAAACATACACATTATCATCCCTCCATTTTACCACTAGGCAAACAATTCACAAGAGACACTGCTGCTGGCTGGCTCTTGGGCCACTTCTCATGCCTTGCCAATGAATTCCACATCAAACAGAAGAACTGAATCTGGAGGAATAATGCATGAGCCTGCACCATGGCATATACAGTAGTAAGTTAGTAACCAAATAAGACTATCTTGCACTTCATCTGGTTCTACAAAGAGAGGGAACAAAATGTGACTGCTTAGCTTACCTCCTCTACATCCAGCTCCTCTTATGCCGTATGCGAGTTCTGGAGGAAGCTTCAAGGTGCGTTTTCCCCCTAATCAAGTTATAAAGACTAATCAACTTCTTGTTGTCATGGATTTGACAAGGGTAGTGGGATTAATAGGGTAAACATGGCGTTCATGGATTTTTACTATACCAGCAAGCATTGGAGGAATTCCATCACCACCTAGAATACCTTGATCCCACCCTTTGATAACCTGTGAGATTTCGAAGAATGCAAATTAACAATACTTCAATTTAGATAGAGAGGGCTAAAGGAGTCTTGCTTATGTGTGCTACGTGCAGTGAGGTGATTAGCAATGAGATTACTAAATGTGGTACAAATAGTTTTATTCGGAGTAAAATCTTAACACTGAAAAAGTTGGGCGATTTCATTCAAGAAGGGCATTGCCTTTTTACAGGCAGCAGTTTTTATGTTTAGTGGACAAGAGTTTCAAACAATGATCACAAACAAATCCCCTAAAGACCTCAAGTAAGGTTCTTGAGCAACAATATCAATATTTTGAAGGCAGGAGACACCACCCAATTTAGGGAAGTCCAGAGCACAAATAAGGAAAATTTTGGTCCAGGCAAACACATGAGTTGCTGCAAATTATGAACATATTCAAATAGTGATATGCATACCTCACCAACACCAACACGAAAGGTAAGGGGCTTCCCACGATTGTAGCTGCTATCAAACACCTTCCCATTCTCCAATTTCCCAACATAGTGTGCCTGCATTTGCATTACAAAATTGATCAGAACAGAACCCAGATACATAAGACCCTGATTTGCCCACTAGGTCCTAAAATTAATTCAACTCAACAATTATTAGACTTCTTAACAATTTTGTCTGTTTTAAGCAAATACAACAAAAAAACCAACAAACCCATGTTTAATTTTATGCAACAGAACCCATGGTATATATATATATATATATAGAATTCTTTAATACCCTAATCAGCTGTCCTTGAACAGCCTCAGGGCCATATCCCACAACTTTGTCACAGAAAGCGAGGCCAGAGGGAGATATAGTTAGCTCGCAAGTGGCCCCTTCAGCTGCTTGAGTGGGTTGAGGGGCCAAGAGTACATCAAGAAGGCCAAGACAGAAGCCAAAGCCAATTGCTTCTCTTCTCTTAAGCAAATTTGGGTTCTCATTTAGCTGCAGTACTTGTTCAGAAGAAGAAGATGAGCTTCTTCTCTGTGGATGGCTTAAGATTTTGACTCTTGATGTTTCTGATGTTGTGACATCCCTCTGGAGCAAAATGTTTTGTGTTCTCAACTTTCTGGGATTGCAAGTGCCAAGTGAAGATGCCAACGAACTCATTTCAATTTTCAACCAACCACTAATCCGATAGAGATAAATCAAGATTGGCTTCTGCAACAAAATTTTATTGTTCATGGGACTCTGGTTGAATGCTATATGGACCAACCCAGGAGCTTATATGGGCTTTGGTAATGACCAACTGGAAGCCCACTTAAGGCAGCCTGTGTACTACAGAATTTGCCAAAGAGATGAAATAAAAAAAATGTGAACTTTCATTCCATTTTTTGCTTTTCTGGCTGTTGATCTTAGGAAATGCCTAAACTCTCACACACTATACAAATGTTATAATTCGAACTCACAATCTTTCCAAATAGATACATAATCATACCATTCTTTAGCAATGAGTGTCCTTTCACAAAACATATCAAATGGCTAGAAGTCTGATTATGTATCTAATCTTTACAGAAATCGAGAGGTTGATTGATCTATTCTATATCACAGTTCTTTTTTTCTTTTTTAAATTTATTTAAAAAAAAAGCCTTGCAAGCAATATAGTTGATGTCTTCTGCAAACAGAAAATTTAGCTTGCTTAATGTGCTAAACTCTGCTCAAGGAATTTTATGATTCTATGACTCTAATTCCCACATCTATGACTTTTAAAACAGAAAAGCCTTACTTAAATTCATTGTGTTTCTATTTTATTTTATTTTATTTTTTGGTCAATTTCAGTTTGGTGCTCTGTGGTTTCACTCATAAGACACATTTGCCCATGTCCTCTCAATTTTAACAATAAACTACCCCAACATTGAAAATTTGTTGCAATGTGACTTCGTCGTTAGCTTAACCGTTAAAAATTCTGTTAAGTGATGAGTTGTCAATTTCAGGGAGATTTGACGAAAACCCCAACGACGGCATCACATTGCAACAATTGGAAAGACCGGGGTATCTAATTGCAAAAATTGAGAGGACGAAAACAAACATGCCTTACGAGTGAAACCACATGATACCAAATCGGAATTGACCTTCTTCTTCTTTTCTTTTTTTTCTTTTTTTTTTTTTTTGTTTTTGTTTTTGTGAAATGGGTAAGAAGTTGGTAAGAAGCTTGTTAATCCAGTAAAGAAGTTCATTAATCAATATTTAAACTTGAAAAGAAGTTTTGGTGGCATAGCTTCAGTGAACAGAACGTAATTTGCAGCTACATAAGCTCTTGATCTCTAGAATTTTCTATTTTCTCTTCACATTCAAATCGCTGAATCTAAATTTAGAGCTAGCCAATACCCTCCCAGTAAAAAATCTCCAATTACAGAATCTCCAACCACCCTAAAACAACTATATCCCCCACCACCCTAAAATGAATCATAGATAACCTCTGGGGGTCGTTTAGTATGTCGAATTGTCATAAATTTGACTAAATACTGGGATTATCTTGGATTCGCTAGGCCTAGCATAAAGCGGATAAGCCTTGTACTGCGTTTGGTGTACGATTGAACTAGGACAAAGAACCAACCGAACCAAACTAAACCAAACCAAAAAAGGAGGTTTTTGTGACCAAACCGAAAAGTCAACATTGGACTTGACCCGAACCATTGACTTTGGTTCAACTTCGGGTCTAAAAAATTTTAAACCGGTGGACCTGAACCAAACTGCATAATATTTAATTATATATGCATTTTCTAACGGTGGTTGCGGTTCAGAAACTGCGAATTCTTACCCAAACCGCAAACCGACCGACTATTTGCGATATGGTGATTTTTGAAACCGTAAAAAGCGGTCGGTTACCTGAATTAGCGGTTTAAAACTGCAAGTTCTTTTTGTGTCATAAAAATCCAATCTTCCACATTTTAGGCCCAATTTTGATGCTTCTTTTGAAGCTTTTTGAGTTCAAACATACTTTAACCCAAAAATATAAATTCACAACCTAAATAAATAAATTCACAACCTCTACTTCTCAAGCATATATAAATTCACAACCTCCTCAACTTCTCAAGCATTCACAACCTAAAGAAAATTGAAGTTACAATTCCAAGCATTCCAATTAAAGTTAAACTTCTCAAGTATTAACAACCTCAACTTCTCAAGCATTCCAATTCCAAATCCTTTACAGTGCGTTTGGATGAGAAAATTTAAAAGTACAAAGGATTTCATAAATGATGGAATTTAAAATGACGGAAATTAATGTTCTAGAATTTGTGAAGTTTCTTGTTTGGGTGACTGAATCAAAACACATAATTTAACCTTTAATTGTAAAGTTATCTTTTTTAAAGCTCAATCTCTCTTGGGACTTTAGAAATGACGACTTTTACATAGAATTTAAACTTGGGATTTATGATCTCCAAATTCCATATTTTTTTCCACGCGGAATTTCTAAATTTCTATGTTTTTTTATCCAAACACCGGAATTGGTTCATGTCAATTTAGAAATTTTGAGTTTTGTCAAAATCCCAAGTTTATTTTCCTCATCCAAACGCACCATTAAAGTTACAAACCATAAGGAAAATGCAATACAAAATGAATTAAAGTTACAACCCAAAGGAAAAATCCAATTTAAAGTTAATTAAAGTTACAAACTAAAAGAAAAATGCAATGCACCAATGTTACAAATAAAGTTACAAACTCAAGTGTTGGTGATGGTGAGTGGATTTGAAGGACTCCGTTGTGTTGTTTGAGCACCAATGTTATCTACAAAATGCAATTTTTTTTTTTTTTAATATAGTCGCGGCTTGCGGTAACCGCAAGTTTTGAAAATCAAATACCGCACATGCTGTTCGGTTCTTCATATCGCAAATACGGTTCAGTTTCGCGCAATTGCGGTTCCATTGCGGTAAATTGTCGGTTGATTTTTGCAATTTTTCTATTTAAAATGCCACCCCTAGCATTTTCCATGTGTCATTGCCTAATCGGCTTAAAGAAGAGTTTATGCGGAGTCTGCTTGCACTGGATCATTACCCTCACAAAGTAACCTAACCTAACTCGCTCACTCTCATTCGTCTCTCTCTCTCTCTCAGCCCTAAGAGCAACTCCACCCATTTGCCCTTTTTCATGGCAGGGGGGCTAGGGCAGCTACTATTCACGTGAATAGTGGTTGCCCTTGCAAAAAGCAATGTGTATTTCCACCTATTGCCATGGCAAAGGGCAATTACTATTCTTTCTTTTTTTTCACAATTTTTTTTACCTCAATAATTAATTTGAATAATATTTTCAGATAAGATTTTCAGGTTCCTACATGTTAAGACTATTCATATCTCATAAAATTTCCGGATAAGATTTTTTGGTTTAAATTTCAGATACATTTCAACATTCAAATTTCAGATAAATTTCAAATTTTAAATTTCAGATACATTTCAAATTTCAAATACATCTCAAATTTCGGAGGAATTTCAAATTTCAGATAAATTTCAAAATTCAAATTTCGGATGAATTTCAACATTCAAATTTCAAATTTCATATGAATTTCAAATTTCAGATAAGATTTTCATCCTCTAAAATCGAGCCACGTGTTATCCTTATCTGGCCAAAATTTTCTATAAAACCATAGACTCAGCTTATACCTCTCACGCCACATCTTTCTATACTTTCATTTCTCAAAGTTTAGAATTCATACTCCATTCTCAATGGAAGACATGAGGAGATGCTTGGAGAGGCAAGACGAGAAACAAATGAGAGAAGTCGTAGATGAGCTGAAAGGCAAAGATTGCAGAAAGAAGAAGATCAACAAGTTGTCATAGCAGTGACTTTGATTGATGAAGAGAACCAAGGTCGCCGCCGTGATTCACAAGTCGGCCGTGCTCCGAATGTGGACAGACATAGGCATTCTCAGGGTAAGAATCTTTTGCAAGATTATTTTATCCCAACTTCTTTGTACTCTGATGTTGATTTTCGAAGGCAACCCCATTTGTTCTATAAAGTCATGCATGATATTTGCAATTATGATGCATACTTTGTTCAAAAGTGTGACGCTGCTGGGGTTTTAGGACTTCTTCCGGAGCAAAAACTTACAATTGTTATACGAATGTTGGCGTATCGTTCATCTGCTGATTAGGTGGATGAGATTGCCCTGATGGGGAAGCCCACTATGTTAGAGGCCTTGGTAAGATTTTGTGATGCAGTCGAAACTTTGTACACTAGGGACTACCTGCAGATCTACGCCCAGGGACCTCCAACGGCTTTACAAAAGCGAAGCTTGAGATTTCAGGAATGATTTGTAGCATCGACTGCATGCACTGGCAATGGAAGAATTGCCCAACTGCCTGGCAAAGAGATTACGGAAATAGAAAATGCCAAAAAAGTATCATCCTTGAAGCCATTGTTGGATTCAATACATGGGTTTGGCATGCCTTCTTACCTGAGGTGGACCACATTTGTCAAATCAATTCCGAATCCCCGATCCTAGAAGCAAAGATTATTTGCTTCCTATCAAGAAGGATACAGGAAAGATGTCGAAAGGTGTTTTGGCATCCTCCAACCTCAGTGGTTAATTATTCGAGGTGCGGCTCGTATGTTTGATGAGGAGGTGCTGGAGAGCATTATGATGACTTGCATGATCCTCCATAATATGATTGTGGAGGATGAGTATGATTATGATGCTGCAGAGGTCTACAAACTGGATCCCATGAACACGGCCTTGACACGAATTTATGAAAAGCTCACGGGGCCAAGTGGAGAACCATTGGAGCAGGAACCATTGGTTAGGGATGGTCGTTTCATGACCCATATGATTGATCGATATACATAGATGCAACCTTCTTATATTCATGAAAGGCGTCAAGTTGACTTGATGGAGCATCTTTGGGCTGTGAAAGGCAATGACGGTGAATGATGGAGCATAGATGCTTTGGTTAGGTTTTATTTAGTTATGGTTTGGTTATGTTGTTTTTTTTATATTATGGTTTGGTTGTGGTTTGTTTTTATTATTGTGCTTTGGTTATAGTTTTTTTTATTATTTTATTATGCTTTGGTTGTGGTTTTTCCTTTTGAAAATGCAAGAAACATTAAAATATATATATATATATATATATATTAGGACATTAAACTTAATCAAACAAAAATTACAAAATATTTACCTCGCTACTAAGATTTTCCCCACTTCTATGGTTGCCCCTCACTTTTGCCAAGGCATCTCTCCATTTTCCCAACTCTTTATTGAGAATTTTCCACCTACTAGACAATGCCATTTCCGTACGAGTCAACCCCGGAATTCTTTCACAAAATTCGGCATGAATTTTTTTCCACATATGACAAAATTTCATCTCATTGCCTGACATGGGACAATGACTAATTTGGACCCAACACTCCGACAAGAAAACATCTTCCATGGTGCTCCATGCCCCTCCGGTTTCGATAGAAGAAGCCATAAAGATAAGAACAATTTGAAAGAGAATAAAATTTTGAGTAAAGAGTGAATAATAGTAGAAGTATAAGAAAATGTATGAGGATTGGTGTTGAAAGTGAAGGGTATTGATAGGTATTTATAGAAGAAAAAAGATTCATAATTTTTTGATATTTTTTTTTAAAAAAATTCAAATTTTTTTCATAATTTTATAGCCAAAAAGGTCAGCCGTTGGATTGGAGGAGGAGAAGCGGATCGGGCGCCTGTAAGGACACGTGTCTTCTAGTTATTGGAAACGCACAGGATGACGTCGGTGCACGCGAGTTCCATTTTTTTTTTACGACGTCATCCTCCCCTTGGGCTGCAGGTCGGGCAAGACTTGCCTTCGGGGCCAGCCCATCTTCATGAGTCCCACAGCTAGCCCAGAAAAAAGTGGCCCGTTGGAACTAGATTTTTCGCCTGGCCTCCCCCCAGCCTTAGGCTTGGGCTCCTCGGTGGAGCTGCTCTAACTCACACTCGTCGCCCCTCTCTTGGTCTCACTAGCTCTTGTCGTCCTCACCAAATCGATAGCGACGACTACCGCTAAGGCGTCATTGTTGTCTTTGTCGCTCTCTCTATCTCTTGTCTCACTCATCCCCTCTATCTCTCTCTCTCTCACCTCACCCTCTCCTCTCTCTCGCTCTGCACCTCTCTTTCTGCACCTTGACAACAATCCCCCATAGTTGAAGACCCAGATCGAGCTTTCATGTCTGATGCAGTAAGTAATCTGTTCTTTTCCTCACCCAAGTGGTCATGTCCTAGTTCTTTTACTTTCAGTTTCATCAATTCTTCAATATTTTCAATGTAGTTTGATGGCTATCTGTGATTTGCTCACTAATCTCAGATTTCAGTTTAGCTTGAAGTATTTGACAAAAGTGAAGATAACTGCTTGGTGATATCTTCACTTTATCTTCAATATTCTTCACTTTGAGTACCCATTGGTTGGTCTGTAGGGAAATTTTTTTTTTTTAAAAAAAGGCTTCTTTTTATTTTAACTTCAAAAAAGTATGGATATTTGACAAAAGTGAAGATTACTGATCGGTGGGACTGATATTTGATGCTTCATTTTGTATTTGGTTGATTAAATATTGATGGAAATAAAAAGTTAACATCCCGTGACACTTGGCTGAAATAGATTTCTTAAGAAAACGGAACAACAGAGCTTATAAGATGTTTTGAATGATAACTGATTGAGGAGTGTTTTGATTTGTGTATTTGAGTTGATTGAGGTGCTATAACTTGTTTTGATCTGTTTAAATGATTTGAGACAAAAACTGCAAACACTTTTTTTGGTTGGTGAAATTAACTAACGAGTTGGAGTATGATTCTGGTTGTTTGGTGAGTAATTTTTAATTGATACAAGTGGTTTTTTTTTTTTTTTGGCCAGCTCCCTTACTTGATACAATCATACAAGTGAATATGTTTGGTATTTAAAATTTAATTTGGTGTTTTACTTGTATTTTTTGTCATGGGTTGTAGAATATAATTTGGTGCTTTACTTGTATTTTTTGTCATGGCCTGGGATGTAACTTGTAAGAAAGAACTAATTTGATAGTTGGATGATGCTTGTGATTATGATTAGTTTAGAAACCTTAAAAAAGCAAGTTATAGTTGAGTTGAATTTTCAAGATTTGGGTAAGGAAAAACAAAATGGGCTTTAATGGATGGCCTGTTTGAAAAATTGGCATTGTGAAAAAGACTAACAAAATTGGGCTTTTGAATAAATAAACTAATTAGGTTTTGGCAATTTGACCCCAAAAAAAGTGGGTTGGGCTTAAAAAACTAGTATTGGGCTAAAGCCCAAAACCGACCAAAAATGTCAGAATTGAACCGGAGCCTATCAAGTCGGCCCATTTTTGACTTTGAGTTTGGACCCGACCCAACCTGAGAACCGATATCTTACTCGGTTCGGCTCATGAGTCACTCAAAATTATACTCGACCCGAATTGTGCCCAGGCCTAATGAAGACCTAAACATAAATTGTCGAACCTCTATCACCGTGGTCATCTGCAATCGTCATGGTCATCTGCCATCACCAAAGACGCATACCATCGCCTTCTGCCATCGCCGTCGTTGCCTGCCATCGCGGTCTGCAACCCATAATCGGTGGTTGTGATTGCCGCTTGCGTGTTGAGTGGTTGCTGCTGGCGCTTGGGTGGAATTGGTTGTAGAAGCTTGGGTCGGGACTAGTAGTCCCTCATTTTCACATGGGTTTCACTAATAACACATAAAAAGGTGTTTTTGGTGGGCTTAGGATTACTAATCCAAGTTAATACTAGGACCAGGTGACAACAAACATGGAATTAATTTTTAACCAAGCCAATTCAAGCCAACGAGGTGTAACAAACGAGCCCCTAATGTCTTGATCGTTAATGGCCTCGCAGCAACCGTGATCTCTACAAACCTCTAAACTATAAACCAATTCACTAACAATCTGCAAAAGCAAAACTCAAACCTATTTTGGGCGGTCAGATGTTTAGATTCAATATGATAATTTCCTCCAATATCTTAAATTGGTGCAATTGTGCAACCATGTGGCATCCGTAGACAATCATAATTCAATCTAGGTTCGAATGTAATGTACCAACGTTTCTTCTATTTGCACTTTCTCTACATTTTCTTTTTTCGATCTTATCATTTAAGAAAATCTATATTACATATTTTCATTCTAAAGATATGCTAATTCATGTCATACTATTCTTATTTATATACCCCTCATCTGAAGGTAGCCGCAGCATCATAAGAAAGTAACCATATGCAATATTGTTATTAATTTAGATGTTAGCACCATTAGAAATACCAACAACAATTATAGTTTATTTAACAATTCAGTTTTTTTTTTTGGTTGGTCGTTTTCAAAGTCAGGTTCACAATTGAGGACAGTTACACATTCGTCTTTTCTTAATTATACTATAAAGATATTAATTCAAGAGCACCTATATATATATATATATATATATATATATATATTATTTCTGTGGATTCCAACTTCTTCAGGTCATGGCTTACATGTGAAAGAATTGGTGAAGAAACTAATACAATGTGTAAGGAAAACAAAGGGGGTGAAACATAAAAAAAAACAAATTGATTTGAAAGAAAGGAACTACCAAAAAATAAGTCCTATAATGCATTGAGGAAACAAAACCGATCAACCGTTTGCAGTTGATACAGACACCTGAAACTTGATCCATGTCCCGATGTCAATGCTCATTTACCTGGAAATGTATCCACATCAGTCAGATTCTAGCCACCATCTCATGAGTATTTGATCGACTTAGTAGTTGCTTTGCCAAACTTAGAAACCTACTTGTGGCAGAAAAATAAATATATCTGATATGTTTTCTGAAAAGTACCAATAGAGCCTTTGAGCACAGCTGCAGAGCATGAAGAAACTACTCTGCTTTTTGCTCCTCAATCTTGTTGGTCTTGATCTTACAATCTGTTAGATAAAACCTCATAACAACCAAACCTGATCAATGCATTATTCTCACTCGTAAACAAGTAAACCATCTAAACACATCGAAAACTCACCCCAAGTTAGTATCATCCATGTAAATTTCATAAGTTCCCCAACGACAGATGGAATGGAAATTTTCTACTAGACTACTATCCACTTCTAACAAAACTAGAGCCCCTGACCTTCCTCACATGTTGGTTGACCATTAAATTCCTCACTCTTTCTGCATCATCCCACTTCCCACCCAAAGCATACAAATCTGAGATAAGAGAATAAACCCCACCATCGTTATCTGGTTTTACCATCTTCATGACCTGCTCAACCACTCGTTCGGCCATCTCAAACTGTTTATGCTCCTTACAAGCACATAAAAAAGCACTCCAGACAACAACATTGGGTTCAAATCTCATTTTCTTAATAACCTCATAAGCTTCCTCTAACAGTCCTGCCTTGCCATACAAATCAACCATGCATCCATAATGATGAATTTGAGGCTCCAAGCCACTTTCTTCAATCAACTTGAAATATTTTCGGCCCTCCTCAACTAGTCCTGTATGCACACAAGCACTAAGAATTCCTGTGAAAGTCAATTCGTTAGGTCTTACACCAGATTTTTGCATCATCTCAAACAAAGACAACGCTGCTTTGCTGTAGCCATGTTGTGCCGATCCACAAATCAATGCAGTCCAAGTCATGACATTCCTTTCTTGCATCAATTCAAAAACCCCTGCAGCTCCCTTCAAAAACCCACACTTAGCATACATGTCAACCAGAACTGTACCAATCTCCACATTCAACTCCCATCCATTCTTGACCATAAACCCATGAACTGATTTCCCCACAAGCAACCCAAGATGACCCAGGTGGGCACAACCGGATAAAACTGAGCCTGCAGTCACTTGGTCAGGTTTTAAACCTCCATCCATTACCATATCCCGAAAGACTGACAGCCCATACTCTTGATTGCCATTGTTCACATGCAGTGATCATGGCAGACCATGATGCAACATCTCTCAGTGGCATTTCCTCAAAAACCAAACGTGCTCTCTCTACATCCCTCGACCTCGAATACCCTGCAATCATCGTGTTCCACGTGACCGTGTTCTTCTCAGGCATTTCATCGAACAGTACACAGGCATCCACGAACGAGACAACAACGTACGCGTGGAGAAGTGAAGTGGCCACATAAACATGATTGCCAAAGCCAAGTTTCATGATATGGGCATGGAGGTGTTGAATGATTTCATGATTCCTTAACTGGGTACATGATTTTAGCGTATAGAGCATGGAAAAACTATCAAAAGGAACAGACTGACGGTGCATTTGAGAGTAGATATGAAAAGCTTTTTGGGGGGAAGAAGCATTTCGTATAGCCGAAGCCCAAGAATTGAAGCTTTTGAAGAAAAAATAAAAGGCGTGGTTAGTGGGTCTTATTAGACGGTTGGAGAGCGACACAACGATGGATTGCATTGCTCGTAAGCCTTGTATAGTTTCATTTGAAAAAACAAGCAGTTGGCGCGCTCTGTGTATAACGTTTTAGCTGTTTGGAAATTTTATAAATTCAAATTAAATCTTTCAGTAAATATTAAAAAGCAAAAAAAATTAAATTAAATTAAATGGAAAAGACCAAAATAATTAGTGATCCAATTGAATATCCGAGCACAACAGGGATCAAAAAGGTATTTCACCCTTTAAAAAAAAAACCTATTTTAAACTAATTGAAATCCTTTTTTGAAAAACACCTGCTTTAATTTAGGGTTTAGGGTTGAGAATAAAAAAGGGATGAAGTTAGTATGGCAGTTGCTTGGCAAATTGAAATGGATGAGCCATCTTGGGAATTGATATCAAGCTTTCGAGGAAGCTGCAGAAAAGTCAGGTTGCAACTCAGAACTACTCCTCAATCAGATTGGAGCATCCAACTGTTGGCCCAAATCCCAAATTCCAACAAATCCTATGACAATCAAAGCAAAGGATGTTATTATTGCGATCAATCTAACAAAACAAATGAGCCATCTTAACAAATTGAAAGCTCAACCCAAGTTAATATCATCCAGGTAAATCTCATGGGTTGCCCGAGGACAGATGGAATGTTAACATTCTACTATCCGTTCTAACAAACCTAGAGCCCTTAACCGTCCTCGCATTTTGCTTGACCATGAAGTTCCTCACTCTGTCAGCATCATCCCACTTTCCACCCAAAGCATACAAATCCGAGATAAGAGAATAAAGCCGATCATCGTTTCCTGGTTTTACCATCTTCATGGCTTGCTCAGCTACTCTTTCCGCCATCTCGTACCGTTTATGCTTCATACAAGCAGACAAAAAAGATTCCCAGACATAAATATCTGGTTCATGTCTCATTTTCTTAATTACCTCATAAGCTTCTTCTAACAGTCCTGCCTTACAATACAAATGGACCATGCATCCATAATGCTGAATTGTAGGCTCCAAGCCACTTTCTTCCATCAACTTGAAGTATTTGCGCCCCTCCTCTACTAGTCCTTTGTGCATACAAGCACTAAGAATTCCTGTGAAAGTCTGTTCACTAGGTCTCACACCGGCTTGTTGCATCTTCCCAAACAAGGAAAATGCTGCTCTGCTGCAGCCATGTTGTGCTGATCCACAAATCAATGCAGTCCAAGACATGACACTTCTTTCTTGCATCAATTCAAAAACCCTTGCAGCTCCTTTCAAAGACCTACACTTAGCATACATGTCAACCAATGTGGTGCCAAGTTCCACATTCAACTCCCAGTGATTCTTGACCATAAACCCATGAACTGATTTCCCCAACAACAGCCCATGGGTACCCATGCGGGCACAAGAGGATAAAACTGAGACTGCAATCCCTCCGTCAGGTCTTATACCTTCGTTCTCATTCATTACCATACTCCGAAAGAGCAATAAGGCATGCTTATGATTGCCATTTTGCACGTACCCACTGATCATGGCAGAAAATGAAGCGATATCTCTCAATGGCATTTCCTCAAAAACCAAACGCGCTCTCTTTACATCCCCAGATCTCAAATACCCAGAAATCATTGTATTCCAGGTGACCGTGTTCTTGTCAGGCATTTCATCGAACAGTACACAGGCATCTTCAAGCGAGGCAGTAGAGTGCGCATTGAGGAGTGCACTGGCCACATATAGATCAGATCTAAAGCCAAGTTTAAGGATGTGGGCATGGAGATGTTGAATGACTGCATCGCTCTTCAATTGGGTGCATGATTTCAGCGTAAGGAGCATGGAGAAGCTATCGAAACGAACAGATTGACGTTGCATTTGACAGTAGATACCCAAAGCTTCATGGGGGGAAGGAGCATTTCGTATAGCTTTAACCCATGAATTAAAATTTTGGACAAACCAACAAGAGGCATGGTTTCTGGGTTTGATCAGATGGTTAGACAGATTGACCAAGGATTGCATTGTTTGTTTAGTTTCGTAGGAAAATTAGAGCTGCTCTATGCATAACGCTTTACATACATTGCTCTCCTCTCTTTCCTCCCATTCCCATGTAACACTCATTTTAAAAAATAAACTCAAATAAAAAATAAAGAATAATGTTACTTTTACCACATTTGTATATCACATCTTTACTTTATACCATCTTAAGTGGCAGATGAGGTGGGCAGCCACATCAATTAAAATTATTTAATATTTTCTTTTCTTTTATGATTTATTCCAATATTTATTTTTCTAATTGTCCTAATTAAAATACACTTAATTGATTTAATTGATGTGGCATATAATATTGACGTGCCACATCATATAGTATAGAAATGTGGGATAAAAATGTAATAAGTGTAGCATTACTAAAAAATAAAACACTAAAAGGGAATATTACTTCGATATAAAAAGCCTGGAATATCAAATCAACTGTAGGATATAAAAAGCTCAACCAACTGAACTATCATTTATTGGTTAAATATTACCAATAATTTTATATTAAAGGCAATCTCACGAGTTTAGAACCACATGTTTGAGGCTACAATTTTGTAATATAAGTTTAATGGTAGAGAGTCGGGATCCAAAGTGTGTATAAATTCAAAATATAAGAGTGGCACAAATTATGTGACCCAAACTCCAAAAATTCCTTTCAAGTTTGTGTAAAACTTACAAAGGTATGTGTGATTCCTTAGTAAGTTTTTAAGATGTTAGTACCCTAAGGACTTGTTTGGTAGGGAGGCCTAGACTTTATTAGATAAATGCTTATATTTTGTGTGCATTGAAGGCATAATATGGATATGTTGCCTAACTTGGAGGAAGAATGGAGACTATCTATAAGAAGTTAATGACTAAAATTTATCCCCCTAATCCCCTTGAAATTAGTGGGATTATGAGGGATAAGTTTTAGTCATTAACCTCTTATGAATAGTCTTTCTTCGTCCTCCGAATTAGACAACAATATCCATATTATGTCTTGATTGCACATAAAATGTAGACATTTTGCTAGTCTAATCTAATCTTCCCCAACAAACGAGACCTAAATACCAAGTCTAGTTCCATGCCGTCACATGTGTGAGCGGGTGTAATTTTGATAATTGAGAATGTGAAAGAATCTAGTAAAACAGTTGCTATCTCCGTGATATTTCTATGCCCTAAAAAAGACAAGCGATGAACCTTTTGGTTTTTTTTTATCAAAACAAGCGATGAACTAGTCCATCAATTTTCTCACATACCCAATTGAGAATTAGCATGACATAAACTGAAAGCAGCCAGAATTATACAAATATCCATAGCTGAAATGGGCTTTCTGGAACAGAATATGGGCTTTTTGGATTCAATGCAACCATAAAATAATGACTTGATGCGTTGGTCACTACTTGCAACAAAACATAAAAAATCTAGAGACTGTTTATATATTAATGGATTTAATAGATGTCAAGAAATCATTGGCTGCTGATCAAATTAGACAGCATATAATTGAAGTGTAAACTTTGATTATCACTTGAACACTTCATCTGTCCTTATCCCCCTTTTTTTCCCCAGTTGCTCCAAAGCTGGATGGAACTACTATTTATTTATTTATGTCTTTTCAGTAGTTGTATCTGCCACTTCTCAGATCCTTCTTTCCAAAACCCAATTGGTGTGCAGAAGATTTATCCACCTATGAATTATAGTTTATTTCAATTTGTATATCAGGAAATTATAGACGCATATGATAGCAGGTGCCATCATTTGTGTAATATTGCTGCTGCTTGGGGCCATGAGCTGTTATGTTTATACCTGCAATTTTTATTGATCATGTTTACAAGACATTGACAAGCTTAAGAGATCTATCAAAACTCAGCATATCCCAAAAACAACAATCATATATTTTGAGTTGCAAGATCAGAAGTTCTTACCTAATGACTTAAAAATGACACGAAATAAGCTGCCGACATCGACCGGAATGTTCTACAAATGCATAAATGGAAATGGTCACATGACACTGCTACATCGATATAACCCTAGAAGGAAATTAGGCCCGTATGGATCCTATGATTGGATTTTGAATTTAGATTTCTGATCTATGAATTTTCGCAGCTGATGTAGCACACAAGGGGGGGCAATGATGGTCAATGACTCCTTGCAATATATCAAAGAAAAGTCTTCGGAATAGAGACATGCAGTGAGACAAGTAACAGCAGAAGGAAAATGTTGTAGAAGAAAAGTTATGAAAAGGAGTGGGGGTTATTAGGGCAACTAATTAATCATAATAATTTGATCCATGAACAGTAAGTAGATTGATATTTTTTTAGTAGTGGGTTTAATCAAGCTTGTTTTGGCTTTTGCACATAAAATTTCTTCGAAGTGATGATCATTAAAATTGATCAGGGCCAAAAGAAGAAGGAAGGATGATTATGGAAACTGTCGGTAACATTACTATATACAGTGAAGTTTATAATGGACTGGTGGTCCATCATTCTAATTAAATATTGGTGATGATCATGGAAAATTTAGTTGACCATTTACTGCATAAAAAGCCCGGATTATGATTTTGCCTCCCTTAAGCATAGGAATTAAAAATTCTAAACATACTCTCTTTCTTTTGTCGAGAACTTTCCCTTTTGAAAAGAGCGATAGCATACTACAATGATGCTAGGACTCGAACTCATGACCTTTCTTGAAAGAGCAATTACTCTAAACCATTAAACTAATGGTTCTTTGCATAAACCTATTTAATTAATTTGCCAAGGCTTGAGCATAATTTGTGTATAAACCCCAAAAGGAAGACAGTAAACAGTAAACCGATGACTCATACAAAACAACAAAAGAATAAAAGGGTTGAAAAAAGTTGGGGATGATTTAACTTGTGAACTTGTGATGAGGGGCGTGCTGCTGTCTGTTCTGTTCAGCCATGGGAAACACGCAGATCTGATAAATATTTGGTTTTGGATTAATATACACTTATTCATTATACCTTTGAAAAAATTGGGGATGAAATGCTGTTTCTGACGTAAGTTGGTATATTGAGGTACTTAAGCCTGTTCCCATTAGCTTCCACTAGCAAACAACGTATATCAACCTTATATATTCCTCCCCGTACAGGCATAACCTAGATAGACAAATAGAGTGACATACAACAATACATGTAGATGCAACCCCACTTTTGCACTTGCAAACCAACAAACTAAGAAGTGAAGAACAAATATCGAATTCAAGAGACCCTAATTCTAAGAGCATTCATAATAGGCTTCCTAAATCACTTTCTTAGACAACTTTTAGGGAGAAATTGAAAAAATACAACTTCAACTATGTTTCTTATTCACATCTAAAATAGAAAAACCTCTAGGAGCTTTTATATCTGATGAGAGAGAAATGACTCATAATCACTTCCTATAATTTAATGCTGCTTTATTTAATGAGTATATCAAATCTTTAATTAATGTTAATTATTTTTGAATAAAGATAGACCAATTAAAAAAGAGTAATAACATTTATGACTCGCTAAACTAGAGAACATGATTGGAGTTTAAATTTTTTAGAGAGCTCTTAAAATAACTTTTAGAGATTTTCTATTCAAACCTCACACTTCTCTTAGTTCACCCCACGTTCTAAGTTTCACCACAACTTTTAATTTAAATTTTCACAATTTCTAAGGAAAACCTCATTATCTTCCCAAACTACCATTAAATACACCACAAACTAAAAAAATAAGAACTAAAAGAGATTTTCTATTTAAACCCCACAATTTCTTTGTTCCTAGCAAAAAAAACACAAACAAATGAAACCCCAAATCCAAAATTTAATACTTTTTAGAGAAAGAGAACAACTTTACCTCTCTCCAAGAACTGTAACTAGAATTCTAACACTTGGGTATTGTTGAGTTGAGAGAGAGAGAGAGTTTGTAAACAAGAAGTTGGAAGGAGGTTTCTAAAACTTAATATGAAGAGTGGTAGGATGTGTGGGGTGTGTGTATAGATGTATTAGGGTTAATTATTAAGTTGGATGACCTTTTTTGTCTTTTTACACAATAATAAAACTTACAACTTAATTATTTAAGTAGTGGGGTAAATAAAGAGAAGTGCGGAGATTTAAATAGAAAATCTTTAACTTTTATATGTTTTTAGCTAAATTTTAACAAAAAAATAGTAAGCATGATTGTGGATGATCTAAGGCGTTTGGTTCTTGGGAAAAAAAGGTTTGGGAATAGGCAATCATTTTCCATGGGAAAGGAAAATGAAACCCAAGCTGGATTGAGGGACTCATTTTCCCCCCTCATTTTTTCAATCTAGACTTACCAAACATGAAAAATGAAATAATTTTCCATTCCCAAACCCCTGTTTTTTCCCGCGAACCGAACGCCTTCTTCTTATTCTGCACATGGAACTATCTAATCTTAAGCTTGTATGAGTAACCTGGTGTATCACTTGAACAGAGCAAGCTATAAATTCGGACTTGCATTGCATCTGATAAACACCAAAAAATGGTATGTAAAGAATGCACGCAAATTTTACTTCATGCTCCACAAGAAAAATGGACTTTTCGACCAAAACAAAAGAAAAAGACAAAGGGACTTTGTGAAGAAAACGAGAAAAAATTATAACTGTTCTCTCAGTGCATCAATGATGTTTTTCTCTTTAATGCGAGAAAATAACTAACAGACCATCAACAATGATGTTCACAGTGGGGCCAGGAGAGACAATTTTAACAATTGTACGTGAAAGGTGGGAATTGTGGAAAGATAAACAAGTCGGTTTCATTCGATAAGGAGAATGTGTGTGCTTTCTCTCCTCTCATTTGTCTGCTTTGCTTTTCCACGTGATTTTCTCCTCAGAAATATTAATCTATGAGGAAAAAAATGAATTAACTAAGACGGATGAATAAGGAAATGCAAGAAGGGGCAGGGAAGAAAATCATGAAAGCAAGGATATCCAATCACCATCTTCTTCGTTGACACCAAGAAAATATGATTGACAACCTCAAGCAACGGTTGAGTGAAGAAAAGATATGCCGCCTATTCTGAATATAACTGGCATCAAACATACAAATGTAGAAATTATGTCCAACAAATGATGGGGTTACCTTTAAATCATTAGGCCTTCCCTCTTCGGCCTTCCCGCATATGGACATTATCATTCATCCTCGATATATGAATCAACTGTATATGAATTTTTTGATGTGTCCGTCACACTGTTACATGATGTATAGTAGTACCCCACTCATGATATAATAAATATTATATTTATTGATAATATTTTTTTAAATATAAATCATCAACTACTCATGTTGTGACAAGTAAATTAATAACATGACCCAATCACACCCAAATATTTTCCTCTTGGATATTTGATTTTTATATTTAAATGTGCATTAGCTAAGGATATGTAACACATCACATCATTAGAGAGAGAGAGAGAGAGAATTTAATTATTAAGTAAAACAAAAAGATCAAAATCAACTTTTAATTATACTTAGGGTAAACTAATTGTTACTTACATTATGCACTGTTGCTAAACCAGCAGTTTATGCTTACTATACATATGATTAACTAAGCTTCTCATGCATGCCTAATTCATGCATATATATACCAAGTGTTTACAGATGTTATATTCCCCTTATATTATATTGAGGATTCTTCAAATAATTTTATTTGAGGATATCCTTTAGGGTCCTCTATGAATTTTTTTATCAACGATCCAAAATCATTTAATTTTTAAGTCTTCGTTCATAGATCATTCCTTGCCAAAAATTATGTAAATTAAAAATCATTAAGGGATCTAATTGGGACCAACAAAATAGACGAATACGATGCTTCAAAAAAATATTATAATAACAACAATCGAATTGAGTGGCCATATTTTTTAGGATTCAAGTGAATTTTTTGCAAAAATGATCTTTTATGGAATATCTAAAAACTAGACAATTTAGATAATTGAAATACAATGTGTGGCGGACACTACAAGGGTGTCCCTCAAATAAGATTATCTGAGAGAGATCGCTCAACTGAAGCTCCATGTTACACAAATATATACTAAATATGATCCATATAATATGAATTAATCCTCAAATCAAACAGTAATTGAAGGATGATCTTACGTTGAGAATCATCATGCTTTGTGCATTAGACACTAAGGCCATCTTCAGTCATGGACTATATCCCAAATATAGCCCTAATGCAAAACTCATCTCTAGTCATGAGCTAAATAAAATTTTGACCAAATTTGAAGGGCCACATTTGGCCCTTTAGCCTCCAACCAGCCAAATGTAGCCTAACTTTGCTTAGGCCAAATTTATAGTGAGCCTCATTCATGTGCTTTTCAACAACCAATCATTAAAGCACTCCACTCCCTTTTCAAAATAATAAAATATGAAGGACCCTAAAATATATCCTTGCATTGGAGATGGAAAAATTTAGCCTTACACTATTTTTTAAAAAATTAATATTTTGAGGGGCTAAATTTTTAGCCCTAGACTACATTTAACCTATGACTGGTGATGGCCTAACTCATACTCAAGTAAGATTCAAAATGTAACCAAAGAAAATTGTGGTAATGAGTTGAGGGAGCCATAGCTGATGAGACAGGCTAGGAAGCTAAATGAGTAAACCCAAAGTTAATTAAAGGTTCTCCTCTCTCTTTCCACCCATCTGCATCATACGTATAAAGCCAAATTGAATGAAACATATATACTTTATTAAAGCAGATATGCATCTTTTTTTTTCTAAAATTGGAGATTTCAAGAAACATATATAAGGAAAACTAGCCACGTCCAGACTAGAAGATATAAGTGCACTATACTATAGAAAGGGTTGGAACTTGGAGGGATCAATATAGCTAAGGATATGGGCCATAAATGTTGCAGTAAACAGAAAGTCAAGAGAGGACTATGGTCCCCTGAAGAAGATGAAATGCTAATCAATCACATAAACACCTATGGCCATGGTTCATGGAGCTCTATCCCAAAACTAGCTGGTAATCCCTTTCTCAATTGATTCTTTCTTATAAATTTATATAAATCTCTCCCTTAATTTCAAAGATGTCGTTTGGTGAGCTTGTTCTTTGTATGGTTTTAATTTCCTCTGTAATATTGCAGGTTTGCAGAGGTGTGGAAAGAGTTGCAGATTAAGGTGGATAAACTATTTGAGACCAGATCTCAAGAGGGGTTCATTTTCTGAGCAAGAAGAGAGAACCATCATAGATGTTCATAGGATTCTGGGCAACAAATGGGCTCAGATAGCCAAGCATTTGCCTGGTAGAACAGATAATGAAGTCAAGAATTTCTGGAACTCATGCATCAAGAAGAAGCTCATTGCACAAGGTTTAGATCCCAACACACACAATCTTCTCCCTTCTTCCAAAACTAACCATAGCACCAACAACAACATTAGTGAATGCTCATTTTATCCAACTCTGCCTAAACCCTCTTATTTTTTCCCTGTAAATTCACATGTCTCAGACACTTCCATAGACATATTGAAAGCACATTTTCAAGCATTATCTTCTATTTCCTCCTCTCCTGATACTAATCATATCAACCCTGACCACTCATTGCACGGAAGCTCAACCCTATCATCTGTCCACGAATACCGAAACCATAATACCGTTTGGACTCTGCAAGAAAAACTTAATTCAAATGCTTTCATGGAGGCCATGAATCAACCCTCAGTTGGAGCTAGTGTCCCAACCTCCTCTTGTCACTCATATCCACTATCAGAGCTTGAGATTGTAAATGAGAATTGCAAATGGGGCACTGGTAACTTTGAACCCACAAAACCTGATGAAGAAATGTTTATGCAACCGCAGGAGGAGAAGGCTTGTGAAGTGGGAATTGAAAAGGCCAATATGTTGATTGATGAGCAGACCAATATGGATGCTTCATTTGGGAGCTCTAACTCTGACTTTGATTTTGTGGAGTCTACACAATTGCCTTATGGATTGTATAATTACCATCTGAGTCCAATGATGGATCAACTTCAATGGAATGGTTAGCAACTTCAGCACTTTCCTTTTGGGGTTGGGGGGCTTTTAACATTTGCTTTTGCTTTTGTAATTTTGAGACTCTCCTCTGCAAATATTAATTTCGAAGGAGTGACATAGTGATTTTGACACACATAACAATTGTCAAATTTTAATTTAGGAGCTTAGAATATGATTTTATCCTTCTTTCTTTTCTTTTTCTTTTTCCCTTTTAGAAGAAGTCGTTGTGCAATTATGTACCAAATGTGTGCCAATCTTTTGGCTTCTCGCTGCCAATTCAACAATCGTCACTATTATCATATCATGTTTGGGGTATGGAGTTTGCCGTTGTGTTCATTTTGGATTACTAAGCCATTTTCCTTGCCACATGTTTCGTGGCTAAAAACCTTTTCTAGAGTGTATTCGTGATCGTTTATCACGACAATGCAACTAATAACATGGTCACTTTTTATACCAACACCTTTTCTAGAGTGTTTTCTTGTTTGATCAATTATCATGACAATGCAACTAAGGACATAGTCACTCTTCCATACTAGGGTGGGCTCCAGTCCCGTGCAAATATTTAGAAAAACATAACATTAGTGCTAAATTTTAGGAAGTTCACATATTGAGTGGAAATTAGTCCACCTCATTTAAGAAAAAATTAGTCCGCTCCACCAAAAGTCAAGGCCCTTAATCATTGGAATTAGACCCCGTTCACAACAACTTCTTAAATGAAAAACAATTATAGTCCACTTCTATAAAAATCATGGCTTTGCACTTACTAACTATCTTTTCACGTCAAGATAATGTAAATGTTCTGTACATTTATCCTCTCACTTGTTCCATCCAAAAGTTTATACACAAGTTTTACTAGATTAATCTCAACAAGTACACTTTCGATGAAGTACAAATTTCATGAACACGAACATGTAAGAACCAAAAACTAAAATATCATCTAGTAATCATCATAATTTGAATTTGGATAACACAATGGGCTGGTTGAAAGATCCGACCCATTTGGATTTGGGTGGACCTAAACCAACAATATGTGGTCGCAGCCCAACCTTGTCGGCCAAAAAACCTAGGCTGGACAGAAGGCCCAAAACCTATTACAATGCAGCCCTAAGATTTTCAGGGCAATCCCTCAACGTACGTCTCTCTGCTTCCGCCACCTCAGCGCTGGGCACCAACTGGCAGATTATGGCCGGGACTCGTGACCGTTTTGCATGAATCCCTCCACCGTTTCAACAGTCTTACTTCTGCTCCCTTCTTCTCTGCACTAAACAACACAAACACACAGGTTTTTCAACGTTTCTCTCTCTGTCTGTGCAAAAGCTATGGCAGGAGGTATATATATCATCCCTTCAACTTTTGTAGGTTTAATTTTTGTGGGTTCTTTTCACACTGCTGATAACAATATGAATTCGGGTTCAGAACTTCCTGGGTTTTACTATGATGCGGAAAAGAACAGGTACTTCCCCACCAAAGGTCCAATACCCGGCTCCCGTCGTGTGACTACTGCTGCTTCTTCTTCCAGCGCTCAAACACCGGCCCAGGTACACTAGTTGTTCTGCATTTGAACCCAAATTTTGTATATTTTCCCGGAGTTTTGCCTATTTTAAAGTTTGTATCTTTGTTATTTTTTTATGCTTCTCAGCTTAAATGAGCTCAGAATTGTTTCTATGGTATATGGGTTCTGGTTGAATTTGTATTTTACTGCAACTTCTTTTTCGGTTTGGGGGTGGATTGGGAGTAAAATGTTGTGTTCCACTTGCTCTGGTGATGTTCTTTAGTTTCTTATTGTGAGTTTTTCATGTCACACTGACGGGATTTTCCTGACAATTGATCATTAGAATCGAGCTAATCTCATTCCTTGAAAAAAATTTGGCATGCTGAGAATTTTCTCTGTGTTACACGTTAAAGTTGTTATCTTTTTAATGTATGGAGTGGTAAGCAGCGTAAAATCTCATGGTGATCAGGTACTCGTAGTGCAACTTTTTCTTTGGCCTTGGGTTAACATACTAATGACTTTCATCATAGATTTGCGTCCAGTGTTGTAAAGAAACTAGTGAATCCCTAAGCCTTCTGTTGTATGTATTTTCGTATGGTATTACTTATTATTCACATAGATTTACAGCAGCTGTTTCTTCCTGTTAATCTGCATCTTAAATCCCTCCATATTTATAGCTGCTGCTTATTCTTGGTTTATTTATTTATTTTTTATGCTTTTAGTTAGGCTGGTTACTATATTTTCAAAAGGACTTTAATGCTGGTTCTGATTCATCTTGTTATAGGTGAGCAATTCATGTAGGCGAACCAGAGTAAAAACTTCTAAGCTGCTTCATGACAGGGAGTTATGTGGTAATCTCATCGCTTCCAGTAAAGGAAGGTGTAACTTTTATGAGGAATTCCAAAAGGCGCAAGTATCCCATCCTGTGGTATGTTGATTTACTATAAGGCTTCATTCTAGGACTTTAAGTTCAGTTTTCCAGTTATGTTCAAATTTAGCCCATTATGATTCCAGCAATTTTTTTTCGGGTTTTACTTTCTGCTTGATTGTTTATGACCCATATCTGATAACGCAGGTTGTAATTTATATTCTGTGGGAAATTTATAATTTTATTGTTATCTCAGTGTTCTATGAATTGCAGGTTTGGAAATATCAGGGAACAAATCAATTAGGTGATGGTGCTTTGGAGCGGATCCGCATGGATGTACAGACAGGAGAGGGACTAACTGATACGGACTTTGTATTAGCAGGTGGCGCTGATGGCTCTTTAAGGTAGAATAAAGTTGCAGTCTGATGTAATTTTGCATGCATATTTTCTTGTTTTAATAATGTTTGATATGTTAAAATTTGTCATAAATTGATAATAGTTTTGGAATAAGGTATGGTAGCATGAATAAGTGATTGTGTATAGGGTTTCGAGACTTTGAAAATGGATCTGTTCTGTCAGAATAGTATGAGAACTTGTGCAGTATTTAGTTTTTTAGTTCTAAATAAATAGCATTAATGCGCTATGGCTACTGCATAATGGGGGTTGCTTTAAGACATGTATTGGGTTGCTTTAAGACATGTATTCAGGTACTCATGTATTGAAGTAAAAAAGAACCATGCATGTACAAATATAAATTCTACTACTTTCCTACTGTAGAATAAAATAAGAAGGAAGTGGTTTTGTTTCATTTTGGAGACATATGAAACAACAGAACAAAGTAGAAACTGCTCCACCTTTTGTATAGGAGCGAACTGTAGGAAATTGTCAGATGTCATTATTTCTCTAAACAGCCTGCAATCCATTTATCATGTGATAAACACAAGGTGTTGATTGGGGCCTTTATTTAAGAAGATTTTCTAATACGTGTTGTTTGAGGTATTGAAGAATTAACATAGTGTGTCTTATTGTATACGGTATTTAAGCATGTCTGAGCATGTATGTTCGGTGACAGCATTGAACATTTTTTGGTTGATTTTTGAGATTCACATATCTAGTTTCGACACGACAGTTCACATGTCAATCTGGAATGGTTCCTTTGATGGAAAGGTTTAAGAGAGTTTCTCTCCTTTCCTTTCCCTCCCAGTTTTGCTTGGAAGTATTAGCTTCAGTTGGAATTTGGATTTGGATGTCTTACTTAAGTATCCTAGATCTCCCCAACTAGTGGCTGTTGTGGGACCTAGATATATGACAATCTCCTTTCATTTATGCCATGGCATCCTCACTGAAAGAGGAATAAATGATGGCCCTTAGTAATGCAGAACACAAGCATTTACCTGCTCATAATAAGTGCTATCAGGTAGTGAGAAGGGCAGCGCCCTTTCCCTCACCATAAGGAGCGGTTGTGATAACCACGGTCTTTAAGGGACATATGGGAAATGAGCTGACTTGGCTGGCTCTGATACAACTTTAAAGACTTCTTAAAAAGCTGCAAACCAAAGCTTGTAGCATTCCTTCAATTGGCCCCTTCTTTAGAGAATTTTTTTCTTTTGTGAGGATATGAATCCACCAAAATTGTAACATGTGTGCAATGCTAAATTCTAAACCCTAAACCCAGTGTCTTATAATTCAAGTGGATTCATAACACCACATGGCTGTCACAGACAACAATCTTTTCCTTCTCCACCTTTCTACCTATTAGCTTACTAATGCTAGTGTTACCATCAATATATGTTATCGTATTACTAGCATTGGTGTTAGCATTGACATAATTCTCTACTAGAAACTTCTTTTTCCGTGACATTTGGGCCTTTGGTTTCTGTTGATAACTAAGCTTTTCTGTTAGCTCTGACGTGGTCCTAAGTGATTTCATTCCACCGTGGGGTTGTCAACAAGTACTTTCAACAATTTTCCATTGTGAGATGAGGCCCTGCTGAGTACTTTGACCCCATAAAATCCGTGCTCCTTACTTGCAGTGCTCTTGCTGATTAATGGCACTAATGTCTCCTAGACTGTGAGATTGATCAATGCTACTGTTTGTAGTCCATATAGTGTGGAAATGCCACGCACTCTAAGTTCTTCTTTGTGCTGTTTTGAAAAGCACCATCTCAAATTCTCTTTATGTGCATCATGTTTTAGAGTGGTTTATATATTTATTTCTAGTTTTTTGTTTTTTTCCAATGACATAGTTTCAATTTCTGTCTTAATCTGCTTGTTACTATGATATGAGTATCGGTGTTTATTTGTATTACACGTGTCTTTTGGAATTCTTATCCTATGGTTCTTGGCATCTCTATTTCCAAATAAGTTATTACTAATCTCTCTGAAATATGATGCTCTTGCAGTATTTTTGAAGTTGGGAAAGTTGGGCAGGGTCTTGAGTACGGGATGAAATGTAAGGCAGATCGTGTCTGGCCACTGTTGAACGAAAGTCAACTAGAGTGTAGTGAAGTGCCTGGGCACATATGGAGACCAGCTCAAGCTACACCACGAATGCCATCGAATATATCTCGTATAAAATTGTTTGGAAAGCAGTCTCCTGGCACAGAAGATGAAAGCTCACGCACCCAGCATATGTTGTATCCTTTCATACATTATCAGACTTCTTCTTCTTCTTACTGTTTAATATAGAATACAAGTTTGATGCTTGTGCATGCACACATGTATTTGTTGGACTTAAAACTCTTACAATACTTTCTAGACCTTCTTAGCTTATCCGAAAAAGTTTCCAGTATGTATCTTATTGAAGAAAAAACTAATCTTTACTTCTGCAAAGCCTTAACACGAAAAAAAAAAACAGGGTATCAACGTTGGGATGTGAGAGGGCTGGTGGGAGTCTTGTGGTTATTAACCTTGTTGAACTACTAAATTTTAATCCAAATAGGCTTGTCTTAAGGCGAAACATTTATGAGATTGCAACTTTCAACTGCACTATTTGGACTGCAGATTGTGAACCTGATGGGAGTCGTGCAGTGATTGGTAAGTACTATTTCCTTTTTATATCATTATATTTTAAACTGTGTTAGTCATGATTCATGGTAGCTTTAATGTTCTCTTATTTGCGGGTTAATACAATATGATCCTCTGGCTTGAAAAATTTAGTGCATGCACACACACAGAGTTCTTGGATATGATACCCAAAATTCAATACTTGCACACTCTGGTTCGAAAAATTCAGCGCACACATCTCTCTCTCTCTCTCTCTCTCTCTCTCTCTATATATATATATATATATATATGTTGGCATTTGATTTCTGATCATTGTGACATAAAGACATTTCGATAATCAACTGCTCCCCTTGCTGTTTTGAACTTATACTGGAGTAATTTGCTTTCTTTCCTGCTTTGGTGTTGCTAATGCTGCTGGTATGCATAATATGCTTGAAGGCAACAGTTTTTCAGAAGTGTAAATGCTATTGTTAAGAAAATTTATTTTGTTTGTTATAGGAACCAACCTGGGAGCTGCTTTGGTGGATTTGGAAACTGGGAGGGCATCATGGCTGTTACGCAGTAAAAGTGATGTTTTGGCACAACAACTCGTTCACTCGGTAATTTATTAGTCTTGTTTCTACTATTAATAATTAATATTAGGATTACTGTATTCTTGTTGTTCTTGGATAAATAATTATTGGTGAGTTATTATTCTTCTTTGATAATTCAGAAGTATCTAACTATTCTATACCACTTTTCCCTATCTTTACTACTTTTAGAAGATATCTACATATTTGGCAAATGTGTTGCTGGAAGTAAGCTGGTCTGCTGTGGAACAGTAGTGAGATGCACATGCATCCAGTTACCTTTTAGTTGCAGCTCGAAGCAATAATTCAAAATTGGTTGAAATCAATTGGCTTTTCATGAGCCAGTTCTAGTAGCAATGTCAGCTAATGGTCAAGGAATCAGATGCTACACTCTGGTCAAGTTTGTGGAAACTCTAAGAAATTTTACCTTAATGTCTAGGTTATTGAGGGAAAATTTTCAGGTCCATGTGGTATGTTGCCACTGCCCTCTATGGTCCTTCCTATAGTATTGACACAGATTATAAAGCTTAATTATTTCAGACTGTTAACTAAACACTATGCTTTATGGTTTTGATAAGTTAAATAGGCTCACTGCTTTTAAAATAATGTTCCCATTCTGGAGGTGCTGTGCAAATATGCATGGTTAAGGATAGAAAGATTCATATTTTAAAGTATCCAGAGGTTTGCTGATTCGTTTTGACTATCTAAACTTTTTTGTGTAGTAACTTCTTTTATATGGTTTTTGGAACTCGTCTTTGTTTATTATTGTAGGGAAATGCTGTTTTATGCGGACTCAGAAATGGAGCAATTGCAACAGTTGATGTTCGTGAGAAACAGGAAGCATTTCCTGCAAGACAAGTTAGACATAGAATGCGCCCCTCACCTTTGGATAACACTCTTGGAAAATCTAGTAAACAATCATTTAAGGTATAATGCTCATTGTTGGCATAACAAACTGCAATTTCTTTTTGGTTCCTTTTTTTTTCCCTCTTTCCTTCAGAAATCTTCAGAAAGAATTGTTATACCATGATTTTACAACGCAAGCAATTTCCATAAATCATTGCTTTAAATTTCGTAAGTATGTTTAGCATAAAAAAAAGGTGTAGCTATAGCAGGAGCTTCTGTAACTCAAAAAATTTTCAATTCTTTTCTTTGACATAACATCTTGTTCTTTTCCTCCAGGTGGAAATTTTTTCTAACGGAAGTATTTTAGTTTAATGTGGAGCTGTTTTATTAATGTCTTTGCCCATCAGGGATGTGTCTGTCCCATGAAGCAGCTTATTGTTTTTTAATGAATATTTGCTCTTCTGGGTAAAATTTAAAACTGCAAATGGTTATCCAGCTTTTTTTTAATTTTTTGTGGTTGTGCAGCTTTCCAGAAATATGAATCCTTCTCATAGCACTAAAATGCCTTCATCTATTGCAAGGTTAGTAGGCTTTATCATTTCATAAGATGGTTTTGTTCTTTAATGTTTTTCATCTTGTGCTCACTCTGTTTGTTTTGATACTCCAGTTTGGTATCGCTTCGGTTTGATGACCAGTACTTCTTGGCAAGCTCCATGGATGGAACAGTTAATGTTTATTTCAAGCTTTTTTTAGATACTAACTTATTCAGTGTGTTTGTTTGTATGATCCGCAGCACTGGTCTTTACATATGTAACACTCGAAAAGCATCCATAAGAATATGAAATTTTTACATAGTACTGGTCTTCATAGACATATTCCCATGTACCTCTCAACACAACAGATATCTGGCAATCAACTAAAATTATAGAGAGCCAATTTTCTCAAAGGAAAAAAACTGGGATAATGTCTAGATAGTAGGTACTAGCTAATTCATTACATATATCCTTAAGGAAAAGCAAAAAAAGTAAAAAAATCTCAAATCTGGTTATTATTGCAGTGGTTGCTGAACGATTTTGGTCAATGTCACTCTGACTATTTCTTGTTTTTGCAGGTGAAGCTTTATGACCAACGGATAATCCAAAGAGGAGCTGTACAATCTTATGAGGGGCATGTGAATTCCCATACTCGTATGCAGCTTGGAGTTGACCCATCTGAGAGATTTTTTATGTCAGGTGAATATCATTATTGTGTATGCCATTTATTTTGGCAAGTTCTATCCTTTGAGTTTCTCTTATATATATTTCTTTTAGGTGGAGAGGACTGCAATTTACGAATTTGGAGTATCAAGTCTGGTGAACTGCTTTTTGAGGATAAATTCTCTAAAACAGTCCCCTCAACTGTGTGCTGGCGGAACGCTGAACGTACCCTCTATTTCTCTTGTGCTCTCATTCTTATTGTCATTTTCTCCATTTTATTGACCTTCAGTTTTCTACTCCTCCATAGGGTTTAACGGAGAGCAGGATGAAAGGCGAAGCTATGAATACCTTGATGCCAAAACTTATGGTTTGGGGGCATGGATTGGATCGCGTGAAGGACTATTTTACATGCACTGGCAAGTGTGAGGTGTGCAAGAGTGTTCTCAAGAATGCTTTTACAAATGTGCAAAGATTGGCCTTTCTTTTTGTACGGATGCTTGAGTGCAGCAATTTGAATGCTCACCATACAGGAACGCATTTCTGAGCTGAAACACATGGCAATGCTGGTGTGAGGAGATATGAACAAGGTACAAGTTATGATTTTGACCTTTTTCAACTGAGACTTCGAAACTGTTGGCCTTGAGGAAGACCACCGCAAAATTTCCTAGATGGTAATAGTAGCGGAAGCTGCTTGCCAATTTTTCTAAGGTTTCCATTGTAAAGATAGAAAGCTGGTACATAGTGTGAGTCTGAAAATGGTATTTATGTGAGGGCTTGTAGCTTCGGTGGTTGAGAGCATTTATCCTCGTTCAATGCCAAAGTTCAAATCCTCTCTCTCCCCCTTTGGGCTCCCTTGTAACAACAAAATGGTACTTTGTACATTGATTTTGTGAAATTCAGTAAAGTGAAAATATTACTACTTCAATTTCTCATTGCCTAATTTTTCTAACTTGTCAATTTCAAAAACGAAAGAATTAAACCATGTGCTGCGAATGGATGGTACTTGTGATTGTTTTAAATGATACATCTGAATTTTTTTTATTTTTTTGGGTTAGAACAGAACATAAAAGTCGAAGATATTCTATAATGAACTGCAAATATCCAGTATGCATGCATGCATGTCATGTGTATATAGTTCTACTCTTTATCTCTGGAGAGGACCTTGGTTGGCTGGGGCCACTTATGATAAAGCAAGCTATGAAAAGACTTTGATCGCTTTGATAACTTTGATCAAAGGAGACAAGCCATTCTTTTGATCTCTTTAATCTTTATTGGATGACTTGACTGCTGGTGTTTTCAATTTTTTTTTTTTTTTTAAATCTTTTGGGAACTATACCAAGAGTTTTTCATAGGGCTGGCAGACCATATAGGCTTGTTTGAGTCTTTGGCACAAAAGTTTCTTAAAGTGATAAACTCACTCAAAATCAAAAGTGAAGACAGAATGATGCTTTGATTGCCAAAAGCTAACCACTTACCTCCTCCTCTAGACAATAACACCATCTCTCTCTCTCTCTCTCTCTCGTAGAGAGATGGGAATATAATTAGGAAATCTTTGTGTCTCTGTCTTGACTTAAACATGCTTTCTGAGAGGTATTTTTTAGGATGATGAAGTATGCAGTGCATATATCACTTTCCTCTAATATATTATTGATGAAGATATCTACTCAATTTTCACAGTACAATAGATTAACTTCTAACTTTATTTAAATTGAAAGGGAGGAGCCAAAATGAGAAGAGACATCACTTGCATTGTTCATCTCTTATCATCCATCATTCATGATCTAAGACTGCACCCTCTCATTGTGCAAGCAACTCAGTGAGCTAACAAATAATCGACATGTGAAATACCTAAACTAGCCCTGAAATATAAAAAGAGAGTATGGAGAGTGAAGCTACATATAAAACATGCGCCACATAACCAAATTTCATAAAAATTTGAACAATAAGATTCCACTGATATGAGGCACGTGAGGAAGAAGACCAAGAAGTAAGAAGAGGGTAAAAACACTGGTTATGAGGCACGTGAGGAAGAAGACCATCCTTTTATGGTTTGGTGCAGTGCAAGGCAGGGCAGCTTCAGCTTTTAAAAGGGAGAGACACAGATAAAGGGTGTGAATGAAGTTCCAATAAAGCGACAAGGGCTATTTAGGGAAATTAAATGCTAAAGAGACCCTTCTTCACCATTGCTTTGGATGCCATGGCAGGCCTGTTTAACTTTACACGCAAAACAATGGCTTTCAATTTTCTCTTTAATTATTGCCTCAATTAAGCCTCAAAAACGATAACAATTTGTGAATCATTATGTCCCTACTCTTTGTTTATCCAAAAGCCAAGGGAACAAAAATAGCTATGTGCTCTCTGGCAAATAATCCCACTCGCATAAACATTCCCAAAATCCAATTGCTTTTTTCTCTTTTGACAACTGATGAAAAAAGCAAGTCCACCATCAGCTACCTTAACTAGAAACATGCTTGTTTTTTCTCTCTTAAAAAAAAAGGAAGAAAAAAAAACCTTCAATAAGAACATATTTAGAACATCCACTTCCATTCTTGAAGCAATTAAGCTGCTCATGTAATAATCTATGCCACATTTGTTCCAAATATTAAAATAATTATTTTTATCAAGGATAATAGCGTCGGCACGATAATAACATCCAAACGTCCGAATGAGAGAACAACTATATATATATATCTAACACTTGAAAATGGAAAAGAGCAAAATAGTATTATCTAATTGATCATATTCATTGCCTATATACGTCCAAAAAGAAATATTAGGTGCAAAAGAGAAGCAAGCTACAAAAATGAATAATAGCATAATGATGACCATGAAGAACATTACTACTTAAATATCATGTACATCCTGGTTATAATTGCAAAATGATTGTCTGAAGGTTCTGTCTAGAAAATTATAATAATAAAAATTAAAAATAACATATAATTAAGCTGTAGTGATATTACTGCACTATATATAAATCAAATGGCAGAAAACACAAACCACAAAGAAGGAGAAAATCAGAGACTATATGTTTTTTTTTTCCTTTCTTGATCATATATCTACTTCGATCACTTTGTTTTGCTAGCTTCCACAATACTCCTCACCTATTTGAAATGGGATTTGGACCACTTGGAACTTCATGTGCACGAGCATTGAACATATTTTCTTGCCATGGGAATGGCTGCCTCCCTGGACGAACCCGAAACCCTAGCCCTCTCCTTCGACTTGATTCGCCTGTAGATTCATCAGCCTTTGAATATCTGGCGCCATGTGATGATGATCTTCTGTACCAAGCTCCATGACATTTTTCTTAATGGCTCCAACTCCATGTGATCTAGAGGTAGAGGAAGAAGTAGCATGTGGGATTGGGAAGCTATGATGTCTAGCCATGGAGATGTGGAATATCATAAGGAGGAAGAAGAAGATGGTTGCTAAAGTGGTAGGAGATGATTTTGCATTACAAGCCATGCAAAATGATTTTGTTTCTTTTTAATATTCAAATCATTCAACAAGTTCTAGTTGATAATCATGCAACAACAACTAGGTTGGTAGGTGCTAAAATGAAGGCTTGGCTTTGCAAACTAAGGCTGCTCCATAGCTCAAGATGGAAAAGAAAAAGAGACGCTACAAGATTTGAAATACCCTGTAGGGGTTTATATCATGAAAGTTCAAATGAGAGAGAGAGAAAGAAAGAGGTCTGAAAATAAAAAGGGGAAAGCAGGTGTTTGTGGACTACTTTTACATGTCGTTGGAGATGATTCATTAAACAAGTATATAAATAAACAAAACAAAACCCCCCAAGAAAAAAAAACAAATCAACTCCTGTGTTCTTTAAATTATTTAAAAAAATGTAAGCTTGTGTATTAAATTCACAAAAACTCATTAACAGGTAATCAATTTTATGAATTTTTTGATAAACTTCCAAAAATTAGATGTTAATATGATTGAAACATATTAATTTTATGAAGATATATAATATTTTGTTTTTGGAGGATATTTTCTATTGAGATGGGCGATAATATATTAAATTCACACACACTAAACAGATGTTAGAACTCGAACTCAAAATCTTACCTAAATGAGCAATTACTCCAAACCATTACACTAGTAGCTCCTTTGCAATTTTATTTAGATATGTGATGTCTTATAACAGTGTGAATAAGTAAGATTATATTTAAAGAGAGAGTTTGCTCTTTTTCTTTTTGGGGCAGGCCTGATAAAGTGACAGTTCGCTTGGTTTGACCTTTTTGACACAGTGAGGACGCGCTTTGGAAAAACCCATAGTTCCTTCAAAAGAAGACAAAATAGAGCCCACAGAGTATGAGTCACAGATGCTAACGCTTGAGGCAGATAAAGGTCTCGAAATATTCTTTTCAGATATCATTTTAGGTCCACGATGGTGTTTCAATTAATATCAGGCCCTTCTTATATAATTTTTCAGATCCATAAAGTTTCTCACAACAGTGACCTTTCACCACTACCCAGCTAATAGATGAAGGGAAAGTAAAAGAGAAGAAGGGGCTTGAGAGAGAAGATTTCCTTTCTCACAGGCCCATTTTCTGTCCATTGAGTGGGGGCTTTGGGTGCAAAAACTATATGTAACTCAATTTTTAGAGAGGCAAGAAAGGTTGAACATGAGTGAACAAGTAAATTCCATATCATATCAAGCCAGCTCTGTTAGCTGTAACCTGTAAGGTGGCACATAAACATTCAAAAACAACAACAATTTCAAAGATATCATATGGTTAAGCAAAAAAAAAAAGAACAAGGTAAGGATTGGAGGCTGCTTGTCATTAGAATTAAAAGGTCACTTAATAAGAGTTGACAAAATTGCAATTGGTTCGAATTTCGCCTTCGTTTTGCTCGGTGAGGACTTGAACATTCCCTAATTTGGCCATGGACACTCCAAACTGGTGGTAGAAGACTGATGGCTGGTAAGCAAAAGCCTTGATAAGAGGCGAAGTCCTTGGATCAGAATACAACAGTTGGTCTGTGGACAAAAGTCCCATCTTCTTCTGCAGATTGGTGTAATATCCAATGTCAAATTTATGTGGAGTTGCAGCATCAAGATCAACATAGTCCGATGCCCATCTGCATTTTCTTTCCAAGTAGTTCAAATACTGTGGATCAAGGGATGGATCAGGCTTGCCAGTTCCACTGAAGTTATAGAGCCTGTGTTGTACAGAACCACATGACGACCTTCCTATGGTGTGTGCCCCTGCAGATCAAAACCATTTATTGCAACTAAAGCAGTTAGAGATTTGTGTTCTAGTGACTAGTTGTAGGGAACTTTTGTTGTCGTCGCACACTAGTTATGTTGTCGCATTCTCAATTTGGACCTATAATTAAATTGATTCATGTTTGAACATGCGGTCCAAATTGACTGTGTGATGATATAATATGCGAGCGAGATGCATGTGGACTAGATGGTTCACCTGAGAGAACGACCAAGTCAAGTACATTCAAGCCCTGTGATTGGAAAAACTCAACCAAAGCAGTGATGTTTTCATGACCCATTGGCACCATTTCAGTTTCCTTGGCATTTGAAACTTTCCCATCTCTCCTCCCGTAGGGGACGGCCCAGTATGGACCTCCAGCTTGAACAGTGGCATCTCTGGCAGCTGCAGTCAAAATGTCTGCACAAGATACTGTCTTTGGGCACTTCTTCTCAACCTCTGCTTTAATATCATCTATCAGTTCAAACCCTCTTAGTGTCTTGCTGGCCGCAGCTGTCCTCTCACTTCCCTCATGGTATAATAAGATGGAGGCATCGCATCCCTACATATATTGCAAACCACAAATAAAATATATAAGGCATGCAATATTACTATATGAAATTGGTTTGTTAAGCAATGGAGCAAACTATTTTCCTCTTTTCACAACTTCGTCACATAAAGTGGATCGTTGAAATATCGCAGTATCATGGATCTCATTTTATGTGATCAGTTAAACGAGTTGAGAAAGAGTTGGGTTGTGATGCAATTTCTAACTACTTATTATTAATCACGTGCGACATACACATGTACACGCAAGTATAACATGGTTAATATTCTTACCCTGATGGCACAGTCATGGAAATGCAACCTCATGAGGCTAGCAGCAAGGCTGAAATCCTGCTTAAGCCATTCCTTGACCTTCCTATTGATAATGCCTTCAAGGTCAGGACAACTCCTGCGGTAGAAACCAGTGGAAAGAAACTCTCCAAACGGCAAGTCGTCTGACAAACTTGGAAGTGTTAGAGTGGTGGCTCCCTCCCAAGACTTATGTGTTTCTTCTTTATGGTAATCATGTTCTGGGTCACATGAAGATGGATTTAACTGCACAACAAGAAGAACAAGGAGCAAGGAAACTATGGAGTTCATGATTCTTGTGCAGCAATTATCTGCCTTGCCCAAAAATGAAAGACTATATGCTGCTTTGCCTTCCAATGAAGGGTTTTGACAAAGCTTTGATTTATATATATCGCATGGTGTTACTGATTAGAGAATCTAATTGGGATGTTAGTTAGGTTAATTATTAATTAGTTGCAGACTACGTGGGAAGCACCCCCTGCAAATGGAGAAGACATGCCAGCATGTAGAGCTTGAGAATGATATTGCTGCTTTATTTTTATTTATTTATTGAAAAAAATAACATTGACTTTCCTAAAATCTAAATGTACAAGCATTTGATTTGCATTAAATTTTTAAAGATAATTATTGTACTTTTTTTTGTGAAACTACAAAAAGATATTAGTCTTTTTATTTCTCCTCTTTTTTTCTTTTTTGAGATAGAAAATAGAAAAAGCCTGAAAGAAGTAGGCAATTAGTTGGGTTGCACTTGGGCCCAAAAAAATAAGTTGTTACTGCATATGGAGTTTGGGTCAACAAAATCTAGCCCAATTATGACTGAGTTAAACAAGTACAGATTGGGTTCGAGGGAATAAACTCGAGTGACCCAAATCCGAATAAACTCTAAAGTTTTAGGACCAATTCCATCCAAACCAAGAATTATTGTGCTCCAACTGACCAAATCTTTATCCGTAAGAAAATATAAAATACGAGGAAGTATTTTAACTAATAAGGAAAAAGAAGAAAATGGGCAAAGTTGAGGTTGGTGAAGGTGCTCTGGTTAGCTCTTTCCTAAAGACCACAGATCATGCTTTTGGTCCATCGGCTCCATAATCACAGATGGCGGAGGCAAGCCTCACAAGTTGGGCTGGCTGTTATACTTGTCATCTCATTACATTTGCCACGCATGTGATGAGAAGATATAATTATCTACTTGAATGGTAATTGATTTGGGGTTTATGTATAATTTTATTTTATTTTTAATGAAGAAAAGTTTAGGGGGAGGGGAGGCTACCCTATCTTAGAGCAAAGGCATATCAAAGTCTCTTTGAGAACTTACATAGGGGTCTTAGCCCTTTTTTTTGTTTTTACAGATTATCTATCAATAGGAATTCTCAGCAACTAGATTTGAACCTAAGCATGAATAGCAAAAAGAACGATTCTTACCAACTTAACCAACCCTCGTTGACTGGGTTTATGTATCTTTGAATTAGAACAAAATCAGACAAAAGTAAAGCTTGTCTATTCCATGTTCTTCAAGAAAATGACATAAAGGAAGAATTGATATTACAACAAGAAGCGTTGGTCTTAGCTGTCCCTGCATCATGCAAGCAGGCTTATACGTACCCATCATTTTTTCTATAGCTATCTTCATCATTTGCCAATTAATTGAAATCCTCTGGGAAATCCGGTCTTTAATTAAAAACCGGACTGTTAATATGCGTATCGATATTGTATATGTGTTGACAAAAATGTATCGATATAATCGAGCTATATATCAGATTATATACAAGAAATTAAACTTTGCGTGTGTGTATACATATATATATATATATATGTTATGGGTCAACAGCAGAGGATATATATTGTGAATCAGGTGATCATGGTTTAAGTACTCTTTTTGTTATCGTTAAGTAGCATCAGAGCGATGTCGTATTCTCTTGGACAAAGCATATACATCTAATTCTACAATTAAATTATCTCAACCATTTTGTAATTGTCTAACCACTCATGAAATCCTCCAAGCTAGCCTTCGCCCTCGTGGGGTCATGACTCTAGCGAATACGCATACATTGCATGGCTTTGCTTAAACTAATTATAATGCTTATTATTATTAATCTATGGGGGAATCTTTGCATGCATATCCAGAGGCTTGTTTGATTTTAAAGATAATTAATCCATGAAAAGTTAATATTCCTCTGACCTTCACGTAATATGGTTTAATTAGGGATCGATGATGGATAAAGTAAGCATTCTTTTTGTACTTATTACCTCAGCATATGATTCACGGGTAGACTTTAAACTCATTTGATTGACAAAGTGGCTAGTTGGTGTTGCAATCAACAAGCAAAACGACTATATATCTTTTGTGAAACTCAAGCATACACTTTTATCAGCAACATTGTTTTGAGTAAACAAGAATCAAAGGAGAAAAAAATTCCTTAAAATTTTGTATATATCTAGAATAATAGATGCTAAAGAAAGAGGCTATATTGTTTAATTAAGGGTTAGTTTGGTTCAAGTTTTAGGAGTTTGAGGATGGGTTTGAAATTGCATTTCGATATTTGGTAAGTACAATCTTGAGAATGTAATTATGGACTCGTGGGTATGAACTTTACATTAAGGCTGAGTAATATTATCAATTTGGACCAAATATTTAATCCATAGTTTACACAATCAATACTCAATGATTCGGAATTTTCATAATTTTACAATATAACATATAAGATTGTCTCATGAAAAAAATTAACATATATTTACCCATTTTAGTAAATTCTATATGAAATACAACAATCTCTTTCTCTTGTATATGTGGCTCAGTTTGGACGGGATTGAAATCCAATCCAAATGAGTTCATATGATTTTTAAGTCTTTAGATAAAATTTGTAAAACACAATATGTTGAACTGTTCAATTTAATGAATCTAGTTTTAAAATTTATAAGTTCACCAAATAACGACAAAGTATTAATCTTATCTAATTGAAATAATCTAAACAAGGATTTAGAATATCTCAAGCTTGGGAGAAGGAAAAAAGTTCACATGCATGGTTTACAGGCTTGGTCGTATATTTTATACAAGAACAAATATCTCAATAATGAATTGGAGTCCGAGTTCCGACAATGGTTATTAAATGGGCTGAATTAGAATTAGTTGTCCATATCAACCATCACCTGTAGTTGGACGTTAAGGTGAAAGTAGGTAAGAGTTGAAGAGATATGTGAGTGTGAGCCTTTGAATCAGCAGCTTTTATTAAGGTTTGAACAAAGTATAGAGCGTGGTTGTTTACCAAATAATTAACACGTCTTATTAACTTCTAAGTTATAACTGCGTTTTCTTAATTAATTTTCAACCACATGGAATTATTGACGTAAACTGGAGGCAGTGCCTACTGTGATGACGCTAATACCTCTATGTTGAAGGGAAGAATTATGAAACCATTATCTTTGCCAATATAATTTGCGGAAGTAGGTTGGATAGAATTTGTTTGCATGCAGGAGTTTGAGAAAGAGCTTAGCAAAGTTTGCATAATTGAGTGAGGAAAAAGAAACAAAGGATATACAATTTTGGAGTAAACATAGGGTTTACTTGCAAACCAATCAAAGCTTATCAAAACAACTTTGCATGGCCACAAAAAGACATGAGGATTTGGTATCTCAAACCCAATTAGCATGACATAAACCATATTGTATTGAACTTTTAAAAGGGTATATGATACATGTAATCCTCAAGTTAGCAATAACCAATCGATCTGTTTGCGATTGATTCTAAAATGATTAAACGTTTTCTAACAACCTAAAGTGCTTCTTCCAGAAAAACTTATATAATGCTTTTAATAAAAGTGTTTCTAACAAAAACACTCGCGAACAAAATTGCTTCCTCTATAATTAATCAAAAAGAGTTAGATGGAAGGAATTTTAGAAGGTAAGTTGGGTTACGTATGGAATGACAGGGGTTTGGGGGGATTGTGTTGACTTTGTAAAGCTTTTCAGTTTTCTAGTGTAGAAATGTTCTTAGTTTGATTGATTTTATAATGGGAAATTCAACCGCTCACTTTCAGAGTAGGGACTGAGTCATCTTGAGCTAATACACCAATTCTGTAAAACCCACAAACAACGTCCCTTGTCGGTCACCCAACTACTGTATCTTCTCCATGTAAGCCCATATCTTCTTTTAACTTCACATTCAATCAAACAGAAACACCCCACTCTGTTTTTCTTCTCTCTGTTTCTATATTTTCACTGCAAGTTTGTGCCTTTCTTAAATAGTCTGACCTTTCGTGTACCTGTTCTCATTTATGAATTGAATAATTTTCTTATTTTTATATATAAATTATTCTCATGTTGTTTCTCTGACCCAGTTTGACCTTCTCAATTCACAATCCAACTTTATCCCATTATTTAAACACAAAACTTGTCAATAGCACAGTGGAAGCAGGGTAGTCTCATTGATGGGAATTGTTGCAGCTTGACAGCTGACAAAACTTGTGGTCTCATTGAAACTCTCTTATCTCTCTCTCTCTCTCTCTCTCTCTCTCTCTCCCTTGATGTGCACCCATTTTTAGGCATCATAAACACAGCCTGCAAAAACCCAACTTTTCAATGCATGCAATTTGCAGTAAAATTCAATCTTTGTACACTTCAAGAACCATATATTACATGCACACCCTCACATGGCAACTCAATACCACGCGTCTCTTCTCAACCCAAGACCAACATTCAACAACCACCGCCATATTGATCACTTCTCTCAGAAAGATACAAGCTTTCGACTTGTCCATCAATGAAACAGTTGGTTTCAAGTTCATATAGCATTTCGTATATATCTTGAACTGCTCTGTTTTTCTTTGTTGAAGAGAGAAATGGCTGCCGCAGCAACAAATATTGTTGTGCCATTTTTACTTGTTCTGTTCGTGCATCTTTCATTTGGTCTTGTGTTGTCTGAGGCAAAGCTTGATGGCAACACAACTTTAAGTGTGCTTTTGGAGGTGAAGAGGTCATTTGTGGAAGACCCAGAAAAAGTGTTGCATGCTTGGTCTGAAAGCAACCCAAATTTCTGTACTTGGAGAGGAGTGTCTTGTGGGCTTGACTCGGTTGATGGCTCAGTTCAAGTGGTGGGGCTCAACCTTTCCGACTCGTCACTCACCGGATCAATATCACCCTCACTCGGTAGTTTGCAAAACCTGCTCCACCTTGATCTCTCTTCTAACGGCCTCACGGGTCCCATCCCACCAGCCCTCTCTAACCTCTCTTCCTTGGAATCTTTGCTTCTCTTTTCAAACCAACTTAGTGGGCCCATCCCGATTCAGCTTGGCTCGCTGTCGAGTCTCCGGGTCATGAGAATCGGTGACAATGAACTCACTGGGCATATTCCCGCCTCATTTGGCAATCTTGTCAATTTGGTCACTCTTGGTTTGGCCTCATGCAGTCTCAACGGTCCAATACCACCCCAAATCGGCCGACTCGGCCAACTCGAGAATTTAATCATGCAACTCAATCAACTCGAGGGACCAATTCCAGCCGAGTTGGGAACTGTTCCAGCCTCACTGTCTTCACAGCTGCTCAAAACCATCTCAATGGATCGGTCCCTGAGGAATTGGGTCTTCTCCAGAATCTCCAACTACTGAATTTGGGCAACAATAGTCTCTCTGGGGAGATTCCGGGTCAACTCGGCAGACTGAGTCAACTCGGGTACCTGAATTTGGTGGGAAACCAGCTCGAAGGTCCTGTACCCAAGTCCTTAGCTCAACTGGGTAATCTTCAAAGTCTTGATTTGTCCATGAATAAGCTCACAGGAGGAATTCCAGAGGAAATGGGCAACATGGCTCAACTGGTTTACTTGGTTTTATCAAACAACAATCTCTCTGGTGTCATACCAAGAACTCTATGTTCCAACACAACCAGTTTGGAGCACTTGATGATATCAGATGCTGCAATTTTTGGTGAAATCCCAGTCGAACTGAGCCAGTGCCAATCAATGAAGCAACTTGATTTGTCCAATAACTTGCTCAATGGATCAATACCAGTTGAGCTTTTTGAGTTGGTGGGGTTAACTGATCTCTTGCTCCACAACAACAGCTTGGTTGGTTCAATTTCTCCTTACTTGGGCAACCTCAGCAACCTGCAGACACTTGTCTTGTATCACAACAACTTGCAGGGTCCTCTGCCAAGAGAGATTGGAATGCTTGGGAAGCTTGAGATTTTGTATCTCTATGATAATCAGCTCTCTGGAGAAATCCCAATTGAGATTGGCAATTGTTCAAGCTTGCAAATGATTGATTTCTTTGGAAACCGTCTCAGTGGGGAGATTCCAATCACCATTGGAAGGCTCAAGGATTTGAACTTACTTCATATCAGACAGAATGAACTGGTGGGTGAGCTTCCCGCCACATTGGGCAACTGTCATCAACTTACTATTCTGGACTTGGCAGACAACAGTTTATCTGGTGGCATTCCTATAACATTTGGATCTCTCCAAGCAATGGAACAGTTCATGCTCTACAACAATTCCCTTGAAGGTAATCTTCCTGATACATTAGCTAACATGGGAAATTTGACCAGAGTGAATCTGTCAAGAAACAAGTTGAATGGAAGCATTGCTGCATTGTGTAGCTCAAGTTCATTTCTTTCTTTTGATGTGACTGACAATGCATTTGATCATGAGATTCCTTACAAGCTGGGAAACTCACCCTCTCTTGAGAGGTTGAGATTAGGGAACAATCAATTTACTGGTTCAATCCCACAGACACTGGGAAACATCAGTGAACTATCACTGTTAGATGTCTCGGGAAATTCACTCACTGGACCAATACCAGCTGAGCTTTCATCCTGCAAGAAACTGGCCCATATTGATTTGAATAACAACTTTCTTTCGGGTACCATTCCGCAGTGGCTTGGAGGTTTGCCTCAGTTGGGAGAGTTGAAGCTCTCCTCAAATCGATTCACCGGGCCTCCTCCCCAAGAATTGTTCAATTGTTCTAAACTGCTAGTGCTTTCTCTGAATGACAATTCTCTCAATGGAACTCTCCCTGCTGAAATTGGTAACCTTGAATCCCTTAATGTCCTAAACCTCAACCATAACCTATTTTCGGGATCAATCCCTCCAGCCATTGGTAAGCTAGGGAAGCTGTATGAGCTTCAGCTCTCACAGAACGGATTTGATGGTGACATACCATTTGAGCTTGGACAACTCCAAAATCTTCAGAGCATTTTAGACCTCAGTTACAACAATCTGAGTGGTCAGATCCCAGCCTCTATTGGGACACTGACAAAACTTGAAGCACTTGATCTATCGCACAATCAACTTGTCGGAGAAGTCCCTTCCCCAGTTGCTGGGATGATTAGTTTGGGAAAGCTTAATCTGTCTTACAACAATCTGCAAGGAAAATTGAGCAAGCAACTCTCACACTGGCCAGCTGAGGCCTTTGCAGGAAACTTGCATCTATGTGGAAGCCCTCTTGGTAAATGCAGTGTCAGAAGGCAACAGTCAGGCCCGAGCGAATCGGCAGTGGTAGTCATTTCTGCAATATGTACTTTATCTGCAATTGCTCTACTGATATTTGGAGCTGCTTCTCTCTTGCAACACAAGCAAGAAGTTTTTAGAAAAGCCAGTGAAGTGAACTGCTTGTACTCATCCAGCTCTTCCCATGCTCAGCGAAGACTGCTCTTCCCAAACGGTTCTGTCAAGCCGGATTTCAAATGGAAAGATATTATGGAAGCCACAAAAAATCTCAGCAATGAGTTCGTAATTGGCTCAGGAGGGTCAGGGATAATCTACAAAGCTGAGTTGTCCACCGGAGAAACTGTGGCAGTCAAGAAGATTTTGTATAAAGATGACCTTATGGCAAATAAAAGCTTCACAAGAGAGATCAAGACACTTGGGAGGATAAGACACAGGCATCTGGTGAAATTAATGGGGTATTGCAGCAACAAAGGAGTAGGCTCCAATCTGTTGATATATGAGTACATGGAGAACGGAAGCGTGTGGGACTGGATACACCAGCAACCAGCCACCAGCAATAAGAAGAGCCTTGATTGGGAGGCCAGGCTAAAGATTGCAGTTGGATTAGCTCAAGGAGTGGAGTATCTCCACCATGACTGTGTGCCAAAGATCATTCATAGGGACGTCAAATCAAGCAATGTCTTGCTAGATTCCAACATGGAGGCACATCTTGGGGATTTTGGCCTTGCCAAGGCGATTAATGAGAATTACGAGTCTAACACAGAATCGAATACATGGTTTGCTGGCTCCTTTGGTTACATAGCACCAGGTACTAAGCAGTTATGCTTTGATTTGTATTCTTTCTAACTACTTTGGATACTGATCTATCATTTGATTTCAACTTGAGTGTTTTATATGATTGATTGTTAACCGCATTTCATATGCTTTCAGAGTATGCTTATTCACTCAAGGCAACAGAAAAGAGTGATGTCTACAGCATGGGGATTGTGCTAATGGAGCTTGTAAGTGGGAAAATGCCAACGGATGCATCTTTTGGCCTGGAGATGGACATGGTGAGATGGGTCGAGACACATATTGAAATGCAGGATTCTAAGCGTGATGAGTTGATAGACTCTGCACTGAAACCACTCATATCTGGAGAAGAATGTGCGGCGTTCCAAGTGCTTGAAATAGCACTGCAATGCACAAAAACCAGCCCAGCAGAGAGGCCTTCGTCCCGGCAAGCATGTGATCAACTATTACATGTTTTTAATCATAGGATGGTGGAGTTTGAGAAGACGAATATGGATTCTTGTACTACATAACTAATCAAATCATGTTTCAGAAGTTTGATGAACATTTGATATCAGCATAAATATACCATGTTTCATTTGGGCTAGCAACTATTGTGCAGCATTGAGAATAGGGTTTTGCTTGAGGCAAATGTCGATGGCATTGAAATCTATGTAAGATTGTGTTGTTAGAGCTTTGTTATTATTATCCGTGGATCAACGGTTGTAGTGTTTCAACCATCATGACAATCCATATAATGGATTTTTTGGTATTGCAGTGACATTGGAAGCTTAGGCTGAATGAAAAGAATCTAAATTTAATCAAACGTTCCTGTCCAGTAATTAACAACACTAACTTCGTATTCAATACACTGGTTATGTTGAATCAAAGAACTACAATTTAAGCTGTTGTCGCTGCAAATAACTGGAATTTGCCAATCACAACCAAAATTGAAAGGCTTGTGGAACTAGTATCTTTTCATCACAGTTCACCGTTTAGAACCAAAACCCAGAAACAAACAGAACAGTTGGTCCAACTGTTTCTGAAAGCTCTAACTAGAGTAATCCATATTTGAGATATATTTTGCTGACCATACTTTTCTAGACTTGACAATGCAGATTCGTTCAGCTCTGTGCATGACCAAACCACTTCACAAAGAAGAAAGTTTGAAGATGCTTTCTTCACTCAGGCTATTAAACCTACAAATACAATACCTGTAATAGTAATCAATACACCAACAACAAGCTCACAACCATGACATGTTGGGCTGAGAAACGGATGCAATTTATATACATAATTTTCATAAAATACTGTTTGGGGAACAAGAATCCCATTTTTATTTGGTTTTCTACATAAAATACTGCAACTGACTCTTCCAAAACACCATCTCAACCGAGGTCACATTGCGGAATCAGTTAATAAACTTAAAACAAAAATTACTAAAACTTAAACCCTAATAGATGCATGTTTAATAGAATACTAAAACTTAAACCCTAATAGATCCATGAAACTTAATAAAACACCAGTTTATAGGATTGTATTTATCACTAAAATGATCTAGGTGGGTAGTTGTCCATTCAGTAAGGGTACCGAGATGGTAATAACTTTGGATTTACGAATCAAGGAAAGCAGGACCACTCACCCATTGCCCAAAAGATGGATTCATTTTTTAGATATCTTGCAGCTAGGACAACTATTGAATTCATTTCATTTATTAACAACGCACTAGACACAGCATTCAGCTTTGCAATATGAAAGCATTTCATTATCATGCATCACAAAAAAATACCAGAAAAATAGGAAAGTTTTGACAACCTTGCAAACATATCAACATTAAATTAAAAACAAAAAGTGCCTGCAACTTAGAAGGCCTGACACTCTCTTAAAACATGGATCCCGTCTGAGCATGCCACAACACACTGAGATGCAAGCTAATCATCATCTTCATCTGCAGATGAAAAATAAATATTAATCAGGAAAAGGAAAGAGTCCGATGAAAGATAAGTTTGCACACATTAAATCCCATAAATTAAATCTTCGTTTTACTCAAGTGCTACACTAAACATGAAGTATGCAAATAAGTTACAAGCGCTTGGCATTTTCTAATAAAGTTTTAATCATCAAAAAGAGAAACAAACAAGAATAAATGCATGTCCAAACACTATCCACAAACAATCATCACTCAGTAAGAGAAAAACACTTGTAACAAAGTTTTTCATTGCAAGCCACTTCCAAATGTTGTACTTTACACTGTGCTCTTGATTACAGTGATGAGTACATTACTTTTTATATTTGTTCCCGCTAAGATTTCCCAAAGAAAGTCTGGAAGCACAAGGATATAATTCAAAACTTTTGGCTTCGGGTAAAACAAAAATCATACATGATGAATAGGGATCTGACCGATAAATGGTGTGGAAGAGCATGGAAGGCAAAATCGACATAATTTTGTGAGTACAGTATTTGAGGATTTCTTGTAGGAACCTCCCACAATGTTTTTAAAGGAAAACTAAATGAGTTTGGAAGCACAGGAAGCAAGAGGGCAATAAAGCAATTATGAGAATACTAAAGGAAAATCTTAAAACCTGGTTCTCCAAGGCCCAAAATGGCTTACAAGTAAGATCATAGCATTCAACCATAGTCTAATCAAACACAAGAAAGCTTAAAAGTAAGGACAAACCTGAATCCAAACCATTAGCATAACAATCGAAACGTCCTACTAAATAAAATAATCTCAGGGATCAGTACATTCTCTCACAAAATTTTGTTTTGGATCCATAACCATTTAATAACTCTGGAAAATGGCAAAAGTAAAATGCTTATTATCCTTCTTCATGGTTTTGCCAGTTTTTTTTTTTTTTTGGAGGGGGGGGGGGGGTGTTATGGACTGATCAATAAATGAAATTGTTTTTTCACTTACAATATCTCAGATGTCATATCAGTTTGATCAAGAAAAAAGGCTCCAAAATTTCAGATTATTTCACACAATGTAGGTAATTAAGAGGAAGACATGACAATAAAAGAGAAAATATATAGCAACAGATGGCAAAGAGAAAAAATTAAGTAGGCAAGCTAATTAGGGTTCAAGGGACCAAAAATAATCTCTGAATGTAAAAGGACTATGTATACTAGGCCTTTCACATCCCTAAGATCCTAGTGCAGTGAACACATGCACAAATACTTAAATCTTTGTGTTTCAAGCATAAATAAGTAATTGAGAGAATAACCATTCACAGACTCCATAATCCGTGAGATTATCTAGTAGACCAATAGGCCAATAAGACCTTGGCATGACGTTCGGAGTCCAGATGACCCTGAATGGGTTTTCCTGGTTTGAAATATCGAAATACTCTGCTTGATTCACATTTTCTATAAAGGATCCACCTTTATGAGGTGCAACCAATTTTGAGCTAGCGAGAGAAAGGAGGGAGGAGAACAAGATAGAAAAAGTAAGACAATATGTTATGTTTTAAAATTTTCACCTAAATATCCTCTGTACACGTACAAAAGTTCTAATTCAGCGTTCCCTCAACGTCCAAACCAAACTTACAGACAATAACTAGCTAAAGAACAGTACTTTGATTCATCATAACACTCAAAAAGACATGGGTTCTTAAGATTACTTATAGCGTGTTTCAAAATTTCACAAATCATCTCAAAAATGACACTTAGCAAAGCTGAGCTAAAAATTGAGACACCAAAACACAAATGGGATTGATGGGTTGTCATAGAATACAATCATGAGGCGTACGAAATTGAGAAATTAATTGAATTTGTGCGATTTTGATATTGGGTTGGATAAGTATACCAATGTATCGGCGCTCGTTGGCGGCCTTGGCCTTGTCGAGCATCTTATCAAGGTCCTCTTTCAGCTGTTCGTCCCATTTCACGAGCTGGTTTACGAACACCGCACCCAATCCCATGCCCAGCACGTGCTCCCAAGGATCTGAATCGGATCATTGGACAATTGGGTTTAGGGTTCATGAGTCAATGACCAGAGAAATGAATAATGATAAAAACGATAATTTGAAAGAGAAAGAGATGAAATTTACGGCGCATGTAAGGGAGCTTGCGGAGGGCATTGGAGTACATCTGGGTCCCCAGTCCCAGTAGGGCTCCGATCATCGTCGAACTTACCGGCATCTTCACAGGTTTGCTTACACTGTTCACTGTCTGTCTGTTTCTCCCTTCTTTCTTTATGTGCGAAGCTAAAATATACAGTAACTAAACATTTTACAACAATATATTATATATGCACATAAATCAATATATATATATATATATAAATAAAGTAAAAGATAATGAATGGTGAAACATTTAGAATATCAGAAAATGTCTTAATCAATGCAAACATTAAGAATTCAAATTATTAATTAAGTGAGGTTAATATGATAAATTCACACTTTTTCATATAAATAAAATTAAATTAAAAGAAAAATCAGATAATGGATCCTATTTTTATGGAACACAACTACTTATTATCTTTTTAATTCTAAAATAAGTTTAAAAATTTTCAAAAAGTCTAGCGGAAGAGCGTCCGAACAGACTAGTAATAATAAAAATAACTTTTTAAAGATAAAACTTTTTCTAAACACATTTTGATAGGGTTAATTATGGATTGAACTATATTCCAATTTGCATTTTGGCCCTTAAATTCAATCATTAAATTATGTAGTCTTCAAACTTTGTCAACATTTTGGTCATCCTTATCTATTTATCAAGTTTTTTGTCCATCCAAGGGGTAAAATGGTCAGTACATATCCTTTTTGACAAAATTGAGTGATTGAGGTTTAATTTGTTACAACTACTGGGAGTGGGCATTGAGACCAGAAAATTGGAACACCGAACCGGAAAATGGAAAAAACTAGAGAAAAAAAAACTCTAAAAAGTCAACAAACCATCATCAAATCTGATGTAGGACAAATAATAGGGTTGTTCCTACGAAAGAAATTTTGAAAAGGGGAAAAATTCAAAATCAGAAAATTGGGCTTCAAATATGGAAAATCATGTTTGAACATCAATTATGGCGCTAGGAAAAGAAGGAAGACGTATCTTTGGGATTTTCGAGTTGCTTGATTTCTTAAGAAGATCTATATTGTATTCATATTTTTAGAATAAGTTATCAATCATGATATTATTTTCCTGATATAATTTTAATTAGGATTTAAATTATTTTCTTATTAGTTAAGTTTTAGGAATATTCTGGAACCTAAGGTTTCCTACGGTTTTAGGATTTCTTTGTTTTCTATTTAAGCCAACTCATGACGTTGTATTAATCAGTTTTATCATATTATTAATCAAATTTATAGATTTTTTTCTATTTTCTAGTGGATTCTAGTTTCTGATGGATTTCAGTTTATCTTTTCGGATTTAGAAGTTTGTTGATCCGTAAATCCGTGCTTACGTGCTGCATCAAGTGGTATCAAAGCGGGTCATCATTCAGGGCAAGGATTTGCCTTCTCAATGATGAGTGGTAATGGGAGGTACGTAAACCTCATAGACAATGGTCGTGGGGAAATATCAAATATTGAAGGGGAATACGCTAGTGAATTTGCTCGAAGCCAATCCTATGTTGCAAATGTTCCATGTTTTATGGGAAGTGACTGAATTGAATGGCTTCTCGAATGGGTTGCAGATGTAGAGGAAATATTTGATATAATGGTGATTCCATAAGAGAATATGGTGATTTTTTTTTTATTAAAAAAAATTATTTAAGTCCAATGCTAATTTTCTAATCTCTGAACTAATATTTCCCCAATCCCAACCTTCAAAGTACCTTTCTTTTCTAGGTCCAATCATCTTTCTTTGCATGAAATTGGATCATTTGTGAAAGTTGAAGCCCACAAAATAAAATTTTAGTTGGAATTTGTAAAAAATATATACATTGAAAAAAATTTCCGCTCTGAAACCGAAAAAACCAAGAACCGCACAGGAACATATTTAAACTGGACCAGCCGGTTTTATAAAAAATTTCACCAAAATTGGATCGAATCGCACCAGTTGAATAGCACTGATTCTGATCTAGTGTGAGGTGGAAACTAGACCAGATCAGACCGCGCCCACTTAAAGCTTGACTAGTTTAATTCATTTATTAGGGCTATGATTTGATTCACCCAACTCGAGGACCCTTGCAACATTTCAAGGAATAAGATGGTGACATTTGGGTGAGACTAGTAACAATATTTATTGAATTAACAAAAGTGGCACAATATAATGACTAAAATGTCACTCGTGATAGAGTGTTAGGACTACATAATTCAATAAATATATTTAAGGACCAAAATGCCACTAGTACTAGACTCGTCTTTAAACAAACAAAATTATTACGTTAGAAAATGGAAGTATATTTATATGTAACTCAAAGCTGATAGACGATAGATCCACCAAATATTGCAAGAACTTTCACCAAACGAGTTTTGATTACTCTTTTGCATTCAATTAAAATCCACAAAATCAAAATTTGACTTCTCGATTTCAGGCCTAAAATTTATATACCACACTACCTCCCCATGTTTTGCTGTGTACATGACTCCTTGGTCAAAACTTGTCTTGTCTATTTGTGTATATAATATGCCTGTGTTAAGTTAGTGTGTACCACGTTAACGAGTTATGTTTTGAGTTGACCTTAATTATATAAGTCACTAACAAGGAGTTTCTAAAATAAATAGCCTTTTCTTTTTTCTTTTCTTTTTTTCTTTTTTTTTGTGGTTTTGGTGTTGGTTTTTGGATAGTTTACCAGTAAGATGAACATGCAGAAGTTTATCTTAAGGTATCGTTAGCTCTTCTGGTTTGCTTCGAGAAATCTGTTTATCTTTTTGACTTTCATGGCTTTGTAATGTGACTGGTAGCCAGCTTCTCCTAGTTTATTGGCCTAAAATGGGGACAAATTAACCACTATTATTAACCTAGTCTCTGTCATTATATGAAGGTAATTGAATTTATACTTCTTGGGTACCTGTTAAACCTAAACTTTAACCTCTGTAAGATGGAACATAGCAAACAAAGAAAAAAACTGTTGTAGAATAAGCATTTTACTTTTATCAGTGGTTGGCTTGGCTTGGCCGTAAATCAATATTTTATCTTTTCTCAACCCGATTCGTCATTAAATGTCATTAGATTTTAAATTAAAGTTGTCACTCCTATTTTGTGCTTTTGGAATACTATAGCCACCCACCACTTATCTATAACTACGGAGAAAAACTTAGTTGCAATGAGGATAATATTGTTTTGCTATTCCTGGCCAATAATGTTTTGTATGGAAGTGTTATCACGCTTGCTATCATCGTTTCATAAAAGTCTTTCTCACAACTGGGGTCAAGTGGATAGCAATCCGATTAAGAGACAAGCCTTAAACCCCCATATTAGAATATTAACCCCTTCGTTTTTTGGTTTGACAAACTATAAAATGAATAAAATCAACAAGAAAAAGAAAAAATCCGCAAAAAACATTAAGTATATGGAAATATTCTAATCCTCTGTGTTGTATATTTGCATTGGACGAGGAAAAAAATTGTCACAAAATCCAAATCTAAAGGGTAACAAATGGGTAAGAATTGGAGGGACGTCGAACATGGACTCCAAAATTGGCATGAATGGCGGGGCAAACAGAATTCAAAGGTGTAATAAGTCAAGTCATAGACTGAAAATCAAAGGCCAGTGTGTCAATAGGGTAATGTAATGAATGCATTGTTGTATGTTATAACTGAAAAAATTAAAACCATTGACTGAAATCAAAGACTAGTTTGTCAATATGGTAACCCAATGAACTACAGTTGCAACTAATAAGGACAGGCATTGAGTGTTTTGGATTTACATACTTGTTTTGCATCATTTAACTTTTAATCTGAGCCGTGCATTATGAATCCGATCGTAAAATCCGATCGTCGTTTTTACGAGTTTAAGGTTTGATGAAAAAAAAACTAAATATATAAATATAAATCTTTGTTAGGGCCCAAAGAAATAACAAGGTTTTTCTAGATTGCTAGAGAGACGCTCTTAGGTCTTAGCAACAAATTTGACCCCACATTCACAACGGACTAAAAACCAACGTCTCTCTCCCATTCAATCCTTACTTTTTCTCACCAAATTCTCTTTCACTGTTTTATTAGTACCCCCATTCTGGCCTCCTCTGTTTTCACCCTCTGTTTTCTTCCTCTGTTTCATCCTCTGTTTCACCATCTTCATATATATATATAGCTTCCAAGGATCTGAATCTTAGATTCTCCAATACAAAACACAACACACACTTTCCTCCAATTTTAGCCACACCCAGCACAACACACACTTCTCTCTGTGTCTGTCTGTGTTTTGGTGGCAGTTACAAAATTGTTCCTAATATAGGCAAAGTGCAAACGGGTATGAGGTAATATACTAGTGGATGACAAATTGGTTTAGGCCTAAAAAAAGCTCCTCTGTTTTCGTGTTAAACCAGTGGCTTGTCTCTGTTCTATCTCAGAGTCTTTGGGCTTTCCAATGTCTAGAAGACAGATTCCTCTATTGACATAACAGAATTTTTTTTTGTGAGGTTGATTTTGTTTTCAATCTCCCCACCCATTTTCTTTCCGCTATGGGTTTTTCAATTCTTTTCTTTTTGTTTGGATTTCAGTCTCTTTACAATAATTAGGCACTGAAGGAATCTGTAATTCAGTAATTGCAGTAATTTTCGACAACCATTTGCTTCGGAATTTGAATCGAACGATGGCATCGTCACAGGTTGAAATGGCGGCTTCTGCGCCGTTCGGGTGCGTTTTGAGAGATCACAACCGGCGAGACAGATGTAGAGAGAGCAATGCCAGAGCCACACAGGCCGCTTTTCAGAACAATCTGAAGAGCTTGGTGAGAGATCACCTTCATACCTGCATTTCAGTCTCTTCAAACTCTGCCTCCAATGGTGACTACAACAACAACAACTCCCAAGGCCATATCGAAAATGTCGATTCCCGGGCTCAAAACAAGGATGGCAACAACACCAACAGCAACAATGGTGGTGGTGAAAGAGATGACGGTTCGACTATGACCCCGAGGCAGTCTCGGGTTCTGGATCGATGCGCTGCTGGTAAACAAGGAAAAGAAACGATTGCAAAGACGGAGAGGCAGAGCCAAGAGGCAGAGCTCTTGTCAATGCCCAATTCATTGCCGTCGTCTTCGAGGACATCGACTTCGATGAAGGATGAAACTCTGTCAAGAACAGAAAGCCTGGCTGAGATTTCCAATCTGGGAGTTGGAGCTTCTTCGCTGGTTCAAATTTGGGAGAAGAGGCTGAACCAATCAAACAGCTTGAAGATGAGTTCCAATGGCAATGACACAGAGACTAGCAGGTCGAACTCTGGATTGAGCAGTAATGAGAATGAGAATGAGAATATTTTCAATGCTTTCCCTGATTCCAATGCTTCGAATGAGTCCAATGCTTCCAATGCTTCCAATGCACCTTCTTTGGAGAATCAACCATCAAGAGGCTCTGAAGCAGGGGACTCTGTTTTTGTTGATGAAAGATATGACGCTGGGCCGGTTACTGAGGATTCATTTGAGGACTCAACTTCTGATGAAAGTGCTACCAGCGAGAGTCGGAGTAATTTGGATGCAAGAGAAAGAGAAAGAGAGAAGGTCCGTGTCGCCGATATTATTAGAAGGCTGAAAGCACAGTGTCCATTATCTTCTCCCAGTGAGGACAATGATCATGATCAACAACAATCTACTGTCATTGCATCTTCGTGTAGAGAACGCGATCGCGAGAGGTCCCTTGGGTTTGATCAGACAGAGCAGCAGCATAAAGGGTTCTGTCAGGTTATAAGTTCACCAAGGATGATCAGAGGCAGGCAGGCATTTACTGATTTGCTTATGCATTTGGAGCGTGACAGGCATAGGGAGCTTGAAACAATTGTAGACCGCAGAGCAGTTTCAAGATTTTCGCAAAGAGGCCGAATTCAGGTGGGTTAATTACTCATTCATTTCAACACAAATTTTCCAAAACAAGCTTAGTTATTAATTTACATTGTCTGAGTTGTATAACCCATTTTTTCTCTTCATGGAAATTGCAATGCAGCCGCGTACTTACTTTGTATTATGTTTGTTTGCAGTCATTGCTTCGGCTTAAACTGCTACAGCGGGGCATGGCAGTCATAGGTCAAGATGGACCGCGCCGGAAACCGGCAGCATCTCAAGTGAACAAATTGCCACAAAGGTCTGCTATCATGCATCTCAGGTACAGTCCATATGCATTACAATATGGGATTGGAATTTGGATTAGTTTATATGACTCAATGAACTGATGAACATCTATTTGCAAGTCTATGTAATTAAATTCTGTGGTATGTGGAAACAATTAGAATTAATGTGGCTTGGTCTTGGTTTGAATGTTGTAACTAGGAGGGAGGATTATTTAAGTCACCCAATTGAAACATGTTGATGCTAGGTTGGCTTCCTCCTATTGTAGCTTAGTTCTCTGAGTGCCATTTTTCTAATTAGCTAAACCTTTAAAATTAGCTGAAGTTAAAGTCTTAATTGCACTGCTTTATAGGATGGTGGAATGGAGCCAGAGTTTAAGCAACACATGATTTTTGGTGGCTTTTTAAATGCTGAATAAATAGAGTTCAATCTGATATTGTATATGCTATGCGCTATGTGCCTTTCAATGAGCCAAGTTGGACTGAGTTATAGCTTACTCCAGATATCTGACTAATAAGGAAAATGAAAACTTTTTATGCTTTCATTATTGTTTTATGATGAAATATGGTCACTTAGGAATGTTAGTTGAAAGACAGATTGCTCACATAATGTACTAGTCGTCGGTGCTCACATTAGTCAAACCGGAAATTCTAAAGCATACGTCATTAACGAGCAGAAGGAGGAGCAATAGAATCAAAACTAGTTCTAGTTAGTTCAATGAATGGGGTCAGTGAACATTACTCAGAAAGAAATCATTCTGATTTTAGAAATGCTTAGTTGGTAAAGAATTCATGAGGTGCAGATATAGAAGGAATCTAGTCTTCTGTTTAAGCCTCAGAAAGTTAAAATTCTTGTAGCTGTCATCACTTACTTGTTCCAGGCCATGAATATAAGGCTACACCAGATAAGCAGCTATCATAAAAGACTAGCCAGCCAGATTTGAGTGCTAGATTCAATCTTAAATATTCAACATAATGACAGTAATGTGTATCATTGAAAAAGGAAATCATGTGGACACTTGCAGTTTTTTTTTGTAGCCTAGCTGGCAACCATATTCATATCTCTTTGGGCCTTGATTAACATTGATATCATTTAATTTCAGGGAGAAATTTAGCACTGGTGTTGAGCAGGGCTCAACAGCTCAGAATGATGCAGCTTCCCAAAAAGGCCCTCATAGGGGATTAGTAAAGAACATCGGTGTACATGTAGAAAGCTCCTCCACCTCAAATAGGTCTAGTGAAAGCACTCCTAACCATGAAGTTGATACTATTGAGCAGCAGAATACAACCCTGTTAAAGAACCCATCGTCGCTTGCTTGTGAAGATTTTCATGAAGAAGTTATCCCTAGTTCAAAAGTCAGTTGCCAAGGAACAAGTTTAGTGGCTAGAAACACCTTGCCACATGCTAGTGAAGATCTTCGTGATGAAGCCAGCTTGAGTTCAAAAGTCACCTTGCAAGTAACAAGTTCAGTGGCTAGAAATACCTTCCCACATGCTAGAGAAGATCTTCATGATGAAGCCAGTTCAAAATCCACCTTGCAAGGAACGAGTCCAATTGCTAGAAACACCTTACGTCATGATAGTGAAGATCTTCATGAAGAAGCAAACCCAAGTTCAGATGTCACCTGGCAAGGAACAACTTCAGTGGCTGGAAAAACCTGCACACATGCTAGTGAAGATCTTCATGAAGAAGTCAGTCCGAGTTCAGAAGTCACTTGGCAAGGAACAACTTCAGTGGCTGGAAACACCTTGCCACAAGTTTGTGAAGATCTTCCTGACGAAGTTAGCCCGAGTTCAGAAGTTTCTTGGCAAGGTTCAACTTCAGCGGCTAGAAACCTTGATTTGCAAGAAACCACGGATAGAACCACATCCTTGGTTTGTTGGGATGAGAATGATGTAGAAGAACAAGTAGAGGATGATTATGAGTACTATGGAGAATATAGTTACGACTGGATCACTGAGATTTCTCGCCCACGTAGTTACTGGGAAGACCTCAGGAAGGCATGGTACCAAGAGATGCTTGACTCCAACTCAGGAAAAGGGGACATACGCCAACTTATTGAAAGGTACACCGGCATTGCTTTTGCTTTATCTGTTTTGAATTTGATTTACAGATTTCAAGAACCTATTTCTAATATCACAGGAATGAAGAGAAGGGTAAATTGATGTAAATCTGAATATTGATTCATGTCCATTATACTTAAAAACTAAATGCTCTCTTTTTAGTTGGAAACCTTCCAAAAATGGTACAATCATAATGCTAAATTTACTAATCAGAATTTCCCTTTTATCTATGCAGAAGAACAGTATCAAATTTTCTTGCTAGTGATTTCCGAGACAAAATAGACCGATTGATGGTATCTCGAATAGAAAGACAAACATATCCAGTTGGAAGTGAAGAAGGAGAAGATGAGGAGACTAGCCAAGATAGAATGAATCAACTGGTGTCTTTCTTACAACAACGACAACAACAAATGCGTCCAGCGGACAATCAAGAACAAAAACACCAACAAGAAGAGGAGGATATGACAGAAGAAGAAGAAGATGATCATCATCATAATGATGAAGAAGAAGCAAGGAGCCTAATTAGCGCTCAATATCAAGAAGCCAGTGATGATTTTGATCAATGCACATCATTGCAGCCTTCTCCATCTCACATGACGGCATGGAGCTATCAAGATAATGAAGTGGGGGACGATTCTGATCGAGCTGCTTCTATATCTCCACCCCGACATTTGCCATCTCAATCTTATTATCCAAATAGTAGGGAATGTTCACCATCTCCATCCTACCATCGTCGGCATTATTCTTCCTCCACAAATCATCCTTCAATTGTGAGTTTAACATTTTTTTTCTTCTCTAAAGTTACACCAGTATAAAGTTCTGAGGTTACTGGTCAGTGTAAATAACACTGCTGAACTTGCAGGAAATGGAACTCATATACGATATGAGAGGGCAGATGGAGCAACTCCATAATGAGATGTCAGAGCTACGAAAAGCTATAAAGGGTTGCATAGATATGCAAATGATGATGCAACAATCTACTAAGCAGGAAGTTCATTCAGGTCTGTTTTGAATTCTCTTTCGGTTCGCCCTAAAATATCTCTTCAATTCAATTTAAAAAGAATACCAGACAACTTGGTTCCAATGCACTATCAAGGAACCACTGAAGAGGCACTAATAACATCCTTACTCTTGTACTTGTTTTGACCCTTAAGATTTACTTTGGTCTTTTAGAACAGTTTTAATTACTCTTGTGAAGCTATGATACCGGGCTAAAACAGTGAGTTTCTGCATAGATTTTGCATCATTCCTTATGTTCTACCAGTTTCTTGACAGCAAAATGTGCAACTATATTACAGGTCAAGCAGAGAGGAAAAGGTCGTCTAATGGGTTACCAAAGAAAGGCAATTGCTGCATTTGCCATGAAGTGAAAGTCGACTCACTTTTGTACAGGTAACTTGCTTGTGAAGCTAAGGCTTCCCATCTGAATTTCAATTCTTCATTTTAATTTTGTGCTGGCTTTACTTATCTGTTGAGATATCATTTCCTATTTTGCAGATGTGGGCACATGTGCACCTGCCTCAAGTGTGCTCATGAGTTGCAATGGAACAACGGAAAATGTCCGATATGTCGAGCTCCGATTGCGGATGTCGTGAGGGCACACATGGATTATTAGACTGCTGGTGCCTGGTGAACGAGTTCTTGCTTCAGAGGACCGTCTTTCTTTCTGAAAATCAACATAGTGAAGCACACATTGGAAGAGGAAGCTAATTTATTCATCTTAACTATTGTCTACTTTTCATTTTTGTAAATGTCAAGTCATGGAACATCATACCTGGTTTCTCTTTTCCACATATACTCTTGTGTATGTTTTTTGAGGAGAGACCAGAACTAACAAACTCTCTATTCATCTTTTTATATACAATTTGAAAAACAAAAAAGGTGCCTCTTTTAGGAAACATGCTTTCTTTATATCTGTCTACATTAACAAACAGATTCTTGTTCTGAACTGACCATGATAAGAAATATGAACTATTGTCTACTTTTCATTTTTGTAAATTTTACTTTTTCTGCAGATCAAAATAGTACCTGACTGATACCGCATATACGTCAAGGTTGCTGTAATCAACCGATCTAACATGTATTTATAAATTGACATGAGACTGCCCGTTGCAAGAGTTCATATTTCTTGTAAGGGTAAAAGAGCATAAATAAACAAACCTTATGGAAGCAACTAATAGCAAGCTCTACTTTTCATAATGCATGCCAAGCATTCAATCAAGCCCAGTAAATCTTTTCCTTATCAACCTAGCCAAGTACAATGGTTGGTGTAACTTTACTGTTCTAGTGTATGATTATTGTGGGAGCAAATTTCGTCTCACAAGAATATTCGTCTAAGATTCCTGTCTTCCTCTTCGTTGTCTCTTTCTTCTTGCAAAATAAATCAGAATAAGAGGACCATACCCCGGGGTGTTGGCCAAAGGCCCTCCGATATCTAAGTTAGTTCAAGTGTTTGTAGGAAAACAATAGCAAACAAAAAGGGTACGGAGATGTATGTGTGCTGTGAACCGGGTAATCGAAGCCATGTGTGGTGGCCGGAGCCTTGTGTGAGAGGGAGAAAGAGTTATGGCGGCTAGGGTTTTGGAGATAGAATTTATGCAGTATTTTGAGACAGAAGTTTAGACGTATGTTTAGAATTACCTCAAGCCTTGGTGTAGCCATGTATTCATAGGAGCCTTGGAGGCTAGGGTTTCGGAAAAATAATTACACATATATAAAGGAATTATTCTTCCCCAATTTAGAGAGATTGACATAATTAGGGATTTGATTTAAATCAAATTCCTAATTAGGGTAAGAATCGAATAATTGCCAATTGAATCAAATAACTCCCAATTAGGCCAAATAATCCCCAAATGGAAGGAAATATTTGACCTAGGGTTTGGCTAAAATTCGGTTCCCACAATTATGATGTGAAGGTTTGCTTACCAATTCGCAGAAACAAACAGAATAACAAAATTATAGGATCTTGCTGCGAACTTTTACCTTTTTACGTGCAAAGTAACCAAAGAAGATGCCTTATATTTTACATTATCTTTTCTGTTCTATGTGTTGAAGAACAACCATTTCCAACCTCTAGCTGCTTCAAATGGTATAGCTATGAGCCCATGTTCGTTGTCTTTTTTGCTGCATCTGCACATGGTTGATCAAACTGTAAATATTTTAAATTGCCTGTGGACCAGATATTTATTTATTTTCTTCTTCACGGATTGGTCTTATCTAAAAATTAAAATGCTGGCCCCTGGGAGATGCCAGCAGCCCAGAAAGCACCAAGGTCGACATCTTAGGAGGAGCACATACGTGGGAGATAGACACAAGGACAAGGGCAACTAAGCCCCTTTCCTTTCAATGTAATTAAGAGTGCCTCCTAACAACTCATCATACAGGCCAAGGCATCCATTACTAATTTATTATAAATTTTTCTTGTTATTTTCTGCTCTATTTTTTCAACAGATTTATTCACTAATTAGGCTACAGTAAGAAGAACCAAGTGGTCTCAAGTGATGACAATCTTCAGTTTTGAACATATTCTTTTGACACTTAGCAAGGAAACAAATTTGAAGTTACCAATTCTATTATAAACAACATCATGGTTTTCAAATTGCTAGATTTGGCTATAATTTACATGCTTATTGAGCCAAATATTGGAGGGCACTTCAACATATTTAATGATCAACAGCTCTCTTTCCCTCTAGCCTATCCCCCACAAAGTACTAGAAACTCGGAAGGGGGTTTGATATGAATTATTATTGGTCCAATCCAATCATAGATGGGGTACATTGTGCGAGGTTTCTCGTGACAACATGTCTCTAAACCCTAGCTATTCCAAGCCAAGGGGTAAGACAACTTCACCATTTGATTTTCGTACGAACAATAATGCAATTTGGGTATTGATTTACTCCCTCCAAGGCAATAAGGAAGATCCCATCACAACCTTATCATGATCCAATTGGATTTGGAAAAATGTCTGAAAATGTTCCCTCTATCATTTTCAGAAATAAAAGAGTTCCAGCTATGGATCCTGGAGGCATGTTACATGCAGCCTTGACGTTTTACTGTTGTGTTCTTGCTTTATTTCGCTTTCTTGCATTGCCTTACAATTGCCATTCACCCCCTGTTACACTTCACCATAGCATGCCTAAAACCGCCTCTTTTGTCATGAACTTTTTTGTACGCATGCATTTTCTACTATTGGATGCAACAGAGTGACTGTTAGGTACAGTAGTTATTACATTGTTTGATATATCGACAATGTATCAAGTACTGTAGATTGATACCCAGTATCAGTCAATCATTGTCCTATACCATTTGGATTCATTTTTCAGTTGGATATGACAGAGAATAGTCTAAATAAATTATGAGGGAAGAGAAAATAATGAAGTATTGATAATGTTGGTTTCTGTCCTAATTAATAAGACAAAGAGGTGACTGAAGGCAAATTTACATCATCCCTGTCTGTTTGCCTAATTTTTGTCGATTCACAAATCTCCATCGTTATAGGTGACTCAAAACACATGGCTTGTTATCTTGTGATTGTGATTGAAGAATTTATATTGATTAGAAAATTATTCTGTGACAAATACTATAACTACCACCATCTAGTAAACCAAACCATCTAGTAATACTATACCTTGTAGTTCCTACACCTTTATGGGTGGAAAATAATTCCAACCCTAAAAGCTAAGCCTATGATGAGTCACATCATTTTCTAATAAGCTCAACCCCAACAAACAAATTTTGGCTACTTCTTTATTTGCCAGGGAAATTAATATAAAATAAAAGCAACAAAAATGTGATAGAAAAAAAAATTAGGAGTTCATGAGGGGTTCAATCTAGGATCATGTCAAGAGTGACTTTTTTCACCTACCCTTTGTTTTTCCTTCCATTCTGCTGCCTCTGGTGTGAGAGAGATCCTTGCTTTTATTAATAAATATTATATGGTTGCTTCTTCTCTTGAACAACCCTGCATGATTTCATGTTTTTATATGCCACCCAAGTTTTTCACTTTGACAAATTCTTCCAAATTCTTTGAAATACGTGTGATGGATTGAGAGAAGACACTTGATGGGAATGTGTTTTAAGGCTCATCCAACAAGTTCAACTGCAGATGACATACATGTTGGGAACCACTTCAAATCAGCCTACAGATTCAAATGCCATAAAAATTCTTCATAGTCAGCCAATCCATGGCCATATTTACTATTATTAATTCAGTCATGTTGCATGTTGGATACAGTTGGAAGTTACTGGACTATTTGATGGCTATCATTCATCCTGCCCAAATGAGTAGGACCCAGTGCCTAATTATGCAAGTAATTTACTACTTCAAATCACTCAAGTAATTTTGTTGTCTACAACTACAGGTTGCAGGCATCTTTGATCATACAAATTATTCTCTGAGTTCTTTTTATTTTCTGTGGAAAATCTGCACAACCCATTGGCTGTGTTAATAATTTAACTTCTGTCATTATGATGAGTTAGGTTTTGACTTAAAGTTTGAGATTAGAAATGAAAACCTACTTGACCAACAGACAAACAACCTGCTTATAAATACTAATTACTATTTTTAAATCATATAATAAAAACTAAAAAGCCTTCAAAGAACTTTAAACTATTTTAGTTTGAAGAGCTCAAACTGATATGTCTTGGTCAAGCCAGGCACTGTTGGTTACAGGTTGATTAGCATATCATAATCTTGAGATCTTTTCATCCAGCTCAAAAGCGAAGAGCAATGATTGGTTACTCTCATGGACCCCACTCCTTCAACTTGGGATTGAGGACGCATGGAGACTGAGCAGTAAAGGCACAAAGTGTGGGGAAAAAAGAGGGTCCCTGAGAAGGCTGGCAATGCCACCACAAAACTATCCCCACAATTTCTTTTGCTTCATCAAAATTACAATTATAATCTCTAGACTTAGTTAGGATGGTGTCGTTTTCAAGCTTATGCCCTCACAGACCCCAAAAAGTTGTGCTGCCCCTGCCCCTCACAAGAGGGTTGTGTATGGCAGACCCCAACCCCCCCATGTTACAACTTAGCCAAACTTGTGCCATGTCCCCACTTTTGTCTTATAAAATCCCCCACTTCATTCCTAGGCTCTCCTTAAATTCTTGAGCTTCTTCATCTTCTCCTCCTCTCTTTCCTTCACCACCAAACTCATCATTTGTTCTTCATATTCAACACAAAGATCAAATAAAATGTGTTCCTCTAAACCAAAGTTGCAAAGAACCACTAGTGTTCCTCCATCAACACCTAAGATGAATCGGCGTCCGGTTCTCCAGCCAACTGGCAATCAATTTCCAAGCTTGGAACAAAGGAAGTCTCTTAAAAAGAGCTCCCAAGAACCTCTTGCTCCAACTCCTCTGCCTTCACCTCTACCAAGTGCTAAAACTAAGGCCTCTTTTTCTCCTCCCATCTCTCCCAAGTTGCCTTCACCTAGACCACCTGCATTCAAGAGAGGAAAAGATCCAAATGAGCTGAATTCTAGTGCTGAGAAGGTTGTGACACCTCGGTGCACAACCAAGTTTACAAGTTCTGTGAAAAAGTCAAAGAAGTCTAGTGGCTCTGTAGCTGCTGCACCTTCTGCTGAAAGTATATTGAAAAATATATCCTCTTTGATAGTGGAGGCACCAGGAAGCATAGCAGCTGCAAGGAGGGAGCAAGTTGCAACAATGCAAGAACAACGAAAGATGCGAATTGCCCATTATGGAAGAACCAAGTCTGCCAAAAATGAAGGGAAAGTGATTCCTCTTGATTCTTCAGCTACAACTGATTTTGGTAGAGACCAAAGGCGGTGTACTTTTATCACACCTAACTCAGGTATGCAGCTTAACAGACAAGGTTATGTTGTTGACAGATTGTGGAAGTTTATAAGACATTTGAATAATGTGTTTGTGGTGTACTTGTTTGCAGACCCCATATATGTTGCTTACCATGATGAAGAATGGGGAGTTCCTGTCCATGATGACAAGTAAGTCTCTCTCTCTCTCTCTCTCTCTCTCTCTCTCTCTCTCTCTCTCTCATCCCTCTGTCTCTCACAAACACACATACATTTCTTAAGCTAAATAGCTATAATTTGCTTGTGTCATATTTGCAGTCTGTTGCTTGAATTGCTGGTGTTAACTGGTGCTCAAGTTGGATCAGATTGGACTTCAGTCCTGAGGAAAAGGCAAGCTTTGAGGTGGGTGTGATTTCAAAATTCCATTACTCTTCTTAGTCCTAGAAATATTGAAAGAAACCAATAATATAGCTACTTTGTTCTTAATCTTACCAAATGCAGTATTTCTTTATGCAGGGAGTCCTTTTCAGGATTTGATGCAGATGTTGTGGCTAAATTTAGTGAAAGAAAGATAACGTCAGTGAGTTCTGATTCTGGTATAGATATAAGCCTTGTTCGAGGAGCTGTTGACAATGCTAAACGAATTCTTCAGGTACTATAAGATAAAACTCAAACATAATCTCTATGAGATATATATATATATATATATATATTTGATAGATTTTACATTTACAGGTCATATGTTATAAGTTTTTTTTTTTTTTTAATTAATAAAAAAATTGTGTATTGCTTTATTTTTACTTTATTAATTTAACTCAATTTACAGATAAAGAGGGAAGTTGGATCATTTGACAAGTACTTGTGGGGATTTGTGAATCACAAGCCTGTATCTACCCAATACAAGTCATGCCACAAGATCCCTGTGAAGAACTCCAAGTCAGAGAGCATAAGCAAAGACATGGTTAGAAGGGGTTTTAGGCTTGTTGGTCCCACAGTCATTCACTCATTCATGCAAGCAGCTGGCCTCACAAATGACCACTTGATCACCTGCCCACGGCACCTCCAATGTGCAGCTTCTGCAGCCCCTGCTGCTTTATAATTTCACATCACAAAATAATCTACAAGAACAGACAGCTACAGATGAACGTATATATATATGTGTGTGGCATAGACTAGGACCCAATAAGCATAATAAGCTTATTATCTCTAACTCTAAAATCTAGAAGTTGCTATGTACTCTGGTTGTGTGTATTTATATTAGCTGTTGTAAAAGTCTTGGTGGGAGCCTGAGAGGGCTAAATTGGAATGAGATGCTTAGGAAAAAAAAAGTGTGTGGAAAGAGGGGCATAGGAAGACAAGCAGAGCATGTGCAGGTGGGCAGGCAATGGCAAGTGTATGGGATCAAATAGCTTTCACTTGCTTGTTGTGGCCACCACATCCCCTCTATTATTTGCTTTGCTTTTAACAGATTGTGAAGAATAATCAGTGCAGGTAGGACTGTTGGCCCTGCCCTGCCATGGACCATGATATGTCCATCTACCATCTCTTTCAACTTGGTCTTTGGACTGGATAAAAATTGTCAGCTCTTCTATAAAAGCTTCATTACATCATTTTCTCAGCTTGTAGTTTTTTTTTCCCCTTTGCTTCTAGGTTCTAACCTTTTGGGATATTTGTATCATAAATTAATATCAAGTTTGGGTTTTTATTAATCTTTACAGAGTTGGTATTATTTTACATGTATTTCTTTCTTTTTGCCTTTATTGCCTTTTCAATCCTGAGCCAAGCTCAGGCATCTTCTCCATGTGATCTCTGATTATCTTTTCTACTTTTTATCTTGCTGTTACCTTTGTGCAGAACATATGCATATAGATGACAGTTAAGACATGGCTGTAATTCTATGCAGCTAAAGTTCCATGATTTGAGGGGAATCTTAGCCATGGGCTTGGTGGATCTAAAGTTTAGTTGACATTCCCAAGACTTGCACCATTTCATTACCAGAAAAAAAGGAAAATTATACATAGAGAGAGAGAGAGAGAGAGAGGACTGAAGAATCTACTTCCAAAATAATGTCCCTGAAATTGCAGAAAATGATATATATTCCAAGCTCAGCCATATTTTTGAGGTTTAAGGTCAAACTTTCACCTCAAAACAGCTGGGTGGAAATTAAAAAAGAGATATCTCACTTAATATAGTTGGGTGAAATGAAAGGCAAAAAGCAGAGGATCCAAAACCAGTGAGAAAGAAGTATTAAAGATTGACAAAGGCCTACCATTTCACAATATCAAAAAGCGAGCTATCTCTGCAGAATCCTCCCAAGCATAAGCACACGAAGCAAAATTAATATTTGCAACTTGCAACCAAAGCACACAAAATTTACAAATGAAATGAAATATGGGTGCAGCAAAACATGAAAATTTACCAAGACAAAACTAGCAGTATAAATATTGGCAAAGTAAAACAAAACCAAACCACCCCCATTCCAAATTCCAATTCGTATGCTCTTGTGTTAAACAAATCGAAACTCACCAGAGACTTTGCTTCTCTGATTATTATTCCTGAAACCCCAAGAAATATACCGAATTTGAGAGAGAGAGAGAGAGAGAGAGAGAGAGAAGTGCTTTCGTTTCCGTTTTCGTTCTGGGAGAAAAATGAAAAACAAGGATTTATGGGCTCTCTAGCTCTAGAGTTCCAGGCCAAAGTCAAGCTTTCACCTAAACTCTCTCTCTCTCTCTCTCTCTCTCTGTTGCTTTCCAATAAACTGTTTTGCAAAATGTGCACGCATAGGTTTTAAACCTTGTCAAGGAAGGAAGCTCCAACGTCCAACCTCCATAGAAAGATTTTTCTTTATGAAACAGAAGAACATTACATACAAGGCAATAATACATGTATGTTTTCTAACTTGGAAGATTGTTGGTTGTCCACAAACTCTAACCTTTTTACTTGTAAATACCACAACAAAGATTACGCTCTCGTTCCTCACTCTTATGTTATGTTTGGGCTTTGGATGGTTTCTTGCCATCCATTGTATTTCTTAGTGTGCTTCTATTGTTTTCAATAAATAACTTTATTTTTAAAATTAAACATTATTCATTCACAAACGTAGGTGCACGACCAGGAATAACTAGACACTATTCAAGTGGCCAAGCAAGAATTTACTTTTAAAGTAACACGAATTTAAAGTCGGGATTGAAACAACTAAATTATTTGTATCAAGATGAGAAACGAGAGACAAAATAAAGAAGACAAAATTTGCATCATAAATTCCAAAGCTAATAGGTAAAGACTACAAGAATAAAAGTGAACATTGCCAAAATAGTTCAAAGATTGTTTTCACCCACGACCATTTAAGCTGTGGCTGTGGCTTGGGCTGCTTGTCTCTTCTTGGCCTCTTCAATAATGGTGAGCTTAATACCCTTACCCTTGGGAAGGCTTACCCATGGCTTGGTCCCCTTGCCTATTGTGAACACATTGCCCAACCGAGTGGCAAATTCATGTCCACTTGCATCCTGGACATGGATTGTCTCAAAGCTTCCCTTATGCTTCTCCCTGTTCTTGATTACTCCAACACGGCCCCTATTCCTTCCACCAGTCACCATGACGACATTACCAACATCGAACTTGATGAAGTCAGTGATCTTGTTGGTCTCCAAGTCCAGCTTAATGGTGTCATTAGCCTTTATGAGAGGGTCTGGGTAACGGATTGTTCTCCCATCATAGGTGTTAATATATGGGATACCTTTTTGTCCAAACTGCACAGACCGGACCTTGCAAAGCTTGAACTGCAAGAAATGCAGACTACAATATCAGCACTCTACCTCATGAAATCCATAACTTTGATTAAAAACAAATAAAACCAGTATCATATTATCCTGGACAAGCAAGACTTTCAATATTTTCTGACAATGTATATATACAGACTTGAAATGGCATGTACATGAGACAAAATTCTCCACATGGAGAACAGATCTCCAGCCAGTGACCTTGAATGATTCCATACATTTCCATATAGAAAAACTTAAAAGAATGGCATACAGTGTTATAGCTGTGTTTGCTTATCTCAAATAAGTCTATCATGAACAAAATATTTGGGCAGGACAACTTGAATGATTCTATATCTGACAATAATGAATCATTCACAGCCAGAGATTATATGACCTCAGATAAGTAGAGTTACTCTAGTAAAGAACATCTACACACCTTTGCCTCTTCATCCCTGATTGAATGGAGACGGAACCGACCCTTGGTGTCATAGAGGAGACGGAAGTTCTCGTTTGTTTTGGGGATTGAAACAACATCTGTAAGAGTAAAGCAGAATGCTCAAAAAGTATTACATTTCATTTCAACCAAAAATAACAATAACAAAAATACTACAATTACAAGCAATATGTACTGACTGCCTATTCCAGGACATGTATTGGTCATGCTCCAACCATCAAAAAGGCCACTTTATGCCAAAAATGTGCACGAAGGACAAACATACAAACTTCCTATGATACTAGAAACATTCTCTAATTGATATTATATATGTAAACTTCCTAATATATGGAAGATAGGTCCAAATTAAAAGATTTTTCTTCCATAGTAGCCAACACTTGGTTACTACAGAGCAAGATTGTCCAAGAAAATGCTTCTAATTAATTACCAATCATTGTATTGATACAACATGAATAATGTTTAAGAACAGATGAAGCAGTAATATATCCAAGAATATAGTGCTGTGCATACCCATAAAACCAGAAGGATAGGTCTTATCAGTCCTCACTTTCCCATCAACCAGAACATGTCGTTGCATCAAAATGGAAATGACCTCACGGTATGTTAGAGCATATTTCAATCGGTTTCTTAAGATGATGACCAATGGCAGGCATTCCCTGGATTTGTGAGGTCCAGAAGAAGGCTTGGGAGCCTAAGAAAAAAGAAAACACATCATTTAAAATTCTCAACTAGTACATTGAATACGTTATATGAAATACCAAACACTGCACAGCTCAAAAGGAAACTTACAAATGCACCACCAAGTTTGTCAAGCATCCAATGCTTCGGGGCATTGAGCCTCTTCAGATGCTTCTTCAATCCTCGCGCCTGTTGTGGAAAGGAAATAAAATTAAGAAAATGAAACCCAAATATAGGTCTACAAATCAAATTATCCCACTTCAAATGCATGACATTCAAGATGACATGAAGATCCAATAATACACATACAGCCATACGGGTTTTCGATCAAATACAGTGCCTAAAATTTCTTTTACAGTTACATCGCTTGTCTTCGCCTACTCTCCCCTCTCATCGTTTAGAATACCATAATCAAACAATTTTCCATAATGGGCTAACCAGAAGAAAAACAAATCAGCTCTAAACAAGGTATCAATTTTCGGACCCTACAGAATTGGTACAACAAGAAGCAGCAGAACTGGGTTCACAAGCTTTATTCGACTTATAAAAGTTTAATTGTCCAAGCTCTAGAATTTATGGTATGCAAATTCAAAGAAAAACCATAGATGAAGGTGCCATCGAAAAATGAAATACGAACCATCTTGTCAGGTGAACTACGCCGGCTGCCGACCCTCCCTCACTGCTCCTAAGTCCCAAGTCCGAAGCCGCTCTCTCTCTCTCTCTCTATGATCTATGTAAACTACGAACACTCACAGTCGCAGCTCTATATACCTCCACTTTATGACGAAACCCTAATGAGCTCCCGCTTCAGGGCTCGAAATTGGGCCTACTTTGGGCCTCAAAAGTTTCTATTGTTTTTTCTTCTTTGTGGAGGCCAATATTCCTTTTTGTTTTCAGGTTTTGAAACTCTTGCTGGCCCATTAGTTTGGGCCTAACTACAGAAAAACTGATCCAGTAGGGGAATATGAAAGCACAAAGTCGACTTAAAACTTCCAAGTTTTCGAAAACTATCTTAGACTTCTATGCAAGTTGATTTTTTTTTTTTTAAGTACAAATGAGAGTTTAAACAATATGGTAGAGGGGGCTTCTCACTTACACACTACTAAGGTATCATAGGGATTTTAACTTAAAACCACTGATCTGCAAGTCAATGTCATTTTGGCTAGACTCTGTTGGCTATGCACGTTGAAATTTCAATTAGAAATGAAAGTGGTTTTTGGAAAAAGTAACTACTTCTTAAATACAATACGTAGTAAAAGGAGTTTTTATGATTCAAGCTTTTAAAGTTTTATATCAAACATTATTAGAAGTGTTTTTGATTATTTAGAAACGTTTTAATCCACTCCATAAACAAACCCAATATTCCCTAAGGTTGCATTTGATAAGCAGGAAAAAGGGCTTCGGCATCTTTGGTAAGTTCATACATGAAAAACGGTTTGCTAGTTTATGAGAAAATAGGAGGGGGAATGAAACCCTCGAACTATTTTGGGTTTCATTTTCCATTCCAATAAGAAAATCAAGACAAGCATTACCAAATATGACAAAGGAATGAGAAAATACATAAGGATTGATTTCTCGTCAATTTCTTTAAGTAAACCAAGCAAAACCTAAATGTTAAATGTTACCATTATGAAAAAAATAACCAAAAGAAGGGGACCGTTTCTTCTCGACCCTTATTATCCCCCCAACTCAAAACCAACTCCACATTTGTAAATCTCCTTGGTTCAGGGGATCTCCCCTGGAACCACCCCCTTCGGTTAATAATCCGGGCCTCTCTCCCCCCCCCTCCCTCCCGGGTTATGTTGTGGAGAGGTTTTTCCTCCCAACTTTTGTTGGGTTTTGTCTGCTCCTTGCTTTTGCAAGGTTTTGTTTCTTCCCTTTTTCTTGAGGGTTTGTATCCCAGTCTTTTGGGGGTGGTTATTGGATGATCTTGCTAGATCTGCTGTTTTTGTGGTAGATCTCTCCGTATTGGAGGTGAAGCTGCTAATTTTGGTGGATCTAGTCTTATTGTGCTTGGGGATCAAGGGGGATTAGGAGATACTGTGATATTATTTGGAATGTCCTGGTGGAAGTTGAGCGGTTATGCCCTCCCCTCTTAGGGTGTTTCATGTCCCATGAAGTTTGAGAGATTGTTCTCTATCATGATCTTATTAAAGCACTAGTTGCTGTAGAATTAGCCTCCTCGTCTGTAACCCCTTGTTAGCTGAGTTCCAAGTTGTATATTTATTTTCTAACTATCTTGTAATACTTGTGTTTAGTTGGTGTTGTTGTTACAGTCTCTGTATTGCAGGAACCTTCTTTAGGAACTATATTCTTACTGTTGTATTCTAGGTTTGTGCTCTGTCCTTCTAATGAATCTCTACTGATTCGCCAAAAAAACATAAAAAAATTTGTTACCATGTCGATCGTCTGTCCAATCTCACAATCAAGCGACGGTCTATTTATTGGAGTCACACCTTGTCCACGCAGCCCACCCTGGTGGTGGGTTCTCAATAAAGGGAGACCCCTATTATAGCGGGAAGGGTGACTTGATTGGGCTGTCGGCCAAATAATTTGGTGCGTAGCTGTGCCTGTGATTGTTGTGAATGGACAACAACATGCATGGGCAGGATGACCTGTTAACAAAAATACACACACACGCACAAATTTATGTAAATAAAGTTCCAAAGGACATGGCCGATGTGAAAGGTGGACTTAGGCACAATGCTGGGCTCCTCCTCTCCTCTGAATATTCGTGGCTTATTCTTCGTAGTTAAAATGGCATTGCCATGATTGATCTTCATATTTACCAAAGGAGGAAAAAAAATATCATATGATCGTAATGATTATCATCTATCTAAGATGTCATATGTTTAATTATATGTATCAATCTTAATTTTATGAAGAGACACACTCGACATAATATTTGGCATCGTTTAGTGACTTGACCTGAACTGAATTCTCCACACACAAATCATTCTTCTTCTTTTTTATTTAACCACCCGAGCTTAACCAATATTTATATTGTGCCACAGCCTTGACTTTTTACTTTTTGTACCCATAATTGTAGGAAAGCAAAGTTGGGCACGATAGTTCTTTTGAGAGCCTAAAAACTATGCAAAACACCAATCTTCATTCATTCACGTTCTAAACCATCAAAATCAAAATAGCTCTCCCTGTAAATATGTTCCATACTCTAAAATTAATAATGTGAATAGAATCTACATAACCTGTTGTTGTAATGGTGTACTACGTTAAACTGCATGCTTTTGTCTCCATTATTGAACTTATTATTAGAAAATTAATTTCGTTACTTGTAAATTGATATGACTTGACCTTATATTCAGGTCAATTAGCTTTCTCCAATGCGGTTAAGGTATTTAAGTATGTTGATCAATTATAACTAATGCAGGTTTGTAGATAAACAAATACAAGGACACATACATATACATGACGCTCCCGAGCGTATGTCAATTGGTTTTCTCTATCCAATGAAAACTAGGTGTACTTGTGTCCAATGAAAATATGAGCTATATAATATGAATATTTTTTTTGGTCATTCGATAGGAAGGGGGATAGGGGAGTATTAATCTACTATATAATCCTCATTTAATGAATGATTCATTTCTTAATATTTTCACTCACTAGTAGCATTTTTTGAAATTATGAATGTTTCATCTTTTTAAGCACTTCCCCTTTAAAAACCTTCTCTTAAGATATCTTCCAAACTATTGGGGTCGTTGCTCTATATGTTATTTCCTCTGGTGTGAAATCAGTTGGTTCCATATATATAAATACATAATAACTTTTTTGATGTGTCAATAACAATTTCGTAAACGAGCGAGTTTTTTTTTACCGAAAGAAAAATCGCTTTTATTCTAAACTAGAAATCGTTTTCCTTAAAAAACTTGAACACATTTTTTCATAATATAATAAGAACCTTATACAAAATGATTTTGTATATTGTTATAACTTATATGTATTGTTATATTTAGAAGAGTCCTATTGTCACCTTCAAAACCAATAACAACAAAAGTCACAAAACTCAAGAACAACCTCTCACAGATAGACTCATCATAAAAATAAATAAATAAATAAAAACTTCAAACTGATCAGTGAAGGAAAGTTGGACGTTCTTTCTCGGCCCGCGCGGCAGCTTTTGCCACGCGTTACGCCAAATTTAAAAGCGTAATTGTTTTTTAAAATTAAATAATCGATACAAATATTTATAATTGGGAAAAAACACCGCGGTCCCCACCAGCTGATGTCGTCTATTAGCGGTGGCTTTTTGACAGCGTCGACACACTTACTTAACAGAAGAATCCTCCACATGTCACTCCCTTACCTCCCTCGCCATCCCTTCGCACCGACGCCCCTTTGCTGATTCCCCCCTGGCCCCGCCACAACATATTTTTTAGACCATTTCCATGGCCCTTACTAACACGGTAATATTCATAATTTTGGACTTGTGTTTCAATAATCACAAGTCAAAACCTTGTGAATCACAATTTTTTTTTTTTTAAGTACAAATTTTGTGTGCTTTTTAAAGCATTTCTACCCATTTATTATAGCAAAAGATAAGGACAACTGCGGTTACTATTCATATGAATAGAATCTGCCATAACAATTTTTTGTTACTTTTTCACTCATTGTTATGGCAACCCAAGAATAATTACTATTTATATGGGATTAATTTTATTTATATGCATGAGATTAATAATAATACAAAATTGCCAGGTATGTATAACCAAAAAAAATTATGCATATTATGGTAATTTTTTTCAATTTCTTTTAAAATTATTTTCTTCAATTCGGATTGTTTTTACCTTCGACCTCATAGGACTTGGTGGAGTCTATGCCTTGTGTGGGCTGTTTTGGACCGCTGGAGCTCCATTTCTCTGCCTGGGCAGCCTTTTGCTAGGCCAAGGGTTGCCGCTTGAACTACTCTTATTTAAAAAAAATACAAAATACAAAATAAAAAAGTGGTTTAGGAGAACTTGGCCAGTTGGCCGAATTACAAAGTAAAGCAAAAGCAAATATAACATGGACTATCATTTCGTTAGGGTGCTACCAATAATTAAAAATGAAATGTGTCACCACAATTTAAGTAATACGTTAGAAAGACATAATTGCATGGCTTGCTATCCGATAATGAAGGAAATATTTTTTTTTTTTTGGAGCGAAAAATAAGGTAAAAGATACTGACAAGATTATGAGTCTCCTAGTAACGAGGAACTAGTAGTATATGAGGGATAAATACGCAGGGATGATTAGAAGGCTGATATGTGTATATGAGAAGAGTTGTAAATTTAGATTCATATTATCCGTTTTAACCATTAAGAGTGTGCGAATGTTCAAATTTTACTCATATGTACGACTTACAAATAATCTGACATAACACTAAATTGACTATTATTATTTTAGAAAAACATAAAGAATGCAATTTTTCAGTCGACGTTTTATGGTGTGGGACAAGAAAGGGATGCTCATGGAGAAAAGTTAACAAAATTACACAAGGGTTCAAGAACCATACTTGGCTCAAGAAGGGGCACCAAGCTAGTTTTGAATATTTGTGAGCTACTTGAAGCTTTTTATTCTTAAGGAGTGTTTAGGTATTTTTGTTGGTTTGAAGGAGAGTTTAGGTATTTGGTACTTTGGTGTTTTCCTTGCCCACTAGTATTTGGTTTGTTTTTCCTAATAGATTGATGATTTTTCTTTATAGTTCATTTGTTAATTAGTCATTTCAATTCTGAATAGAATTTGTTCAGTTAGAACTTCCCATTCCAATTAAAACTTGGATTTGATATCAATTAAAACTTGGATTTGATGTAAATTAAAACCAATTAAAATTTGAATTTGATGTCAATTAAAATTAACTAAAATTTCGATTTAATGTGAATTAAAACTTCAGAATTTTATCAACGATCGTTTCTATTTAAAATGGAAATACAAAAAAGAAGGGAGCAAAGTAATAAAAACATCTCTCTAGTTTCCAATTCAACAATCATTTGATCCATTTGTTTCAAAACGGAGACCGGCCATGGAGTTTGGGCACTCAAATAAAGCAACCTAAAAACCATAATTAGGGTTGTAGGTTGAGAAATTTGGAGATCCAGGGAGCCGTTGCGATTCCTAATCCCCTCAAACCGGGAGTGTTCCTACTTGGTTTTGTTTGCCCCTGAAAAGCCAAAAAATTACACCTGTGCGTCAAACGCCTCTGCGCTTTCCCTGTCCAACGATGATCACGTATTCACAACATATGGAAAATAAATAAATAAATCACCGCTTATTACAAAAATTCACAAATGAATTAAGTAAATAATAAAAAATAAACTTTTCACACATCAATTACAGCTGGGAAACACACGCATATATATATTTATAACACTGAAAATTTGTAGAATTGCAAACGACAGAGAGAGGGAGAGAGAAATTCTCTTGTTGCTTTTCTCCGGAGGAGTATACTTTCTGCTGCTTCTTCTTCTTCTTCTTGTTTCTCTCTCTGGTTTTCAATAGAAAACAAAGTACATATCAATGGCTAAAGAGAAAGCTGAGAAAGAGAAGAAGCTGTTTGTGGGAGTTGTATGGAACTACGCAGCAGAGCTGAAGCTACTGCTAACAGCTCTGTTGATCCTCTGCACATTAGCCACTCTTCTCCAGTTCGTTCCGTCAAGGTTCACCATCTCCACCTCTGATCTCCGCTTCTGCATCTCCCGGGTTCTTACTCCAGCCCAAGCACAGTCCCAGGCCCAAGCCCCGGCCAACCAAGTCATAGCAGCAGAGCTAGTCTCAGCACCAGCACCTTCTTTTCCACCACCACCGCCGCCGCCGCCGCAGACGCCGCCGCCTCCTTCTGTTGAGCTAGACCAGGTGCTCAGCAATGGCGTCATTAAAAGAGCTTTCAACCCATACGGGTCGGCGGCTTACAGCTTCGTCACCATGGGTGCTTACAGAGGAGGCCTCAACACTTTTGCCATTATAGGTTTGGCCTCAAAGCCTCTTCACGTCTTCTCAAATCCCAAATACCAATGCCAGTGGGTGCCCAATCTCAATTCAAGCCAACCCATTTCCACAGTTGGGTACAAGATGCTCCCAGATTGGGGCTATGGCCGAGTCTACACAGTCGTGATTGTGAACTGCACTTTTTCTCAGCCCATCAATGTCGACAACTCCGGCGGAAAATTGCTCCTTCTCGCCTCCACCGCCGGCGGAGGTGACCGGAGCTTCAACACGACCGACACAATTGAGGTCTTGACTGAAGCACCGGGAAGTTTAAACGCCGGTTTGTTCACTTCAAGGCCCAAGTATGATTATTTGTATTGTGGGTCTTCTTTGTATGGGAATTTAAGTCCTCAGAGAGTGAGGGAGTGGATTGCTTACCATGTGAGGCTGTTTGGACCTAGATCTCACTTTGTGATTCATGATGCTGGTGGGATTCATGAGGAGGTTTTGGAGGTGTTGAAGCCATGGATGGAGCTGGGCTATGTGACCATGCAGGACATTAGAGAGCAGGAGAGATTTGATGGATATTATCACAACCAGTTCATGGTGGTGAATGATTGCTTGCATAGATATAAGTTCATGGCTAAGTGGATGTTCTTCTTTGATGTTGATGAGTACATCTACATGCCACCCAAGAGCAATATTAAGTCGGTGCTTGATTCTCTCTCTGATTACACCCAGTTCACCATTGAACAGATGCCCATGAGCAATAAGCTCTGCCTCTCTGCAGATTATAGAAAAACTTACAGGTACACATCTTCTGCTCTGAAAGTTCTCTGTTTTTACTTTCTGTGAATTGGGTTTTGTCAAATTTTTGCATTTAATTTGCTTAGATTTAGCCACAGTAAGTGTTGCATATAATTTTGCTCATAAAAACTGCATTTTTAGTTAACGATTTTGACATGTGGAGCTTTTCTCATTTACTTCTAAGGATTGACATTTGGATTGATCACACTGGTGTTAAAATGAAGCCAAATTTCCACAATTCCATTCATTGTGATGCTAGTTTCTGATCTTATTTATTTATTTATTTGGCGATTGGGCATCGGATTCCTAGCATAAAAAAGACTGCATGAATGATAATGTCACCTTGGCTGTATGCAGCATCATTATGGGGCTTCTGTAAATTGCATTTTTTGGCTCCTTGTTTTTCTTTGGTGGTTGAGTGTTTTGGAACTTTTTTACATTGATGTTGAAATTGTAGTTTGATCAAGTGGTCGTACGCATGAAATTTTTTGGCACATTCCTCTGCTTTTGCTAAAGGGTCCTTCTTCTCGTCATTTTACTAGGGCAGGTGGTAGTGGGGTGGGGCTTCAGCTTTGTTCTAAAGTGACTGTTTTATTATTATTCATGACTAATACCTAATATATTCTTTTATAGTATTTTCACCCATCTATATGATACTGTTCCTTTATGTTGTGAGCATACATCTGAACCCATCTTCAATAATTTATGTTATTTTCCTCTATAAGAAACATGATCCCAATTATCAAAATCATGTTAATTCTGGCAATGGGAAATTATTGGTGCAATGTTTGAACTTGAATAGTTAATCTCTACAAATTTTCAAGTGGTAAAGAATTAGAACCATCCTCCGATCTCCAGTTTTCCTTCTTCTACAAGATGTTCGGAAAGTTTCAATAGCCAAATGATGTTACATGGAAATGAAGGATTGGAGTGTTGAAATGAATCATCATCAGGACAACGAGAAAATCATGTATGATGTTGTCATTTAAGTGAGATTAAGACTGATGCTGATCCTGATCCTGATCAGAAAACAATAAATAAAAATCTAGGAAGATTAGGATTGTTTTGTTGGGACTTGAGAAAGGTGTGTTAAGTTTTTAACCCCACTGGGTAATTTTCTTTGTCTGTCAGCTAGCTTGATAATATATTTAGGAGTTAGATCTAGAATCCAGTATAGAACTCGGTCAATATTTGGCCAAAAACCAACATGAAAACAAGAAGAAGTTGTTTCCAAATAAACAAGTCAAAGTCTACCAGTTGCTTTGCTATTCTGTGTTTAGATGCATGGTCTTCTTCTTCTTCTTCTTTTATGCGTTCACATTCTGATGTGAAATTGTGAAACTGTGCAGGAAATGGGGATTTGAGAAACTCGTGTACAAAGATGTGAAAAGAGGAATTAGAAGGGACAGAAAATACGCAGTGCAACCGCGTAATGTGTATGCCACAGGAGTGCACATGTCACAGAACGTAGCAGGGAAGACGACCCACAAGACAGAGAACAGGATCAAATACTTCCATTACCATGGAACCATTGCCAACAGGCGTGAGCCATGCAGGCAGCTAGTCAACGCGACTGAGACAAACGTTGACAAAATCCCTTATGTTATGGACACCACCATGAGAGATGTTGCTGGCTCTGTCAAGAGGTTCGAGCTCAGAATGATTGGAAACAGGTTACAAAAGACCAGGCAATGAGAGCACATAAATTTTTTTCACTTTTCTTTTTCTTTTTCTTTTGCATTGTTCTTTTACTTTTTTTTTTTACTTTTTTTTTTTGGGTAATTTAATGTTTAATTACAGTTGTAGAACAGGAAATTCTTTCGTTTAGGGTTCAGAGTTCTTCCTTGTATAATAGTTTTCAGTAAAGGTATATATAGATACAAGACTTACCAGTGGTGGTGGTATATGGACATGTCACATGCTTTTGAGGCAAATATTAGTTTTTTTCTCTTCATTTTGTTATTCTGATTCTTTTTTAATTTAATAATAATAATAATAATAATAATAATAATAATAATAATTTAAAAAAGTTGATTGAATTGGATTGTCGGTCTGGAGGGACCACATGAACTGCACCCATTGAAGGTGGCTTTGGTGTCAAATGAGCTTTATTTGGCTATCTAACTTTTCATTTCTGTGTCGTCCTGGATCTATCATTGCTTTTCCTCTCTTTTTTTTTCTTTCCTTTTTCTTTTCTTTTTCTTCTTGACCAAACAGATAAATCCACAGCTTAAGACAAAGTGAACAGAACAAACCTTGGAGCTTTTTACATTTCCAAGCATTAAATTTTCTGAGGCATCCGATGTTAAAGCATCACATAATAACATATACTAATCACCAACAAATTAAAGAAAAAAAGGTGTTTTGCGCCTTTTTATACAAAATATTATTAGCTTTTATCAAATGCGGCCCCCGAAGATTAATCTTGAAGTTTTGCATCAATCAAATACATGGAGAGCCCCCTTGCTGCCAAGACAAGATTTGAGCTTGCTTTGCCGATTAGAAAAGAAAGACTGCATATCATATGTGATTTTGATGATGAACATGGACCATACGGGTTTTGGAATGATTCATAAAAATCACAAAGGGTTAGCTTTATCCAATATGAGACAAGTCAAAAGGAGCCGGTGGGTGTGTCATTTGGAATGTCTCATCCTGTAACTAACACATGGACAAAATTAGGAAAGAAAGAAAGGAAGGGATGAATCAATCAATAGTTCGGCGGACGAGTGTCCTGTCTCTAGAGGGTTCCTCATAATTCTATGCCAGCTAGGAATTTAAGACTTTTCTAAACTTTCTCATCACCTTGATAGTTTAAGTCGAGTTTTAGATAATAACGGAACTAGACTATTACGTTCTAAAAATTTACTACGCAAGAGAATGAGTCAATAATGTATATTACGTGAAAGTGCATCGAGCTTTCATACAATGTTACCACCAGTCATGAAGACCCGTGAAGCCAGCAACAGAAGAGAGGGTGCCAATTGAAGACCCCTCCATCCTCGTAATGAAAAAATTTAATGCAAATATAAATGAGTATGGTTCTAAACATAAGTCCAACATTGAATGAGAACGTGGCAGATTTAAAGGGCTGGCAACTAAAAATAATAATTGGGGTGGGTGGGTTGTGGGTCCCAGTGGCCCCAACCAATCCCCCTTTTTGAAAGTTTAATTAATGCGACCAGTAACGTAGTATTTAATATTTGGTATGTTTACTATATGGTGGAGGTGCAAAAGATGTCTTTATGAGACAAAAGAGTTACTTGGTATTTATTATACTTCTGACTGAGGCTGGCCTCTGCATCACTCAAGCTCCCGGAGAAACGGCGATGAAAACTGATACACCATTTTCTTTTCTAAAGTACAAAGCCCCATGCCCTAGTTTATTTTTGTTTGCAGATTCTCTGGCATTGATTGTTATTGTTGCATATTAAATTGTGGTGCAGTTTTATAATTTAACTTTTTACTAAAAATTTATTTTATAGTGTAAATGTGAGTTAGGTTAGTTGGTCAATGTAATATGTTGTGTTCGAGTTTCAACCTTCTCCCGTGTATGAAAATAATTTAAACTATCGTCATTGTAAAATATAAAAATAAACACCTTATTGTAGGGTACTCCCATCCCATCCTATAATATAATTCGTCCATACATTATAATATGAATGAACAATATGGTTCACATTTTCCACGCTTAAGCTCTTAATTAAATTATCCGCAGCCGTAATTCTGTCCTCACATGATGGTTAGTCAAGCTTAAAGTCCTAACTTTACCGGTGATTGTTTGTGAAGAAAGATAATAATATATTAAAAATATCCGACTTTTTCTTAATCAAGTTAGCTCAAGCGGATGTCTCCCCACTCAAGACCCGACTTCGAATTCCTTTCCCGTAATTTAAATTAGTTTAAAGTAGAATATTGTTTAAAAAATATAATATTCATAAAAAATAATAATAAACAAACACCCATTTGGAAAAATTAGATTGTCGATTCCATAAAATTATTGCATATCTGTTTTTGGGTTGATTGCTGACATAGAGTCAGAGCTGGAGGGCGTGTGAGCCTCGACAGTGTTCTGTGTTTCTTGGTTGGCTGGCTGTTTTTCTTTTGCCTTTTGCGTCGGTTCAATAATTTAGAAAGAAATAGGAGGCCCATGAGCAGCGGTGGAAGTCTGGATTGTATAGCAGCTGGCACTGCCAGACTTTCGCTTTCAACTTTCATCATCTTGTTAATATTAAGTACCCTATTAAAAAAGAATTTTTTTTGGGTAATAACAATAATTAAATGTTGTGAGTTAGGTAAATAATATAATGTCAATTAATAATGAATTTTATTTAATTTCATGAAATAATGTTTAACAGATAACTGAAAACTGAACCACTCATCACCTTGCAATTATAGTTTTTAAAAATATTTAATTTGTGATGGCTGCACAGAAATATACTCATATCATATTTATATACCACATTCTCATACCACGTAGCAGATGAGGTGGACATCCATATCAATTAAATTTAATTAGAAATGTTATAAGTGTAACATTATTCATATAAATATTGTCCTGAATTTCAAAAAATACATTTAATTTTTGTATAACCAAGAATAATGAATTCATGGTCCAGCTAGAGCTAGAGCTATTAGTACTATATTACAGTTAATAATTGTCAAAAATGGTGGGGGCACACATCACATGAACACATGTGACCTAGGAATTCTTTTTCAAATGCCTCACCCTCACAAAACCCATTTCTTATTTTCCATTTGGGTGATCTTACCCTTTTGCCAGGCTTCAACTGCAAACCCATGCTTGAGGGCGAAGGCCACGAGACTTTGTCCAACACTCCAAAGATCCTCTATGGTGATGATTGAAAAAGTTTCAATGTCAAACCCTTTGAACACGGGATTTTGGAATTCTAAGGGCTCATTTACTTCACAGAATAAGTTGTTTCGTAAGTAATTAACTTTTACACGTTATCATTCAATTTCGCGAAATAAATGGCGTAAAAATGAAAATTAATATTAGAGATTAGTTATAGTAAATAAAAAGGGCCCATTTCTTTGTCTGAATGTCCAACTTTTCTCTCTGGGTGGTGGACTTATGTTTGCATTACTATTGGCGTGATACAGATTGATGTTAACTTTGACAGGAAGGAAGCTAATCATTTCATATTCCAAGTGTTCGGATGCAGTATGTTAACCTGTGAATGTGATAGAGAAACAAATAGTCGTTAGGTGGCACATTATGGGAAAGTTTATTTAGCTGGATTGTAGTACATGCAAGGGCCGAACCAGGAACTTTCATAAGGGTAGCTAACTGAGTTTTGTCTTTGGCGAGTGATGGGACGGAGGGGCTCAATTTTTGTTGAGGTTAGTTTATGGAATAGTATGATTAGTAAGTACGTCACTAAACACTGTTTATAAAGGCAAAATGCTACTCATCCAACCCTAAATGTTACATGTACAATGAAATTGGCTTTTATTAAATTGATGGGATTAGAGATGACTTCTATTTCACAAGAACTCAAATTGACACGATTCAAATACCACATAATGAGTTGTTGCAACCTTGTCTAGTCCATCGCCTAGGGCTCAAATGAGGGAGCCTCTATAATGAAGGACTATACTGAGGGGTTACAATGAGAGAGTTTAATCTAACAGTTCAATAATAATTATGCACTGGATCGGATGGCTATTAAAGACCAACTCATTATAGCCCTTGCTCAAGTGAAGGCTTTGGGTAGCTTGGGGGGCATAATTTTTTGTTTCTATTGGCCTAATCTTTTGGGGTTACCCAATCTTTTCGTTCAGCAAGAATTCTATATAGTGAGGCCATTGTGTATGGCCTGCTCTCATTATAGAATGACTCTTTCGTTTAGTGGACTAAAAGAACGTCCATAGTCCTAAACTTCCAAATAGAAGGATCCAACCAGCCCAACCCACTTCAGAACCCAACCCGAGCCCAGTCATGGGCCCAATGCCAACCGGACCTGCACAAATGTGTAGCATTGTAATATAACTATCATAACAAAATAGCTCCAGTTATGTGCATGTTATTTCATATCAGATCAAAGACAAAAAAAAAAATAAATTCCACTATCATTATACCAAAAAACATAGGAAGTTATGTACTCTGTGCTTCTAAGAAAGCTTTGAAATCATTCCTAGCCTTGCGCAGTCGAGGTGTAACGCAAACGGTCGGTGATGTAGGAGATGATGATGTTGAAAACCGAACATGGCGTGAGGCTTCATGTGATTTCCGGCCTTGTGTTCTTGAGGAGCCATTCTTCAGAACTCCTTTTCTATCAGTGTCAAACACAAAAGATGTAGAAATTGGTGAATCTGTGTCGTTGATGCTGCTTCTTATTAGCTCCAGTGGAAGATCAAAGTAGTGACTAACAGAGTCATCATCATGCTCATTGATCATAGCTGATGCCCAAGAGCCACATTCAAATTTTTCCAAGGAAACTGTCCTGGAGATGACATTTCCCAGCTCATCAGGTTCTACCTTCCTTGCTTTCACTGGCTTTGCCTTGCCAAAGCCTGGAATGAACAAGCACAGGGCTCCACATGTGAACTTATCATCACATGGGTCCATTTTCTTGCCAGTTTTATGAGCAACTTTGTTGGGCTCGGTTCTAGGGAGGCTGCTGTAATGCCTGGTGACCTTTTCAGTGGCATTTGGTTGGATCAGCCAAAGATCAAAGTCATCTGAAGGGGCACATGCTCTTCCTTGACCACATGACTTGCTCCTCCTAAATTGAATTTCTTGTTGCAAGTGGGTCAGATTCTCCATTTGCTGCTGGGGAGATGCTTGGCTTTCATTTTTCCATTTCTTCTTCAATCGCGGCGAGGAGGTTGCCGAGTTCGGGAGACTGAAGCTTAAGAATTTTGGCTTTGCAGGCAGTAGGGGTGGCAGTTGGTCAAGTGCATTGGCTTTTGGAGCTGTCACAACAGAGGGAGCGGTAACAACAGGCTTCACCACCACTGGGTCATTAATCACTTCTCTGTTAGATGATTCTTTCAGTGATATTGGATCTACAGAAATCTGCTTTTCTAGATCTCCAAGAGAGAAGCACTCACTCATTTCAAATGAAACTGGATAATCCATTGTAGAGAAGGGCAGAAATGAAATCCTGAGGATGAGGTGTGGGATTGGGGTCTACTTAAAAAGGAGGGAAAAAGAGACTTACGGGACCTTAGACGTGAGCAGCATACCCTTCACTAATCCACATCTAGTAGTGATATCCATGTTCTCTATTTACTCCATATTCTATTTAGAATGAGTTAACTGCTAATCCCTACAATAACTCTGTTTTCATCATATAATCTAATATGAAAGAGAGTTGACTTGTAACAGGTTGGAGTTGTTACTACATTCAATAATGAACTCCTAGGTACCAAGGGGATGGGATGCCTGCATTAGGATATAATTAAATAATCTATAAGCTCTGATGTGCTTGCAACAACAGCATATATAAGATTCATACATGCAAGCAAGAATGCAGGGGAAGACACGAAATATAAAGTAAACAATTGATGGCATGGCAATGCACCTTCATGTCATAGGTGCAAGCCAATGGTCAGCCAAACCCCATCAGGCCCTCAACAGAATACACAAAAACATGAGATTTATCATTAGCCATTCTCATTAAGATGTACAAACTCATGTTAGGATCAGAAAATTATATTGCAAGGCATAGATATTTATACATTGAAATATGACAGTGAGACAAGATTTCTACTGTAGTGAATTATAAAATAAAATTAATACCACTGATACACCAATAATGACTGGGAAAGCCGTGACTAAGTACAGTGCTCCATAGCCCTGCAAGATAATAAACCCCATCTTAATAACCAAAGATTAGCTAAACCAGAAAATTATGAATCTGTCTTTTTAAAATAAAATCAAGTAAAGGTTTCAAAGTATTTTAGTTTTAAATGATACGTATTGCATATTCTAAACATTGATTAATTATTGTAATGATGATATACTTATCCTTTTTACTTTTCTGTTGAAAGGAATAATAAATTTGAGAACATCATCTCATTTAGTGTAAAATCAAAGCATACTCAGCAGTAGATATCTAATAGTTATTATTCCTGGTTCTCCTTAATCTGACAATTGCAAGAACATAATAACATCATTTTATCACGAGAAAGCTAAGGAAACTAACCAAAACTGGAGGCACTTCTGATTCATCACTGAGTTCAGCATCATCAATCTCGGCAGCTGTATCCCAATCAATATTCAGTCTCTTAGCAGCCTCTTGAAGATCAATACCAGTGTCTGTCACTCTCGCGTATAGGGACTTGCCAGGCTTTTTCTTCGCTGGTTTAATCTGAACCTATACCAGAAAAAAAAAAAAAAAAACATATAGGAACAACTGAGCAAATTGATATCCAGTGTCAGTTAGAAACTTATATAAAAATGAAAGAACAGTGGTGAGTCATCTCATGAAAAGAATTCTTTATATTTGTTTTCAGAAATAGAAAATAGGGGATGAAAAAGAAAATTTTCTGATCACCAAAAATTTGAGACATCAATATTGGAACAAAAGTATACCACATTTACGCTGGAGTGGTTTCAAAATCACATTTTTCTACGGTTTACAAACTTTTTTCTTAGTGCAATTCAGAGCTTGGCACTTTATCCTAGTCTCCTTGTCTAGTGCTTCACGTTGTTCTAAATTAATCATCCCCTACATTAGTAACCTATAGTTGGAACAATAGATAAAATGAGAGTCTTTCAATATAGATCAGAGTTCAAAACCATTTTGATTTTAATTTCCATGGCTGCATGCCAGATAGGTCAACTATTAAATCACGATGAGCAATTTGTATTACCATAATTTGGCAAGCAGTACCACCTTTATCCCTATCATGAGGGAATTATAGGCATAGTAACAAGTCTTTGTCAGAGGAAACAAAGTGGACCATTGATGCAGGACGCGTAGGACCTAAATTTATTAGTTTCCTAATGTATTTGTTAGTTTCCTAGATTCTCTAGTTTTCCAAATTCTAGTAGGATTTTTACTTTTCCAGATTTCCAGATTTCTAGTTTTAAGTTTCCTATTTTATTTGGGTTATGATTTCTGTTTAAGCAAGGGATTTTTATCCTATTATGTCTAGGTTTTAGTTTGCTATAGATACCCCCATCTAGTTCTTTAAAATTCAGATTTGGATATTGAGTAAACCTTCCCTTAAAACTATGTGGTTTCTGTTCTTCCTTCTCGGTTCTCTGATTTCGGTCCTTTCTTTCATCCCTTCGATCTATATTTTCGTCTCCTCGACCTCCGATATTCTTCTATGTTCTATTGTTTGAGTGCTTACTCTAATACCTACGGGCTGTACTACATCAACCATTCCATGAATTAAGGCAAACATGGAAAGCCAATCAATTATGATAATCTACTCATTACACAGTAAAAAGCATCTCCAAAATCAATCATTAATATACTTGAATTACAATAATACCTCGAGATTAGGCCATTGATTCATTTCCTCAGCCAGCAGTTTAAGAGCAAGTCGATTTCTTGGGATTTTTCCTTCATTCACCTAAATCAATAATCACAAATTAGTGTCCCAATAAATTGAATTAATTCTGAACAATTTACAGATGCCAAATATATTTTTTCCGCTCTCTTATGATTTCAGAAGGTTATGAACACCAAAGCAAAGAGTTGTAATGACATAACATTCAATTTATTCAAATTAGTGTCACTCAACAATCAATTCATATTTTTGAATATTCCTTCATCATTATACTAAAGATGCCAAGGATTTTATCCAACCATTATCAGTAATACGAATCTCTTTTTCTCACACTTACATAAGCTATTATTGAATAGTTCCCACTTAGAGAGAGAAATTTAATGCCATATTATAAAACAAACATCTGATAATATACTGTTTGTAACAAAATAAGTTTTGATATTAAAACACAATGATAAAGACCAATTTATCAAACTCAAGATTGAGCTATGATACCCACAATTCCTGCTACATCAGTTGTTACAGGTCCATAAGTAGTTGAACTAGCTTTGTTTATTCTTTAGAGGAAATGTATTGCTTCCTTAGATGCTGATTATCTATCTTACAACTTCCCCAACACTTGCCAACTTATTTTTGAAAAGCATATCTCTAACTACAGTAATCTTGAAAAACAATAAAATATATCAAGAAAGGAAATGTTTTTTCGATCCAATTTTTCCACCTTAATACCATTTTCAGAAACCTTCACAACAGCCATGAAAATTTGGTTTTCCTTCGTATCATGTAAAAAAATATGAAGCAAAGGCTAAACTACAGAAGCGCCACATAATGTATAATATGGCTTGATGACTTAATGACTGCACCTATCTGAAAAATCAAACTCAAAATTTCCAATATAGCTGGAGCACATTTATGCATCAACGATCATATATTTCATGACTTGCGTAAACCAGTGAGGATAGAGAGATTTTCTCTTAGAACATGTGTGCTTTTGACATATCAAAAGATGCACATGTAGTTGATGGAAATTCATCATCCAGTCATTTTTCAGTATATGTTCGTCACTCACACCAGTGATGGAAGAAATATGGCAGCGGCCAGCCAGCACTCTACTAATGCGGCTATTCCGTCCTGATTGCAATTACTAGGAGCTTTCAGATACATCTACTAGAGGTTGTCCTATTAAAATGGTCAACTACTTAGTTGAAGGTTGCAATTTGTGCATGTCAATGTGGGAATTTGTCCTCTAAAAAAGGAAATATTGAATGAATTGTGAAAAAATAGAGAGGCTAGGCAACGAGAGTTTGAGGGGAAAACTCTAGATTTTTTGTTATATCATTCATTCACAAAGTACAAGCTAATATAATGCCTAAGCAAGGCTGTACAAGGTAAGTAGTAAAGCTGCAAATATTCTCGATCCTACAATCAAGGTGATATGATTCTACAATCAAAGGGCTATATAGAGTAAATACAAGATTATTGCCTATCAATCAAGTAATACAATCCGTATATTCTAACACTCCCCCTCAAGTTGGAGCGTGGATATTGTGCATGCCCAACTTGCGAAGGTGTGCGTGAAATAGCCCTTTACCCAAAGCCTTAGTTAGTAAGTCTGCGATCTGATGCTTTGAGGGTGTGTAGTGAGTCGTGATTTGTCCAGCTTGTAATTTTTCTCGAACCAAGTGACAATCGAGTTCTATGTGCTTGGTTCGTTCATGGAAAACAGGATTGGCCGCAATGTGTATTGCAGCTTGATTGTCACAATACACGTGAGCTGGTCCCGAATGATACACTTGAAGATCTTGTAACACATATCGAATCCATGTGAGTTCACACGTTATTGCAGCCATGGATCTGTACTCCGCCTCCGCTGATGAGCGTGAGATGGTGTGTTGCTTCTTTGTCTTCCAAGAAATCAATGAATTTCCTAAGAAAACACAATATCCTGTAACTGATCTTCTTGTCGTAGGACATGATGCCCATGAAGCATCACAATAACCACGCAGCTGCAATGAATTTTGTGATGGGAAAAACAATCCTTGACCTGCTGTGCCTTTTAAGTATTTCAATACACGCATAGCCGCATCTAAATGAGGTTTACGTGGCTGATTCATATATTGACTTAGAACTTGAACGGAAAATGAGATATCTGGCCTTGTTATGGTGAGATAAATAAGTCTTCCCACAATTCTCCTATATTGGGTTGGATCTTTCAGTAAGTCTCCAACCATTGGCTGTAATTTCAGGTCTTGTTCCATGGGAAACTCCACAGGTTTTGCTCCAAAATAACCAACATCATCAAGGATATCCAGAACGTATTTCCTTTGTGAAATGGAAACACCACTCTTTGAACGTGCCACTTCTATGCCAAGGAAGTATTTAAGCAGGCCAAGGTCTTTGATGCGGAATGTATGGTGAAGAAAATCCTTCAAGTGTTGTATGGCAGCAGGATCATTGCCTGTGATGATCATGTCATCAACATAAATGAGTACCACAGTGATAGAGGGACCATTTATACGTGTGAATAATGAGTAGTCAGCCTTTGATTGACAAAAACCAGCTTGTTGTATCGCATGTGTAAATTTGGAGAACCATTGGCGAGAGGCCTGGTTCAAACCATATAGAGATTTCCGAAGGCGACAAACCAAGTTCTCCCCCTGTCGACGCATGCCTAGTGGTGGCACCATATAGACTTCTTCCTCCAAATCACCATGGAGGAAAGCATTCTGCACATCTAATTGGTGGAGAGGCCAGTCACGATGAGCAGCAACAGCCAGTAAGCAACGCACAGTAACTAACTTGGCAACGGGGGCAAATGTCTCATAGTAATCCAAACCTTCAGTTTGTGTATAGCCTTTAGCCACCAACCGTGCTTTGTAGCGCTCGATTGAACCATCAGACTTGTGTTTGATTTTGTATACCCACTTGCTGCCAATGGCCCGCTTACCATGAGGCAAAGGTGTAAGCGTCCAGGTTTGATTGTGTGCAAGGGCCTGCAATTCAACTTGCATGGCTTCACGCCACTTAGGATCAAGATTAGCTTGAGCAAAGGAGGTGGGTTCAACACATGTAGTGATATTGTGGATAAAAGTGCGATGTGATGGTGACAAGTGAGAAGAAGAAAGATATTTAGAAAGAGGGTAACGAGTACCTGACCTGGAAGAAGATGTTGAATTGGGTTTGGGGGTCGTCACCTGTGAGCAATCGTAGTCTCGAAGGCGCACATTGGGTATCTTGGAGCGCATGCCACGGCGATATGCCTTTTGGCCGGAAGGATAACCCACAAAAATGCATCTACGAGCCCTAGCATCAAACTTTTGTGTGTGGGCTGTTTGGGTGGCATAACAAAGGCATCCGAAGACACGCAAATGGGTGTAGGAGGGGAAAATTTTGTAGAGCATTTCATGTGGAGTCTTTCTCGAAAGCACTAAGGTGGGCACGCGATTGATTAAATATGCAGCAGTGAGGACACTCTCCCCCCAAAATTTAAGGGGTAGGCCTGCTTGAAAACGTAATGCACGTGCAATTTGAAGGAGGTGTCTGTGCTTTCGTTCCACAACCCCATTTTGTTGAGGGGTGTGGGGGCAAGAATGTTGCCAGATTGTGCCCAATTGGTTAAAAAATGGACGCATGGACAAAAATTCTGTTCCATTATCACTACGGACTTGCTTGACGGTGCAGTGGAATTGTGTGGAAACATAGGCAAAAAAAACTTTCAATTTTTCTTGTGTCTCAGACTTAAAATTCATGAGAAATATCCAAGTAAAACGTGAATAATCGTCAACAATTGTTAAGAAATATCTGGCACCTGAGTGAGAAGGCAAGTGATGAGGACCCCAAACATCACAATGTATTAAATCAAAAGCTTTATTTGTTGAAATGGAACTGAGCGAAAAAGGTAATCTGGTTTGTTTAGCAAGAGGACAGACATCACAATGGGAATTAAAATCAAAAGAAATTGAAGGGATAGTTTGAGATAAAACTCGAGATGGACCACTAGACAAGTGACCCAATCGTTTGTGCCAGAGATTTCTTGTTGAAGAGGGTTGTGCAACATTCGCAATTTTGGGACTATGCTCACGAAGAAAATCTTCGGTGACTGGTACTAAATAGTACAAACCATCACGCTCCTTCCCCAATCCAATCATCTTCCTCGAGGTTAAATCCTGCAGGATACAAAAGGTGGGAAAAAATAAGACCAAACAATTGAGGTCACGAGTGAGTTTGCTAACAGACAACAAATTAACTCGAAATCCGGGGACACAAAGAACATCATGTAATTTTAGGTGAGAGGTGAGATTGATAGAACCAACACAAGTGATTTTTGCTTGTGTTCCATTTGGCATGGTGACTGAGGAATTAAAAGGTGAGGACTTTTCTGGAATTAATTTGGAGGAAAAAGTAATATGATCACTTGCACCGCTATCAATGATCCAATAATCTGGATGATTAGTGGCAAAGGCATAGCACTGAGGTTTAGTCATACCTGCTGCGTTCGCAAATGCTTGATTTTTACCGTCACCTCGAAGGATTGCCTTGATTTGGCACACTTCATCAGCTGTAAATTTTAAATCTTCAGGGGTCTTGGCAGCAGATGTCTTGGCTCCCTCCTTGTTGGTATTGTTGGCTGCTGCACGCTTGTTTCTATTTGGTGGCTTGATTGTCTTTCCATGCAACTTGTGCCAGGTTGGAAATCCATGAAGATAATAACACCGATCCATGGTATGAGTGTCACCATCACAGTATGTGCAGTGGAGGTTTTTGTTATCTTCGCCTTGCACTGGGCGAGGCTGCTTATTGGTGTTTCTCGATACATTCATTGCATGAGAAGAATTATTCTCCCCACTTTCAGCTATTTGCCTTTGTTTTTCTTCTTGTACAAGCATCCCATATACCTTACGCTCAGAAGGTAAGGGTGACATTAGTAGGATCTGTGTGCGAACTGCGGAGTAGGTTTCATTCAGGCCCATAAGGAATTGAAGAACTCGCTCTTGTTGTTCTCTGTCAGTGAGTTCCTTTAGGACTCCACAAGCACACATGGGATTACACTTACATGATGGCACGGGAGCATATGATCCCAACTCATCCCAAAGACCTTTCAGTGTGTTGTAATACACGGATATAGACTGCTGATGTTGTCGAAGTTCGGCAATATCTCGTTTAATCTGGAAAATCCTGGAAATATTCCCTTGAGAGAAGCGTTCTTTGAGATCTAGCCAAACCTCAGCAGCTGTATTTGCATAGATGACGGTGTTAGCCAGAGAGGGGCTGATGGAGTTGAGGATCCAAGACTTGATCATCTGGTTACATCTTCTCCAGATGGGGTATTTGACACTGGTTGTGGCTGGTGCTTTGATCGTCCCATCCACAAAGCCAAGTTTGTTCTTTGCCTCCAAAGTCATTATCATTGCAAGACTCCAAGTTGCATAATTGTCACCATCCAAGAGTTGAGTGACAAGTGTCAGACCAGTTTGGTCTGAATGATGTATATAAAAGGGATCAGAGACATCGTTGGTCTCTGTGTTTTGAGATTTAGGCTTGTGGCCTGTGTGTTTCGGTGTTTCTTCGTCGCTAGCCATGTTCTAGAGGTTGCGGAAGGTGATGAAGATATAAGAGTCACCGAGATCGGTGCTCTGATACCATGAAAAAATAGAGAGGCTAGGCAACGAGAGTTTGAGGGGAAAACTCTAGATTTTTTGTTATATCATTCATTCACAAAGTACAAGCTAATATAATGCCTAAGCAAGGCTGTACAAGGTAAGTAGTAAAGCTGCAAATATTCTCGATCCTACAATCAAGGTGATATGATTCTACAATCAAAGGGCTATATAGAGTAAATACAAGATTATTGCCTATCAATCAAGTAATACAATCCGTATATTCTAACAAATTGATTGAAAATTATAAGATTTCAAACCAAGTGAAGGACTTTATTAATAGTTTGGGTGAACATAATAAACAAATTGCTTATGAGGCCTCTCCAATTGTGCAGTAGTTCCTTGAATCCATATAAGTGGCTCATCCATAATTGGATTCATTGAATTCATGAATTCTTTGTTTGAATTAATAATACTACTGTGATACCTAGTATTAACATTGCACTAATTTCGGCTGTTTCATGAATCATGGCACTGAAAATTCCTCTAGCATAATGTAGCTGTAGCACAATGGGCAGGAACCCAACCCCAAATAATTAATAATATATGAAAGTAGTGTAGGAGCGAGGGAATTAAAAGAAGGGGCTTACTTCTTCAAGAACCTCAGCCAATTCCTCCCTGGTAGGGGCATCAGGATCTTCGATGCCAAGGAGTCTCCTGCGCTCAACTTCCCGTAGGTCCTCAATCATGACGGTGAGCTTAACCTATCATATTGCATACCATCACAAAGTTGATTAAGATTCAAAATAACGAAATGGTAAAGCACAAAAAGAAAGGGGTTCACTGAATTATACTTATACTCTACCTCACTGAAAATCATGTCTCTGTTTTTGCGGAGAAGCTCCAACACCTATCAACAACAAGAGTGAGTGAGAGTGAAACGCAAAGAAACCCATTAAAGAATGAACGAAAGCAACATACCCTTTTGATTTGGCTGACGTATTCGAGGTCTTCAGGGTCGGGGTCGGATTCATCTTCGTCATTTTCTTCTTCCTCTTCCTCTTCATCATCATCCCGGTCTTGTTGGGTAGTTGAAGAAGAAGATGACGAAGCTTGCAATTTCCTATCTTTCTTGGCAACGAGTAAAAGTGTAGCTCTTTTATACGAGTGCCGGTGCTGTAGAGCAAGGTGAGGCCGAGAATGGTGGCAGCGGTGTTGACCGAACCAGACTGGGAGAGTTTGGACCCAACAAGAAGAAGAAGAAGAAGAAGATGAGGAGGAGGAAGTGGGTGGTGCCAGTGGCGCCACTTGGAGCATTTGCAAACCCATCATCACCACTCTCACTCTAATGGCAGTTGGAAGTTGAAATCTTTCATAAGCTTCTTGGAATTTCAAATGATGTGATTAAACATGCTTCGCCAAATTCTATCCTCAATCTCTTTGCTTTACTACCAACTGCATGATAAAATTGAGATGGTTAAAGTAATAAAATGTGACAAAGATATCATCTTCACTTATCATTCCAGCAGCAGAAAAGAACCACTTGATGGTGTAATTTTGTTTACAAAGAAAGGAGGAGGAAAAAAAAACCGTTTGGAAGACCAAATTAGTTTTGGGTGTCTGGTCCAACCACAATGGTTAGCCAATATTCAAAAGCCCAACCTTGCTCAGCCCATTTGGTGTAATACATATTTTTTTTTGGAGGGAAGGACATTGGTAAGATTTAGGACTTCTAATGGTAATGAAGAAATTGTACCTATTCAACAAACCCAAACTAGCCCAAGGAGTTCACATTTGGCCCATGCCATCTCTCATAAAGATTAGACCAAATTTTTTGATACAAATAATATTTTATTTTAATATAAGGGAATTCGAACTCGGTGCAGAGTAAGAAGCATATTGTCAATGTCTGCAGATTAGACCACATTTAATTCAGCACCAGATGCAAGATTCATTTACTGCTTGGGACCCAATACTTGTCTGATTTAAACTTTGTTTTCCTTAATTTGCAACTGTCGTCTTAGGTCATTTCACTGCATATAGATGGAGATGATATTTTTCCTAATTGTTAACTTTATTCCTTGGCCTGATTTTATACTCCCTTTTGTTGACATTTCTTAGTCTTAGGTCCATACATTTGCTTACATAATAGGACAAAATAATGTATTCTCATGAGGGAATTGTCCATGCACAAGGACAACATCTATATATATATATATATATATATATATATATATGGGGGAAGTACAAGATTGCTCAATTTAGATCGATGATTGCATGATGACCGTATGCAGCACATGCAGTGAAACTGTATGGAACAAATTCAAAGGAAATTATTCCTATTTGCCATTCTATATGCACTCATTTGGAATCGAACTAACAGCTTTTGTTTTTCAACAAAGACAACCCAATTCCACATTCTTGTTTCCCCCAAATCTTAAAAATCTAGTAAGTAGAGAAGAGCATAGCATGAAAGAATTTCTGACAATTCTATTTATTCGTCCTACCTGCCTTGCAATTGCAGAATTCATCTTGGCCATTGGCTACGAGGAGGATATAAAGTCAGTGACAACAAACTCTGCAGATAGAGAACTAAAGCAATACTATTTCTGTATTCTTTGGCTTCCACCAGACGAATTGGATCCACCTGAGCTGTTATGCAAGCCTGCAACTTTTTTGTTTGTACAATATATGTACAGTCCGTACGTATGAATACATATTTACAATGTTGTGAAACTTAAAGGGTTGTAAGTAAATTCTCGTGATTCACTTCTTTATCAATTATAAGATCTTAAGGTAAATTCTGAATACATGTAACTATTTGCAAAACTATACTAATCAGGTAAGCACGAATGATATTTTTTGCGCTTACTTAGTACCAAATCCTCGAAGATTTTAATTATTGCCGTCATATGATGATAATGTGCAGACATCATATATATTCATATGGGACCTTTTCTCCCTTTCTCTCTCCCACACACATAGTTGTTTGGTGTATGTGAATGATGCGATTGAGAGAGAATAAAAATGCAAAGACACAGATCATATCATGCAAACAAAGCAACGTGCAAATTAATCAGAGATTCACATCTAGAAAAAAGTATGCTTTCGTTGACCTTTTGATTATCATTGGCTTCTCGTACTTTAAAAATATATATTATCTTTATAACTTACTTTGTTAATCATCAAAAGTAGACATATGGACGGACCACCTTGCCTCTCCATTAATTCATGCTTGTTCTCTTCTCCATCTGCATAAAAACATAAAACGTAAAAAAAAAGAGCAGTTTGTTGGTTGGAATGGAAAAGGAAAACCAAATTATATGTAAAGAATAAGAGCTGCGCCCTATCTTTGTTTTGTTTTGTTTTGTTTTATTAGCCGAATCAAATCATTTATATAAAGATTGGCTATGAGGAATCAAAGTACCGTGACCAAATTCATCAAATTAATCGAAATGTTTTCGAAAGAAAAATATAATAGAAAAAGATCCACAGTTTTCGTGAGGTACACTTTAAAGCAATGATTAAAACTGTATTATAGATGTGATTAAATTATAGGAAAAAAGGAAGATCCACCTCTATCTCTAATATCACTCTGTCTTTTTTCTTTTCTCAAAATAATTTTATATTTGTAGTCTTTTCTACTTTTATTATGACCCACCACCTAGCACTAAAGAAATGGCTCTAAAAGCTAGGAGGAACAAAACAAAAGACAGGCTATGAAAATGAGAGGGACTAGCTTGTTTTCACTTGAAAATTATGAGACAAGTCAATTAGATAGTCACCCCCACAGTAATGTCCAGCAATATCATTAAATTGCAGTAAATATTGGCAGATGCCAAATAGTAAAATTCTGGAATCCAAGAAAAACACAACTACTTGTGGAAAAATTAAACTTTCTTTTTGCTAATCTTCAGGCTTTCTAGTTATCTGATTTTTTATATGAAATTGCATTGGAAACCAAATCCGATTAGAAAGGGTCATTTACCAAAACATCTTGAATGATATCGAGCGTCCCTCCATACTAAAAAGAAGGGTTGACAATGGAAAAAAAAAACTAAGGTTGATAAATACTCCTTATCGTTATGATTTATCTATGGAAATAGTAAGTGATAAGGATTAGTTCGGTTTCAGACTGTGACAAGAAAAAGACACAAAATTCATTCATCAATTAATAAGTTTTTTTTCTTCCCTTTTTTCTAATAGGCCTTTTTAACATGCATATATTTTGTGTTTATCTCTGGAAGAATTACCACTATTAGTGTTAAACATTTTCTTTGGCAAGTGGAAGTCCCAAAAAGCCAAGTCGTCCAACAAGAAATCTCCTTCATGCAAACAAACAACACCACAAAAGACATAGCAGCATCTTGAGCGTACAAAGATATTTTTAAAAGCTTAGTGAAAAACACTGCATAATCTAATCCCGCGTGTTCTTATAAAGATTTTGCACCATTTTTTGCCCTACACTGTACATGAAAAGAACCACATTATGTATGGACAAAAAAGAAAACTACATATCTTCCTCAATTTGTTTTATTCATTCCTCAACTCACTGCCGTCATGAACCCAAATAAACTTTGTATCTATTCAATTTTAATAGTATAGAGACCTTTAAATGGATCAGATTTTGTCAAGTTCTTCCTGAATATATATATGGATAATACGTGATAGTTGCATTTGAATTTGATGGCTTATGTGGCAGTTTGACACTTTAGAAAATATTTAACTCCACACAAAATGTCAAATATCATATTATTTTATTATATTGTTAAAAGCAAATGGGGTTCATATGATGCATAAAATTTTAAAAGAGAGCAAATGATAGTGGGGTCCATAACTAAAAATAATATTTGACATCAAACTTTTTGATATGTTATTTTTGACGTATCTATTCCAGCCTTCAAATCCATGCAGGATTTGACTACTCCGTTGGAGCAACTTCAACCTTCAAATTTTGTTATTTCATGTCCATGGGGTAATTTGATATATTGGTCGGAGATGCTCTTAGTAACTAATTGTCATCAACTTTAATTTCATACAAGTAGCTTAAATATATCCACATTACAAAAATATTGGAAAACAAAAAGTAGCAAAATATGCTCATGATCACTTCCATTTTTCAGAAAGGTGGGTGTGATGAGGTGATCAACTTAGTGCCCCATAAAGATTCATTAATTGCTCTAATTAAGGTATATGTGAATGAGTGAATCCCATTATATATATATTTGATTTGGCAAGCAATTCCAACCATATAATATAAGTAGCAGCATTGAGGGCTATATAATTAATAAATTGTCCTACATCATACATGTGAGATTGGAATAATGTCCTCATATGCACCATTACCCCTTGTATATTCATAATGTCCTCATAGGTGATTGATTCAGATTTAGTTTTTCCTTTTTTAGTAGAAAGAACACAACTCTAATATTTCTAGTATATAAAAGTGGAAAAAAATAGTGGGGGAAGACATAATTATAGCAATGAATGTACATCCATCATACTAAACTTTGATATGGGTTAAATTTTAAATCTTTTTGATTAGTTCCTAGATTTTGTGAGAGCAATGTTCATTTAAACGTGGTAATTGATTTAGGTAGATTCTAGAGCATGCCTTACAAATTTAGCATGCGTTTGTGAATCATTGTTAACAATGAATGTATGCAAGTCTTGAACATAAGTAAGTGGACATGTTGTTGATGTATGTGCACTAACGATTGATAATCATTCATTATCGAAACCAAATCAATATCCTCAATGGATAATTGATCATTTTTAGTGGTGTTATAGTGTTAAAGTGACAAGGCAAATTGACAATGATGTACTTAAGCAATTAGGCAATGATTTCAAACTTCCATTTTTTTTCCCCAAAAAAAAAGAAATTCACCAAAAGCTATCATCTCATGGTTCAAATCAAACACTACTATCATTTACACTACGCAACACCCATCTCCATCCCTTGGTGGGTGTCCTCTTTGTCTTTATCTCCATCGTCTTCTTTACCTAATTTGGTATTCATGTAAATCCCATACGCATAAGAACAGAACCCCCACCCACACAACAAAGTAGACACCACCTTCACTCCCCCAAACTCATCCCCGTACACCAAAACCCCTCCCAACACATTCATCCCCATCAAAGCCGTCATGCAAATCCCCCCGGTCAACGATGAGGTCAAGAACACCATCCCAGCCGTCCCCATGAAGCACAGCTGCCACGTCACCACGTTGCACAGCACGGTCACCCAGTAAATACTCTGCCCTTTATCGAACACCTTCATGCTCTCCACCTTCATCTCCCGAAACGCACCGTTGAGGGCCATCCCGAGAGTGGCCAGAGCCGTGGCCGAGACCTGCATCACCAGTTGCATTTCTATCACCATGGCGTAGCAGTAAACCTTGCTGTAGATCTTCTCCATGACTGGGAGATAGAGAGCAAACAGCAAGCCTGCGCCAATGGTGGAGAAGAAGCCCAAGAAGTACTTGCCACGCGTCAAGCCAGGAGGCTTGTCATGGCTGGACCCCAAGGCCAAGAGCACTGAGCTTATTGTTAGGAGGATCACACAGTTGAGATTTGAGAATGTGATTTTCTGTTTGACTATGATGACTGAGAGAATGAGGTTGAAGACAAGCTGGGATGAGAGGAGGAGGGAGGAGGTGGAGACTGGGAGATAGGAGTTGCCCCAAGAGAAGAGGAAGTTGTTAAGGCCCAACATGAGGCCTATGAAAATGGAGAGGGTTAAGATTTTTGGGGTGAAGTGAGAGAAGGGTTTTCTTTGGGTGCTATTGAGGAGATAATAAGGAGTGAAAACAAAAGGGAGGAGGAGAGGGAAGCCAGCACATTGAACCCATGTAGAAACCCAAATGCTTGAGCCTTTGTGGATGAAATAGTACTTGGAGAGTAGGCTTGAAGAGACTGAGCCTATGAAGAGACACAAGTAATTGATCACTAGAAGGGGCATAGAGCGCTTGTCTTTGTTGCTCAGTTGGGTTGATGGGTTGTTGTTGACGGTGATAACGGTGGGGCAGTTTTGGTCCTGGTGGTGGCCACCATGGTGGTGGCTTTTGGGGGAGTTTTTGGGTGAGGCTTGGGCTAAGCTCTCCATTAATTGTAATTAGAAAGGGATAGATAGAGAGACAGAGACTGAGGGGAGATGAATCTCTCACTCTATAAAAAGAAGATATATAGTGCCATGAGTTGTAATTTATTCAATGGTAAATAGTATTTATCTTCACCACCTAATTCAAATCGAGACTTTCATGGTCGAATTTTTAAAAAAGAAAAAAAAAATTGTACATGGTAATAAATCCGGATTCATTGTTTATATTTTTTTTACTAGAACTTCCTTATTTGCTTTCATTATAAGACTGTCACCTCATTTTGACTTTCATTATAAGACTGTCATCTCATTAAAATATAATCTAAAGGTATAAAACTTTTTAGAACTTTCTTCTTTCTTTTGAAAATAAAGTCACTCAAGGCCGTTTCTATGGTAACTAATAAAAATTGAGCCATACAAGATTATATGAAGAGGTAGGTAAAGCCATAAAAAAAATTTGAAACAAACGAAAGAAAAAGAAGATGGGTTAACGGCCTCTCCATAAAATATTGGTCAATATGTGTTGAATTCTTTGTTGAATAAAAGAACTCTTGGACATTAAAAGTGATTATATATATATATATATCATATTTTACTCTCTCTTGTTTCTTTCTTACCTATTTCTTCGGGTATTCTTAGTCCTAGTTGAACATTTGTCGTTGAAAATGAATAGGTTATTTTCTTATTATTCGAATAGACAATAGATTCTAGCTTCATCATTTCATCAACAATTACCACAACAACAAAACTTACCAAAACGAAAGTCTCCAGAACCCAACAACAAATAATATAGAGTAAATTCAAACAGACGAATGAGAGAAAAAGATTTAAGACAGGGTGCGTGTGCTTTTTGTAGTGAACTCATGACTCGAAACGGCTACATATTAATTGCCAGCTTCTCCTCATGACCTCCACTTAGCATATTCAAGGGAACTCTCTCTCTCTCTCTCTCTCTCTCTCGATACGTTGGCAGAAATGAGTCAGAGAAAAGGTCACATTGGCAACTGCCTAGAGTTTCAGTTATAGGCTTTGGTGTGGGTCTTGAACACGTGGCCCTACTCTCAAGCATGCGTTTCTTACATGCCTAAGAACCCTAGACCTCATTTCGGATAAGCATTGCATTGCAAAAGAGATTAGTTAATTGGGATTTGAATGTGGTTAGAAGTTAGCAGCACCATTAAAAGTTTCTCAATCATGAACAATGATGCTTCCCAAAAAGGACCATAAAGGAAAAAAGCCCGCATGATTCTCGCTCAAGTGATACTGAAATGCATTGATTCGATGAACTTCGGGCGGCAGAAAACTAGGTTAATGTTAGTCCATTGACCAAAACACGAAACAAAATAAACTAGCTTAGTCCATAACGTGAGATAAGATTAAGTTAGGCTGGCAACGTGTCATGGAAAAGTAGATAGAAGTTTCGGTTCACATGTAAAGTTGCAGAAAGCTACTTGACGAAGAAATGCACTATGCTTGTTTGGCGGTTTGGGCACTCCAGAATGAATATGGTATAACGTTATATATAATCTAACACTTGTTCTAGTGATATTCAATTTTCGTTTCACGAAATGAGTTGTGAACCATAGTTATTGTTTTAAAAATAATGATTATATGATCATGAAGGATTAGGCCCGTGGTTTCACTAATTATTATTTTGGAATAACTAAACCACAAAAGGGAGGATAGTTTCTCTCACAAACATATACTATTAAGGCGTCATGAGAATTCGAACCTAAAATCACTAGTCTGCAAATTATGATCCTTTTTCACTGGGATAAAAAAGACTGCTTAATAGTTGATTTTGAATAAATAAACTTCCAAGTTTCAGCCTCTCCTTTTAAAAGGACTATAAAAAAGAAAGAAAAAAGTTCGCAATTTTGAAATTGTGAAAAAGGAATTGCATGGATTTCCAAAAACCACATTTCCAAATAACGAGTATCAGATTCATAGATAGAATTATTATTCCGCAAAACAAACACTACCTTATCGGTGTGCATGCATGAATTCCAAGGTGTTTGTTGTAAGGTGCTTCTTATACCTTAATTTAGTTTAGTCTAAGATGGTTGACTTATTTCTGAATCATTTTCAAAGGTAATTAAACAAGAAACCAAAAACTATTTGGCAGATTTTGGACGATGCTGTCGGCCCATTGAGAAGATTTGGCATGACCTTGTCTGAACAGTTATAAAAATATAAGGTATAGATTGTATTTAAAGGAGCGACGTTTGATTTTTTTAGAGTGACAATAACGACTCCCTTTCATAGAAATGAATTTGTTATTTTCAATTTCCTTTACAATATGTCGTCAAGGTACCCAGCAACTAATCTAAATTATCCAGCTTTGAACCCGGTAATTACAATTGAGAAGTAGAATTAGATCGTAAATATATAATACAACCTCTACTTACTACTTTGCATATGGCAGGCCGGCTACGTACCACTAGGTTAATTAGCACTGCGCATGATGAGAAGCCTACTTAGGCTATTTGTATTTGGATTCCTGTATAGCCTTTGCCTTCTTCCATCCCATCCTTGGTTCCTGCCATAGCTTGTTTTCCAGTCGATGGGACATTTCAGTCCTCTTCATTTCCCGACAACTATCAACAAATACTCTTTTTTATTTGTTTATTTTATTATAATTTACTGGGTAAGTGAATGAATTATTGAGGAATTGCCTTCATTCCAAATAACCAAGCAAAGTATAATCAAAACTCTTTAGCTCGAACAGTCGAGTTTAGTATGTACGTTTTGCATACTTGATTTTCGAATTTTGGAACCATTATTGACTACATTGATCTTATGATCAAACATAAAAACAAATAAAAAATGAAAAGAAGGCCTTTTTCTTTTATAGAGAAGTAAGCTGTACGGCTAAAGTAATTAAAAGTAGTTATTTCTGCTTCGATATCCTATATTATCTTACATTCCAATATTGCTTGTGTAAGGAAAAAAAAAACTGCATGAGCCCAATCGCGATAGTTTGAAAGGGGGCTTATAAACTCACTCAAACATTTGATTAGTAACATCTAGCATCCATAAAAATTTCCAACTGTGCACTAAAAAATAATAATAATATTATTTTTCATTTATTTTAAACTTAAAAAAAGTTCAAAATTAACAACTAAAAAAAATTGGATCCTTTTTCTTATCTTTTTGGAATTGGGCTAGTGTTGGAAAATCATAGTAGTTGAAGGCCCGTTATGATGTTGGTGGGCCAATAACCCAATACCCGGATTACGCACCTAAGGTGTTTTTGGCGGGAAGCCGTTGGGTTGGCAGTCTTATTTTGGCGCCAGAAACCAGAAAGGGGCAAATGGTGAGAAAAAAGCTCGAGAAAGTAGAGAACTCAGAGGTGACTGAGAGTCTGCGATTCTGAGAGAGCAAAAATGGAGGCTTATGGAGGATTCTTGGTGGACGAGAAGGCGGTGAGGGTCGAGAACATCTTCTTGGACTTTCTCAAGAGTTTCAGGATCTCAGGAGGTGGAGGAGACGCGTATTACGAGGCCGAGATAGAAGCCATGAGCGCCAACGAGTCCAGCACCATGTTCATCGACTTCTCTCATGTCATGGTCTTCAACAATCTCCTCCAGAAGGCCATTTCCGATGAGTTCCTCAGGTCCATTTTCCTACAATCCGTAACCCTAAAACCCCAACCCCCACTCCCCTCTCCCAAATCAATTAATTTATTCATTACTCAAAATTAATCGATTCCTTGTTTAATTAATTAGGTTTGAGCCTTATTTGAAGAATGCTTGCAAGAGATTTGTGACGGAGCTCCGCCCCCACTTCGTTGCTGACGATACTAACAAGGACACCATCAATGTGGCCTTCTTCAACCTCCCCGTCTCGAAAAGGTTGCTCCCCATTTGCTTGATATTGTAAATATTTGATTCAGTTGTCAAATTAGAGTATGTAACATAATTGAGTTCATTCTAGGTTGAGGGAATTGACTACAGCAGAAATTGGGAAATTGGTGTCGGTGAAAGGAGTGGTGACTCGGACCAGTGAGGTTCGACCGGAGCTTCTCCACGGGACTTTCAAGTGCTTGGAGTGCGGAGGCGTCATCAAGAATGTTGAACAGCAATTCAAGTACACTGAGGTCAGTCATTGTATATTTAGAGACTTAGTTGCTTTTTTGGACCTTTGATTGTTCTTGGATTTTCCTGATCTGTTGTTGTAATTGCGGGGTCAAAGCCAACAATCTGTGTCAATGCCACATGCGCCAATAGAGCAAGGTGGGCATTACTTCGGCAAGAGAGCAAATTTGCAGACTGGCAGAGGGTACGAATGCAGGAGACTTCCAAAGAGATACCTGCGGGCTCCCTTCCCAGATCGCTGGATGTCATAATCCGACACGAGATTGTTGAGAAGGCAAGGGCCGGTGACACGTAAGTAAAGTCAATCCCTATGCTTGATTATAACTAATGTCTTCGCTTCAACATGCTAATTGTATCTAAGCTACATGTTTGCTTCTTTTTGCATGCAATTGTAGGGTCATTTTCACGGGTACAGTCGTCGTGATACCAGACATATTGGCATTGGCCGCCCCTGGAGACAGAGCAGAGTGTTCTCGACATGCGTCCCAGCGCAATGGTTCTATGGCTGCACATGAAGGAGTGAGGGGCCTTCGAGCATTGGGAGTGAGAGATCTCTCCTATCGCCTTGCCTTTATTGCTAATTCAGTTCAGGTTGGTCATTGAGTAGATTGTATTAGCAATTTAGGTTATGTAAAATTCGTGGCTTTCTATGATATGTGCTTGACAATTGCTTTTTTGTTTCTTTTCCTCCAGATTTCTGATGGTAGACAGGATTCCGATGTTCGGAATAGAAAGAAGGATGGTGAAGACGATGACAACCAGCAGTTCACTGTTAGTTCATGTTCCAACCTCTCGCTTTATTTTTTCCCATCTGCCAGGCTCTAGTTGTTGCTCATTTTGATTTCTGATTTCACTTTTGATCCTTCACTTGTAAATGCTTCTCATCTGGTTATTGTTAGAAGTTGAAACTTCATCATGTTTTGTACTCTGCATACACATTTGGTATTTTTGGGCAACACATCTGACCCACTGCTTTGTTTCACCAATTTGCAGGCAGAAGAGCGAGATGAAGTTCAAAGAATGAGGAGTACCCCCGATTTCTTCAATAAGCTTGTTGATAGCATTGCCCCAACTGTTTTTGGCCATCAAGATATCAAGCGAGCAATCCTGCTTATGCTTCTGGGTGGTGTCCACAAGTTTACTCATGAAGGTATCAACTTGAGAGGAGATATCAATGTTTGTATAGTTGGAGACCCCAGTTGTGCAAAATCTCAGTTCCTCAAGTATGCCCCTCTTCGGCTTATCATTTCAGTTCCTGTAGTTGATAGAGACATCCCCTTTATATGCTGTTATATCAACTGTAGGTATGCGGCAGGAATAGTTCCAAGATCTGTTTACACATCTGGGAAATCCTCCTCTGCTGCTGGTTTAACTGCTACTGTTGCCAAAGAACCAGAAACTGGAGAATTTTGTATTGAGGTAGCATTTAAATTTATTTTGCTTCTTAACCTTTTTGAAATCCTTAAATTCTTGAAATCATGGCTCCTATATTATATTTTCGGTGCTGCACTTTCTGTGAATTGTGATGGGGTAAACATACCCTTGGACCTATAAACTATTATTTCTATATAAAGTCCATGTGTCGGGGAATTTTTAGTTTGTGAAAAGATAGAGATTAATAAGAGGATGATAAACACCAACTTAAAAGGGACATAATTGAAAAGCGAAGATGTCTTCCCTATGGAAAACCCATGTCGCCTCTGTTTGTTAAATTTCTGATATGCTATGTGATCTGATTTCAGGCTGGTGCACTAATGCTTGCTGACAATGGCATTTGTTGCATTGATGAATTTGACAAAATGGACATCAGGGATCAGGTAACTTTTTTATTATTTTGTATAACCCCATAACTTGAGATGTTATGCGTAGAGCAACTGTCAATATCTGACATGTAAATTGAACTTTAGGTTGCGATTCATGAGGCCATGGAACAACAGACAATAAGCATTACAAAAGCAGGAATACAGGCAACACTGAATGCTCGAACATCAATTCTTGCTGCTGCCAACCCCACAGGGGGCCGTTATGATAGATCTAAACCCCTCAAGGTAACACATATTCTTGCAACTAAAGCCTACAAACTGTTTTAAAAATTGGCCAGGGGGTAATCATTTCTACGATTCAAATGTCTTGGAGGGTTTCTAGACAAACTAATCACTTCTTTGGCTTTTTCAGTATAATGTGGCTCTTCCTCCTCCTATTCTCTCAAGGTTTGATCTGGTATATGTTATGATCGATGACCCAGATGATCAAACTGATTATCACATTGCCCACCACATTGTAAGAGTACATCAAAAGCGGGAAGAGGCGCTTACTCCTGAATTCAGTACTGCACAGCTGAAACGCTATATTGCATATGCTAAGACTCTGAAACCAAAGGTCTGCTGTCTACACTACCCCACAATCACGACACCACCTCAAAGCTATTTGCCTTCCGGCTTGTTTAACCAAGCTAAAATAAATTGTGCAGTTAGACTCAGATGCTAGAAAGCTGTTGGTAGACTCTTATGTGGCTCTCAGAAGAGGTGATACTGCTCCTGGTAGTAGAGTTGCTTATCGCATGACAGTTAGGCAACTAGAGGCCCTGATTAGACTGTCAGAGGCCATTGCTCGATGTCATCTGGATGCTCAGGTGCCTAAAACTGTACAAGTTATTTATCTGGATTTGATTAGATACATGTCTTTCTTGCTCTTAACAAACAATTCATACAGGTAAAACCACCCCATGTACGTTTAGCAGTGCGATTGCTGAAAACGTCAGTAATCAGGTAAGAAAACAATGAGACTATGTTAAATATCCTCCTCCTCCCCCTCTCGCCCTCTCAGACAGAGGTTGGTTTTGTGGCAATAATGTTTGTTTTAATTTTTCATCCAGTGTGGAGTCTAGCGAAATTGATCTATCGGAGTTTGAAGAAACTCATGACAATATGGAGGGTGATGATAATGGAAATAATGGTACTGATCCAGGTGATGACAATGGAAATAATGGTACTGATCCAGGTGATGATCAAACAAGGAAAGCCAAAGCTGAGCCAGTTTCTGGGGATGCTGGTATGAGTATGGGACCTATCTTTGTGTATGCTTTCTTCTAACTTTATCTTGGCATGATCATTTTATGTCGATTATGATGGTGCAGAAGATGGATCAGCTCCTGCAAAACAACAAGGAAAGATTACAATGAGTCATGAATACTTTGAGAGGGTTACCCAGGCCCTTGTCATGCGTCTTAGACAGCACGAAGAAGATGTTATACGAAGTGGTAAGGCACTTTTTTATTGTTTTCTTATTAACTTTTACATAATGATGAAATGTAAGATCAATCTGCCTTTAGAATTTTAGTTCCAGTTACCAAGGCATTGATATTATTGTTTGCGAAGTATCATAACTCTTGTTTATCCGACCAGCTATGCACACTCCGATGCCTCAATTATTTCTGAACCTCTAAATAGAGATATTTATGTATTGTGATTGTCCAATCAAGCAATTTAACTATATAATCTTTAAAATAAATCTCTGGATTAGAAATATTTCTTTCCAAATGGACTCAAGCCGTATTCTTAACCAATACCTAGTAAGTAGTAATTCATATTCATTTGTTGAAAGAATTTGAGGATTCCTTGTTTTTGCAGGGACAGGGCTGGCTGGAATGAGGCAGAGGGACTTGATTCAATGGTATGTGAGTCAGCAGAATGAGAAAAATGCATACACTTCCGAGGAGGAGGCACGTCTTGAAGCATCCAAAATCAAAGCCATCATAGAGGTAAAAATACAGTTATCTTGCACCCTAACCTTAGTGTAATAATATCATATTAATTGGCCACAATAGCTGTTATCTTTACTTAAACAAGAAAAACGAATGCCTGTAATGCAGAGTTTGATAAGAAGAGAAGGATATTTGATAGTAGTAGATGACGGAGGGCAAGCAGCAGAAGGCGAAGGCGAAGACGCAGGGCAGCCATCAATATCTAGAAATATAAGAAATTCAAGAATATTGGCTGTGGCTCCCAACTACGTTGTAGATTAATGCAGTAATGCTGTTAAGTGGGAAACCATCGTATTATTTATTGTCCATAAGTTCACGATCAGCCGAATGTAATTTGTTGATCTGTTTTGAGCTAAGTTTGGCTTTGTCATGTTGAAGCAAATTTTTGTTTCAGAAAGAGAACTGTCGGTAGTTAATTAGAGTAGAAAAGTTTGTAATGTCATTGGCACATTGATATTTGTTTGTCTCACCCATTTTACCAATGAAATGAACTACTTTATGAAATATCTTTTTCGGTTTTGTTTCTGCAACAGGGCTTTGATTTATATATAAAATCTCAAGCGTGTGGTTCACTGAAAATTAATAGGGTTTTGCGTTTATGATTTTTAATGTGAGGAGGAAGATGACAGAAACGTCAAATTGGGATGCTTAGGTTGGAAAACACCTCAGAATTGGCTAAGAATAGGAGCAATCAAATCAAATATTAATTAGCGTGAAGGCTAATAATCTATCTAAGCTAATGACTTTCGTTTTCAGAGTGACATAGGGTTTGATTGTTATGTTATGCTATTTTCGTATAGAGTTTTGCACTCAAACGCTACCCTCCACGTCATATGCTTTGTGTGTTTTCTTGAATATTTTGGGTATCATTTTATGCTTGCTGAAGCCATTGACAAAGACTAATTTATTTATATTCATCACATATTATCATATTATCATAGTATTGTTAAATTTCAGAGAGACGGATCACAAAAGACCTCAGTGATATTAGTACATGAACCATTCATTATATCTTGTATTTTATTTAGTCATTTTTCCAATGCGAGACTTTATATTCTTCAACAAACGATCTCATCCAAATATAATTTGGTGAATTGGTCCAAATTCTCATTTTGAGACAAATAAATAGTTGGGGACAATGGCCATCACATCTTGATAATTGAATGTGTAATCTTGACCAGCTCCATTCTTATTTCTTGCCTTGCCAAATAGAATTTTTCTAATTCAAGTATTGAAAATTGTATTCACTAATTAGCATTTTAATAAAACTTGATTAGTGTGACAGAGACTCAATTATGGTCTTTGAGGCTCTTCCTTGAAGAAGAATATTATAACCTCACCAAACTTTATAAGATACTTTATAAGCAACATTTATAAATTTATATTACTTACAATAATTGGATTGGTTTTGGGTTCATTTGATTCTTATAAGTAATTGACAACTTTTAACTGGTTTTATAATTTTCAAGTCCAATCTAATTAAGAATGTTTAAAGATTCAATAATCAATCCAAATAGGTTATTAGATTGAACTTGTTATTAAAGGAAATGATCTGTGGCATCAAACATAATGCTAGCTGTTAAGGTGTGCATTTGATCAAGCTTACAATTATTTGCAAATATTTGTTTTTTATACAAGCGATAATCTAAATCTAAACTAATTTGAACTCGGGTGCAGAGTGGCGAGTGCATCATGCAAATATTTGTTTAAGAACAGATTAAGTTTTGGTTACTCTATTACATATTTGCTTAAAATTCACTCCTTATCCCTTCCAAAATGCTAATATCTAGAAAGAATAAATGTTTGAACAATTCCTTCCCATTTGGCATGATTTAATTCAAATGTTTGAAGCCAATAGTTGAACCAGAGAGGGAACAAGACAAAGAATTGAAAACAACAATACTTCATCACTCTAATTAATGCAATAATTTTCAACTAATCACTTCTCATGATCAAGTTGCCTTGAGACTGCTCACCAGCCTTATGTTATAATAATTAGGACAGATTGGATTCCCAAATCACATTTTGACTAGACTTTCCATTTCAATCTTGATCCAAAGGGAGATAGATACTGCATGATGATATCAGCAACAAGATGCTGCAGAATTTTACAACAGTCAAACTTTCAATTTAATTTTGTCTGGCTGGGTGAGGCAAATGGGTGGCTGACAGATTGCCGAAGAAAAAATCATATCCCCTAACCTCTGGAAAGATGTTCTCTAATCTCTCCCTCCCCTGAAATTAATTAATGTAATAGCAGAATTATAAAACAAACCCGGGTGGCAAATCAATGCAACTTTTACACATAATACATAAAAATCTTTGTTTTTCCAGACCCAAATATGCTTTTTCAGATAGTTTCTTTCAACTAGCTGATATCAATTTAATCACCTGCCATTCAACCAAACATGCCACTACTGTTTATTCTTTGTAGCAAAATCAGAATATTGTCAATTCAAAATGCATGCTGTCTTGTACCAAAAGCACTTGAAAAAAAATCCAATTATATACCATAGATTAACCAAATCCTATGCAGCTAATAACATCTGTCAACCCCACAATAAACTAATACAAGTTCCTTGTCCCCCACTCCCCCAAACACACACACACACAAAAAAAAAAAAAAAAAAGAAAGAAAAAGAATCCCATGTGGATGCAAGCTAAGCTAGGCTGAGCCAGCTACCTATGCATTTTGCATGGGTTTAATTAATTTGTGATTGTATTCGCATAACACATTGAAACAAAAGAGTAACATGGCATGAATTTTTGTCCACATTATTGTCAATGGGGCCATGGGGTTTGGTTTTCTTTGAAGAAAAATTTGCTGACAGCCATTGACGGCGTGATTGCTAACACCAGCGAAGCCACGTGACAAGTTTTGTCAATTGCGAAGCTGACCGAAGAAGAAGAAGCCAGAGGAGGAGGAGGACGACGACGAGGAGGAGGGAAGAAGAAGCCAGAAGGAAAGCATATACGTAACGATTGAATTTTTACAGATCAATATCAAACTTGGCAAGCCCTTTAAGGGTCCCACGTTAATATAATACCTGTCCATTGAGATGATTGCCAGCTGTCACCTTCCCTAGAGGCCCCACACCCCATTTTCTCTTCCCTGTTTTACCCTCCAAGTCCCCCACCTATTTACAACAATACCACTGACCACCCTGGCCTCGAATCTGTTATGAAATCTCGAAATAATTGGCCAAACCTACCTGTGAATTTTGGTGGACTGTCAAAGCCCTTGTATTTTATGTGTATGCGCGGTGACGGCGGAGGGTAGTATAGGAAATTTGCATGGGAGAGGTTGGCTGGTATCAATGAATAAGTGGGTATTTTGGTAATTAAGGTGGGATCGTAGGGATTAGTATGGAGGAAAACATACGTCTGGATGTTTGATGTGCCAGGTTTTAAAGCTTTATGTGGCTTAGTTTGGAGAGACAGTTGGCTACTATAGTACTTAAGCATTGAGGTGGACCTTGAGAGCTTGATTGGAGAATTCAACAACAAATAGAAGAGAGAGAGAGAGAGAGAGAGAAGTGATAGAATTAAGTAGGTAAGACAGAGAGAGATTATTCTTTAACTTATAGCTTCATCAAGTTCTTTTTGTTCTTGCAGACTTGAATTTCAGTACTTGGTTTTGTTTTTGCAACCATATCTTTCATCAACTTTTGGTGTTGATTGTTCGTTTCTTTTGGTTTTGTTTTTAGACTTGTTTTAAGGGATATTTGAGTTGAAAAAAGAGATGGGTTATTGGCAAACCAAGGTGCTTCCAAAGATCAAGAAGGTCTTCGAGAACAAAAACAGTGGAAAAAAGGCTGCTGCTGCCGAGGCTTGCAAGTCCTTTGATGAGTCTAAGGTTTGCTTATTATTACTCTCACTCATCTTCCTTTAATAAAATTTTATTTACTGTACGTACTTTCATGTAACAAGTTATATTCAACATGTCTGTTCCAGGAGGATTATAGCAAGCAGTTTGAAGAGAAGAAAGATGAGCTTCAAGCAAAAGTAGTTGAAATATATGAAGGTTCCTCTGCTGAGATTAAGGTAAGATAATTAAAAACTTACCAACAAACAACAAAAGAGTGAGTGGATTAACCAACTAATTATAATTTCACCTTAATTAAACAGACTTTGGTTAAGGAGCGCAAGGAGGCAGGGTTGAAGAAGCACTCAGCTGCAGTCCACAAGTTCCTTGAACAGCTAGAGAAAATTGGTATATAACTGTCAAATCATATTTAATTTCATCTTATTTTTCCTGGGCTGTTTTTGTTTAATTTTTTTTGTGTGTTTTGCTTAATTGGGTTAAATTTTGCATGAACAGATTTTCCAGGATCCAAACCAGTATCAGAAGCATCATCAAAGTATGGGCCAGCCTATGTGTCAGGTCCAGTTTTCTTTGTGTTTGAGAAGGTCTCAACATTCACTGTGGTAGAGGAGAAAGTGGAGCCTCCACCACCACCACCAGCAACAGAAACCACAGCAACAAAAACTGAAGAGGAAACAAGTGGTGCTGTAAAAGAAAGGGAGATAGTGGTTGAAGAAGAGAAGAAGGAAGAGGTTGTGGAGATCAAGAAAGATGAAGAGGTTGTGGAGATCAAGAAAGAGGAAGAGGTTGTGGAGGTTAAGAAAGAAGAGGCGGTTGAGAAAGCTACAACAACTGAGACTGAACCAGCTTCTGAGGCTCCAAAGGTGGAGGAAACTGCTGCTGCAGAACCAGCAAAGCCTTAGCAAGAAAGATCAATCATCAAGAACAATCAAACATGATGACTTTGTGTAAAAGTTTATTTGGAAATTATTTTTGATTTGTTATTCTTTAATACTTGTAATCTATTTTGAATATTTGTTTTTGGTCCTGTGATTTTCCAAAGCTTTCACTCATGTGTTCTGGTCTTTCAGTGTATGTATGTATGTATGTGAATTACTATGTAATACTTTTATAACAGTACAGATAAAGAAGTATTGGTGGGGAAATTCAGCTCCTTCTTCTTAATTATCTGCTGTTTTAGTGTATTAATTATGTCTATTTAGTGCTGGATTTTTCTTAATTATTTGATATAATTGCTGTCTTGCACTGAAAGTTAAAGCTTATATGCAAGGAAACTGTACAAAAATGGTCAAAGATCTAGATGCTGCTCTGCTTCACTTGAATTCAAGAAAAGACAGGGAAGTAAAACCCTTGAATTCAGGCATGATCACCAACACTCTGAAAAATCAAGTGGGTTTTTTTAGTGTGGCTCTTGATTGGAAAGGAGAGTCCTTTCATTTTCCCCATGTTTGCATTATTGTTTTGAGGGACAAATTAGGGCTGTTTGACATTTGATTTGAGTCCAATTTTATAAATTCAAAAATAGATTTTAAATTCAAAGGCCGAAAAATTCATTTGGTAGGCTCATTTTTAAAAACTCAATCCCAAAACAAACTACAAAAATACCCCTATTATTAAAAACAAAACAAATGCGTTTTTCTTGACTTTTTTTCCTTGCATCGTTCGCTGCTGTTGGTTTGCTTGAGCTCACTGCGCTGCTGGTTCTCGTTCAAGCTTCAAGCTTCATGCTTCCATGGGAGAAGCTTGAAGCTTGCTTGCTCCCTCTCTCCCCATCTCTCTCATTGTCCTTCTCTCGCTTCGTCCATCTCTCTTTACCTCTCTCCTCCTCTCTCTTATCAGTTTAAACCCTAGAAATTGAGATTTCCAATATCAAAGGACAATTTGCTTTTCCTATTCCTTTTCTCTTTTAGTTTCTCGAATTTTTTTGGATAACTGGGTTTTGTTTTTTGGTAATGTGAATTTTTGTTTAAATTTGATAATGGGTTTCTTTTGTTTGGTAGATACAACTACCTTGCTTATGGATACCAGGGGCTTTCAAGGTTGAGAGGTACAAAGACAAAGAAATCTTTGAGGTTGAAGCTGAAAGAGGAGATTCTAACAGGCCCCCCGAGACCCCACATCCCCTCCAGCACTACGAATCCAGCTCGGGCAAGCCCAAAGGCGCTGACGTCAGTGAGCGAAAAAGAAGAAAAAAATTCAACTTTTTTTTTAAAAAAAAAACAACAAAAAAATTATGGATGTTTTCCCTATAAATACATAACAATTTTATTCATTTTCCACACCAAATCCTCATACAAACTCTTCTCCTTCCAATATTTGTAAATTGTAATCATTCTTGTGTTTGGGCCTAAATTAGCACGCCCAGCCCAACAAGAGGAAACCCAAGATCCAGAAAGGCCTAGCCCAAACCAAACCAATAGACTTGGGCCTTAAAATAAAATCACCTCTTGGGCTCCAAACAAAATAAGCCCAACACGATTTGGATAAAGAAAGGGACCCATCTTAGAACCCACGTGACATCTTTGTATTATCAGGTTTGGAAAAGTCAACAAAACCAACTAGCAAAGAGTTGATAAATGGAAGGGTGGCTGGCAAACTGGAAGAGAGACCTCTGAAAATCTGAAAATCAAATCCCTCTTACATATATATATATATATATATATTCAGAGATTTTTTCTACTTTACAGAGATGATGATTCTCCCAAGAGATAAGTAAGTTACAATCTCAGAAAGAGATAAGCAAGAAAGCAGGGAGTTGTTCAAACTGAAGAAATCAAACTAACCATCACAGATGAAATTTCACAAGGGGCAGTTAAAATTGGGAAAGGAGATTAGGTTTTTATTTTAAAAAAACAGAGAAGTGATCTTAAGGATTGATTGATGAGAGCCTATCTAACAAAATGTTAAAACTCTTCTATCTTGTATCTCTTTCTAGATTTTTAAAAGATTTGCCGCCCATTATTTTAAGAAAAAAACCCTAAACCTAAACATCTCTTATAAATAGAGGAGAAGGTGAACATGTTGAAAGACACTCAATTCAACAACAATCAATCAAATCCGATCAAACAAACAAACAACTCAAAAATCAACCAAAAAGCCCACTTGAATTCCAAGTGAAACCAGCTTCAGATCGAATTCCAAAGATTCAGACTTAGAAAAAGTCAATCAAAACGAGATTTCTCTCGTTACAAATTTGGTTAAGCAAAGAATCAAAACAGGTAGAGCTTGAGCTTTTCCCAAACATGAAAACCTCAACAAATTTCATCGGCCTTGTAGATCAAGAAAGCTGCATTCTACCCACTCAAAAGCCTCACAAAAGCTTGAAGTACATTAAAGCTATGCGAATTAAACCTTTGGTATCAATTTACACTGAAGCTTAGCTTGAAGTTGTCAACATCGATCCGGCCGGCATTTCCGATCGGATCGAGCCTCCTATCCGCATGAAATGAATTTCAAGTGTCCTTTCATCTTTCTAGCATGGATATTTATTTTTATAGTTACGTAAAAGGCGATTATGCGAGACAGTTTAAATTCCATCAACCATTCTGGCAAGAACAACCTCTTTATACTGAGATAAATTGTTAAAGTCCTCACCAGTCTGAGACAAGAAAAGAACTTACTTGAAAGATATTTCTCACCCAAATTCACAATCGTTTGTTTGCAGAAATTAGTAACTTGAGGCGTAAGTTATCCATTCTAAACTAAGTATGCTAAAATCTTCATTGCTAGCAGTGGCACGCTCGCAAACCAAAGAAAGCTGACTTATTGACCAGTTAATGGTTCACAAGGCAGTGGGGAACTTTGCCCTTCCACCACAGGAGTAAACGCAAAATGGGTGAACATCTTGCATTTATAAATTGTTTATATTTTCTTTCATATTTTTTTTATTGCATAATCATTTTATTTCTTGCACTTCTAAATTGTTTATATTTTGTTGCATAATTTTTTTTTTCCTTGTCCTTGCCCTTGCCCTTGCCTTTTGAGGTGGAACCAAAAAAGGCAAGGCTGCCACTATTCATGTGAATAGTGACAGCCTTTGCTTTATCATTGCCTTTTGGAGTGGAGATGCTCTAATGGATCCAAAATTTTGAGGTCCTTTCTTGTTTTTCACACACCTTTAGAATAATTTGTTTGTAATAATTTTCTTTCTTGGTTGTGAAAATGAGTTGGTTCATTGAAAAATGCCCAAAGGCAAAAGATACACGGATCCAAACCGTGACCCAAGGCAAAAGATACACGGATCCAAACCGTGACCCAATGTGAAAATAGGTAAAAAGAGAGCCAGATAAAAGAATGCAATACCCAATAACCAAAAAAAAAAAAAAAGAGAAAAAAAACTCAATAAGTAGTGCTTTGCTTAGACATATATTTACAACCCCAAACATCATACTCAAGATTTCTAAATTCAAGATTTGAAGTAAGGATTTTCAAAGTCGAGATTGGAGTCAAGGATTTCTAAATTCAAGATTTGAGTCGAGAATTTCAAAGTGAACAAAATGAGTCTTCCATTTAAAAAAGAAAATTTTAAATAGAGCTGTTGCATAAGACAACTCATAAATAATGGATATGAGTTCAACAGTCTTACTCCTTAATGAGTGAACTGCTATATGCGATCACTCTGCCGAAAACCTTTTCCCTCTAGAGAGCTATGTGCACACGCATGTGTATCCTCTTGTCTTGAGAGATCAATTAAAAACATAAAAGATCAAATTAATATATTTCAGTATAAAATAAAAATAGTGAATGAGCTATTTGTAAATTTCTCCTGTACCAACATAAAATATGAGAGCTTCTATAATGAGGAGTTAAAGTGAGGAGTTAAAGTGAGGAGACCGATCCGACCGTCAAAACATTTAAAATATTTAAGTCCCATGATTTCTTTACATTTGTTGATGGTAATATTTGACCTCCTCAAATAACCTCCTCACTTTAAGTCCTCATTATACCCTTTCCGCATAAAATATACACTAAAATATTGGGCCTTCCAAAACGACAAAGACAGAGACAAAAAGCACGAGCCCAATAAGTATAAATAACAGTCCACAGTCCACAATCCAAAACTGGAGAGTTTTAGAGGATCCAATACAGAAAACTCTGATGAGAGCACTGCGTTCTTCTGCTTCTTCCTGTCTCTGATCTTCTGCTATTCTGCTCTCTCTGACTCTGTATGCGTCTCTGTTCTCTCAGGTTCATCCATATCCATTTACTAAACAACTCCATGTATGTATTTATTTGTTATAGAAGAGAAAGGGTTCTGCTTTTTGGGTTCTATTCTATGTTCTCTCTCTACATTGATGCCAAGAAAAGGGCCTTAGAGTTCAACTATAAAGATCGAATTTTTAATTTGTTCTTTCACGTGTTCCGATTGATTTGCGTCGAAATTCACAATCTTTCTCATGAATTTCAGCTTCTTAATCGGTTTCATTGATAAAGAAATCTAGAGAACTACAAAAATTGGGGATAAATTTTGGGATGATTTTGCATTCATCCGTGCCACAATGGTTTATATTGACTTTTTTTTTTACCAGATGGAGCCAGTAAGTTCATCAAACCCAGATCTTAGAAAAGTTGCTGTTGCTGCTGAAGTGGAGGGGTTTGGGCGTTCTGTTGATGAAATTTCTGCGAAGGTTGATACGGTGAGGCTTCGTTCAACCAATTAGAACCCAATATCTTCTTTAGGTGATTAAGAGTTTTAGTTTCTTCATTTGATCTGGGTAGGTGTTATACGATTAGGCACTTCAGTGGTTTGATTTTTTCATCATTCATTATCAATAAATCAGACAACTGCTGCTTGGCTTTGTCCACTTCCACCTTTTGGCCCAGCTACTATGGTTTTTACATCTATGGTTTTGTTCAAGTTTTTCCTTATTGGCATGTTACATCTGTCCAAACTTTTAAACTCGTGAATACATTGACTAATTTGTCTTTTTCTTGCAGCTTGAGAAAAGAGTGAACGAGGTTGAACGATTTTACTTGACTACAGGTAGTCCGCAACTAACCAATTCAAAAGGTAGCTCAATTGTGAAGGATAAACAGTTAAATCTTCTTAAGAAGCAGCAGCAAGATGCATCACGTAGGGAAGTCACTGCTACAAAGAGAATGCAAGAGCTCATGCGGCAATTTGCCTCAATATTCCGTCAGGCAAGCACCAACGCTATGCATTGCCTCATGATATAGGTCACTTAGCAATGGATGCAAGTACTTGGGTATATTTTGATGAAGATCTATGCTTACATATCAGGGTTCTTCATATGTCTATTCACTATTTTCTTTCTTGATAATGTGGTGGATATACGATTTTTTGACATAGTTCTACAGTAGTTTATTGGGGAAGGGGAAAAAAGAGGTACAATGTTGGGAACACAAACAAATATGTATGATCAAATATATAATATTGTGTTTTAAGTAGATATTAACTTTCCTTTGGTTGAAGACATAATCACTTGGACTCAATATTGAGGAACAATAGCAGCAGTGTATATAATTTTTATGAAAAGCTAGACATTTTTATCAAGTTTAAAGGACTAGATCAATTTCTGTGATCAGATGTTCATGTTGAGTGATATTTCCAATATCAGTTACAAGCTAAATGAGAAAACTTCAGTTGTCACTTGTCAGAAAGTTTCTTTTAGGTGAATATTATGTTTCAGAAATGCAAGAGCAAGGAGACTTATAAAATGATGTATTTTCTTTTTCTTGCTGGAAGAAAATTGTGTTTTTGATATAATGAATTTTCTGATATCTGGTATTACTGCCGTATCTAGCTACATGTTTAAGCAGACTTTGGTCTTTTCTCATTCAGTAACTCACACATGGTATTTCCTTAAATCTTCGGTTTGATGCTTTGATGCTAAAACAGTGATAAAATGGTTTATCTGGGTTAATAAGTAGTTAATCTGGCCTTACTTGGCACTTTCCAGATCACTCAGCACGAATGGGCATGGCCCTTCAAGGAGCCTGTAGATGTTGAAAGTCTGGGATTGCATGACTATTATCAAGTAAAGTTTCTTCCCTCAGATCACTAATCTGTATGATCAACAATATGTGTACATTTTATTTTATCCCCTCTTCTTTTTTACTTATCATAAAGACGCTTTATGCATTTTTAATTGTTTTCACAATTTACTCATCACTACCTGTGTATGATACAATATACTTTTCCCCAAAATGGCCTTAATTAGAGTGTTAGAAACGGAAAATTTGTGTAACATTTCATTTTTAACTTTAATATACATATACTTGTATCAAAGTGACTTCTCTGTTGGTGACATCCTGTCATGTAGGATTCCTTCATTCCTTATTTTAAGTCTTTAAATTTCAACAAAGAAAAAAAAAATCCTTTTCACGGTATGCCTAATTTGTTCTGGGTTTCTTACATTAGGTTATTGAGAAGCCTATGGACTTTGGAACCATAAAAAATAAAATGGAAGCTAAGGATGGTACTGCCTATAAGAATGTTAGAGAAATATATGCTGATGTGAGGCTGGTATTTAAGAATGCAATGAAATATAATGATGACAAAGATGATGTCCACGTGATGGCCAAAACTTTGTTGGAAAAGTTTGAAGAAAAATGGCTAAAGCTTTTGCCAAAAGTTGTTGAAGAGGTAAATTACTATCCCAATATGAAAAAATATCTTATGTAGGCTTTCCTGGATCTTGTTACCAGTATTTTTCAAGGAATTCAGTAGTATTTCCTTATGAATGGAGGTACTTTCAGTTGTCATGCTTTATTATTTCAGTATAATTTTTTGAATTAAGATATTGTAGGAAACAAGACGAGTAGATGAGGAAGCAGAGGCACGACTACACACGCAACTTGCCCAGGAGGCTGCTTATGCCAGCATGGCTAAGGATCTAAGCACTGAGGTTTCTCAAATTTTTAAATCGTCATAGTTGCTTCTAAAGAAGCTTCTTTGTTTTCTCTTATTCTAATTTTCATAGGCAACATACACAAAGCCAATGAAAGTTTGATGATCTTCAAGGAGTAAATTCTGATGCATGCTTTACATTGTGCTTTTTTCAAAAACAAAATCTTTCAGCTTGTAGAGATTGATCTGTATTTGAAGGACCTCAGAGAAATGGTGGTTCAGAAGTGCAGGTTTGTTAAAAACTGATGTCTACTCATCATTTAGACTTAAGTGCTTATGTTTTAGCACGGGTGTATATTTACTTTTATAAACTTCAAATCAAAGTTAAACCTGCAAGTGAAAGGATGTGCCCCAGGGGCAAGCATGCGGGACTATATTGGTGGGGCATGGGAAGCTTAATTTGTTTTTCCTTCGATTGTTATTCTTCTATGTTAGTATAGTTGATTGCGGTAAGATTTTGTTGACTACTGTAGTCTGTAGTTGGCAAGTTCAGACTTCAGAGAAATTATTCAAGTGTGTGTGTGTCACCAGAGTTATCTAAGATTTTGGTAACTACTGTAGTTGGGTGACTTGGTTCTCAGGGAATACGGAATTGCATCTATTGATGCACGGGAATTGGCAAAATGGGATGTGTAACTTTATTTCCTGGCTGGTTAAACTGTGAATGGGCATTATTGAATCCAGCATTGTGTTATTTTTATTGATTGTTTTGGCATCTGTGATGAATCTATTTTGACTGTGTATTGATTTAGGAAAATGTCTTCTGTTGATAAGAGAAAACTTGGGACAGCTCTCACCCATTTATCTCCTGACGATCTCAGCAAGGCTCTGGCAATTGTCGCTCAGAATAACCCCAGCTTCCAAGCAAGTGCGCAAGAAGTGGATCTTGACATTGATGCTCAGGTCATTATTTGTTTTCTATTCGTTTATGTTGTGATCTGGCAATCATTTGAGTTGCATGCTGCAATATCAGCCATCCTATTTGAGTTTATTCAATTAATTTGGCTATGTCATTCTAATTCAGATATGTCTTCTTTTCATTCTTCCATCCCTCTACACAGAGTGAGTGCACATTATGGAGGTTAAAAGTTTTTGTTAAGGAGGCACTAAAAGTTCAGGGAAAAAGTTCTGAAGGCACTGCCGGCAACAAAGTTACAGCCTCCAAACGAAACAGAGAGATTTCTGACGCTGTTCCCAAGACTAACGCAAAAAGGACTAAAAAGCTCTCTTGTTTGTGATCTTGCTTGCATGTTGGGTGACTCAGTTCATTCAGTGCATTGCGTGAGAAATTGAATGTAATTATGTGCTGGTTAACTCTGTAAATGATAGAGCTATGGATCATTTTTCTGTATAGATACGTGATATAGATCAATCAACTTCTCGATTTCTATAAAGGTTAGATACATAATCAGACTTCTAGTCATTTGCTATGTTTTGTGAAAGGACACCCCTTGCTAAAGAATGGACCAAATGAATGTCCTTAGTCGTGTATTCTCTTGCAATTGAGGTTTGTTTTGATGAATTGCACCTGGCATTCCTAGACAACTTGTGTAGAAAGAATCATCAGCAAAACTTCAAGCATCACACAATAATTATTTCATATCTCCAATATAATTACATGGTATTAGAATAAGATCTTCATTAACAATTTTGATCAAATTTGTGCTATTACTGATGAGCGTAGAAATTGTAAAAACTCGAAGAAAGACATTCTAAATGATGAAATGTAGATTACTGTTGCTAAGAATTACACGCAGAGTAACAAGAACAAAAATAAATCCGGTGTTTTCACGCAAAGAATGAACTTTCATACAAGCAAATCCCAGGCGAGCACCGAATAATTCAATTGTGTGCATCTGACATTCCAACAATGGTTTCCAAAAGTCAGAAGAAGATGAGAACAAAAACTAGACAAAAACCATTTATCCATCATGTACACGCTAGAAAACTAGTTTTTTTTGCCCCTTGCTATCCATAACCTACTGTTGTTTGTTACTGCCTCTAAGAAACGGCATTATATGGAACTGAGAGAGCAAAGACTCCATGACCCTCGAAGAAACTGTTTTATTTGCTACCATTCCCTTTGACTCTAGTTGAGAATCAAAATCCCGCCAGAACTTGATGATTTGTAGATTTTCTTCTTCTGTCAATCTCTGGACAATGATTCTGGAAGCATAGCCCTTTTCTTTCATTTGAAGGCATATCTCTGAGGGATTGTTTTCTGTAAGAGTGACCAAGTACAACCAGCCCTTCTCCGACAAAAGATTGTCAGCAACAGGCAGTATCTTATCAATCACGCTACGGCCATTCTCCCCTCCGGCCCAAGCAGAGCCAATTCCTTCACGACCCACTTCATCTTCAGGGGTCGGCACATAAGGCGGATTCACAACTATAACATCAACCAATCCTGCTAGACGCTTCTCCAGTCCTGATGCAATGTCAGTGGTTATCAACTCTGCATGAACCCCATGTGCTTCTAATGTCTCACGAGTCACCCTCACTGCATGGGGGTTGATATCAGTTGCAATATAGTGTGCCTCCTGGCCAACAATAAGAGCTAGAGAAGTAATTACATAGCCACTGCCACAACCCAGTTCCAGGCACAATGTTGGTTGATGCTCTAACAGGTTCTTTTGATCTGCTAAAAGAGCATCTACTAGAGCAAATGAATCATCACACGGTTCATAAACCTCTGGATGAGAGCTTACAAGGCGGATTTGGGCGATTCTAGAGGACATCTTGTATGGGACCTATCATAACAAAGTAGTTTTCCAGGAAAAGAGAGAGTAAAGATTGATGTGATACCAAAAAAAACCCAACAACCAAAACCAAAATCCATGAGCATGATTATTGGAACAAATGCTAAAACCCACCTTACCTGTCCATTACTCCATTGCTTCCCTTGGTTGGTAGTTTGGACAGAAATCAAAGAATCTGTTTTGGGTTCCAGCTCCAGGTAGTTCTGGTGTGTGCCAAAGAAGCAAAACACACAAAATCAGCTTCACCACGGAACAAAATGGGCAGCAACTCATAGTATTTGAACACTCTAAATAATCATAGTACACTTTCAGTCTCAGCAATAATACTTCAAAGTATGATACTTAACAAAATCTGAATTTAATAATAACCTAAGAACAAACTCAAATGTTCAATGAGTGAAGGGACGAATCCCTCAAGAATTCCAAAATTCAGATTCAAAATAACGTACAATGACGCAGTGATTTAGTAGTTGATATAAGAAATTGCACTACAAAAGAAGTGATTGATAGAAAGGAGACGTCTTTAATAGAAAAGCCCAAAAGAAATACATTAAACAAAAGTCAGTACCTTGAGAAATCAAACAACAAGAACTGATTCGTGGGTTTCTTCTTCCTCTTCTTGCTTTGAAATCTTTTTACGGTTCTTGGAGTTCGTTTATTTATTCCGTCTAGGTGAAAGCGGGAACTGGAGGTTGCAGCCGACTAGAGTGGAGAAGATGAAGAGTTAAAAGCTAAAACTCAGAATAATGCGGAGGGAACAGGAAGGGCACATGCGCTCCGGGTACAGCTGATTCTCCCTCTGAACTGGCCTATGTTTTCACCACTTGGGCTGTGCTATCCCAAAGGCCCAAAGATTTTATTTATTTCTCCCAAGTCCTTGCAACAAAATGAAATTTCAATTGGGGTGTGTTGGGATGCTTTCCCATCAGATTCTTCACTCAGATGACACACACAGCTTTTGAAGATCCAAACCATCCATCAATTTCAATACCACATACCCCTGCTTAGCTCTCTCTCTCTCTCTCTCTCTCTCTCTTCAAAATTAGGTTTTTTTTCCTTATATATCTCTATTGTCACCCCCAAATTTTGCACTAAATTACATAACAACCACTTTGAAGGTCGAATTCTCCCACCTAGTTTCTGAAACCCAGAGCCTTGGGATTGGGTTTGGTGGGAAAGTCTCTGACTTGGGTTAGATCACAAATCATACTGTGGAAAATTCCTCGGTTTTTGCTGGTTTTTCTGAAGGTTTAATGGGTTTTCTTCGTTCCCATTTGATTTGTTGACTTTTAGATTGAGAATTTAATTAGAAGGCGTTAAAATTGAAACATATTAAATTTTATGCATAGATGTGATCAGAGGATTCGAACAAAGAGACTTCAAGGGTGATGTATCCTTAAATTGGTTATTTAATAAATATTTGATGGTAGGTAATATTTTAGCTTCCTTTAACATCCCTCAAAAGAAAAAGTCCTTTAGCAGTAGGAGAAGTTAACGCGTATTTGAATAGCCTTAGAAACAGAGAAAAGTTTGAACTCTGGCAATTTGAGTCTGCCTGCATCTGCCCATCAAAGAGACGAAGAGAAGCAACAGCTGCCCACCTCAAAGTTCAATTCAAAAAAGCCTTTGTCTTTGACCAAGGTAAAAAGTCTTTGCCTTTGTCTTTGCTTCTTTACGTTTTCGTCTGTGGGAAAATTGAGTAATTTTTCTCAAATTCTGTTTCCTAAGCTTTCCCAATTTTTTGGGTTGCAAGATATAAGGTAAAAACAATTTCTTTACTGTAGAATTTGTGTTTTGGGATTTTCTTTTGGAAACAAGGGGAGAGAAGAGAGAGTTTGTGATTGAATTCATGGACAAGACGAAGGTAACAATGGAACCCAAGAAGAGTGGTGGTGGTGGGGCATTTTATGTTCCTGGGAATGATAGAGTTTTTTATAAGCCTCCTGAGAAGAAATCTCCTTTTGGTTTACATGTCTTTGCTAATGCTAATGCAAAACAGGAAGGCCATATAAGTGAGAGAATAGATAACCAACATGATAGTAGTGATAATGGTAAGGATTATTATCATCAAAGGAAATCCGGTGGACGATATGAACAAGATCAATGTGGCGGAGGATATGGAAGAAAGCAGAGTAGATATGAAGGTTCAATGAGGAAACATGGCAGATCATCTGATTGGGATGATGGGAGATTGGGATGGCAAGATACACCGCGGCATTCTAGTTACTCTAATGCTAGTAAGCGCCATCAAGCCGGTTCTGCTGCTTCTCCATGGGATTTCTCGCCAGTTGAAATTCCTTCTGGATACTCAATCAAATCTTCAAGTTCGAAACATGGTGCAGGTTCCCATAAACTGACTGTTTATTCAGAAAATTCAGAGTCATTCAAGGACGGAGAAGGTGATAAGACTGATTTGGATGAAGAACACAAATACGAAATTAGAGAAAGCATGCGTCAAGAGATGGATTACAATTCTGACGTTGCATGGTATGATAGAGAAGAAGGAAATGCAATGTTTGATACAACTGATAGCTCATCTTTGTTTTATGGAAATAATGCTTCTTATCAGAAGAAGGAAGCAGAGTTGGCAAAAAGATTTCTTCGAAGAGATGGCACTAAGATGACCGTTGCTCAGAGCAGAAAAATGTCTCAGCTCAATGCTGATAATGCTCGGTGGGAAGATAGTCAACTTTCGAGATCTGGTGCTGTTAGTGCGACTAAGGCACAGACTGAGATTGATGATGAAGAAGAACACAAAGTTACTCTTCTTGTGCATGATACAAATTTAAAGCCTCCTTTCCTGAATGACAGTGCTGTTTTTACCAAGCAAGCAGAGCCAGTAATGCCAATAATGGATCCCACGTCTGATATGGCTATAATTTCACGCAAAGGGTCTGCTCTAGTTAGAAGAATCCATGAGAAGCAAAATTTGAATAAATCTCGTCAACGGTTTTGGGAGCTTGCAGGTTCCAAACTAGGTGAAATCCTTGGTGTTGAGAAAACAGCAGAGCAGATTGGCACAGATACTGCTGCCACAGGTACAGATGGTGAAATTGATTTCAAAGAAGATGCAAAGTTTAAACAGCATATGAAGAATGAGGAGGCTGTGAGTGAATTTGCAAAGTCAAAAACCATCTCACAGCAACAGCAGTGTTTGCCCATATATTCTGTCAGAGATGAATTACTACAGGTAATTCGAGAAAATCAAGTTATTGTTGTTGTTGGAGAAACTGGTTCTGGAAAGACAACTCAACTGACACAATATCTGCATGAAGATGGATACACCGTAAATGGTATAGTAGCTTGCACCCAACCAAGGCGTGTGGCAGCCATGAGTGTTGCAAAAAGAGTTAGTGAAGAGATGGAGACTGAGCTTGGCGAGAAAGTCGGTTATGCTATTCGTTTTGAGGATGTGACTGGACCAAATACCATAATTAAGTACATGACTGATGGAGTACTTATGTGTGAAACACTTAGAGATTCTGATCTTGACAAGTATCGCGTAGTTGTGATGGACGAAGCCCATGAAAGGTCACTAAACACGGATGTGCTTCTTGGGATTTTGAAAAAAGTGGTTGCCCGACGTCGTGATTTTAAGCTCATTGTGACATCTGCGACACTAGATGCTCAGAAATTCCAGACTTTTTTTGGAAGTGCACCGATTTTTGAAATTCCTGGAAGAACATTTCCTGTAACTATCAACTACAATGAAACCCCATGTGAAGATTATGTTGAAGCTGCAGTGAAGAAGGCCATAACTATTCACATCACGAGCACTCACGGTGACATCCTGATCTTCATGACCGGCCAAGATGAGATTGAGGCAGCTTGTTATGCCCTCTCAGAGCGGATGGAACAACTTATCTCCACCTCGAAGAAACGGGTGCCAAAACTCTTGATACTCCCTATATATTCACAGTTGCCTGCTGACTTGCAAGCAAAGATATTCCAAAAAGCTGAAGATGGGGTTCGTAAATGCATTGTAGCAACCAACATTGCTGAGACATCTTTGACCGTAGATGGAATCCTGTATGTCATTGACACGGGTTATTGTAAAATGAAAGTATACAACCCCAAAATGTGTATGGATGCTCTTCAAGTATTTCCTATTAGTCAGACTGCTGCCAACCAACGTGCTGGGCGTGCTGGCAGAACTGAGCCTGGAACATGTTATCGGCTGTACACAAAGAATGCATACCAAAATGAAATGCTGCCTAATCCAGTGCCAGAGATTCAGAGGACCAACCTTGGGTATGTGATCTTGTTGCTCAAATCTCTTCAGGTTGATAACTTGCTAGATTTTGATTTCATGGACCCACCTCCCAAGGATAATATTCTCAATTCTATGTACCAGTTGTGGGTGTTGGGTGCTCTTAACAAGCAGGGCCGCTTAACTGATCTAGGCTGGAAAATAGTACAGTTGCCATTGGACCCTCCACTTGCTAAGATGCTGTTGATGGGTGAAGAGCTGGAATGCTTAGATGAGGTTTTGACGATTGTGTCCATGCTTTCGGTGCCGTCAGTATTTTTTAGGCCCAAAGATAGGGCAGAGGAGAGCGATGCTGCACGGGAGAAATTCTCCATTCCCAGAGTCCGACCACTTAACACTGTATAATGTTTATCAGCAGTGGAAACAACAGCAGTATCAGGGAGACTGGTGCAATGACCATTTTTTGCATGTTAAAGGGTTGAGAAAGGCTAGAGAGGTGAGGTCCCAGCTGCTAGAGATCCTGAAGACACTAAAAATCCCAATTTCATCCTGTGGGCCTGATACTGATATTGTGAAAAAAGCTATTTGCTCCGCATACTTTCACAATGCAGCAAGATTGAAGGGTGTGGTGGAGTATGTAAACTGCCGGACTGGGATGCCATGCCATTTACACCCGAGCAGTGCTCTTTATGGTATGGGATGCACTCCAGAGTATGTGGTTTATCATGAATTGATTTTGACAACAAAAGAGTATATGCAGTGTGCCACAGCAGTGGAGCCACAATGGTTGGCTGAGTTGGGACCCATGTTCTTCTATGTAAAGGAGTCAGATACGTCAATGTTGGAGCATAAGAAGACACGAAAGGAAGAGAAAACAGCTATGGAGGAGGAAATGGGGAATTTGAGAAAGACTCAAGCAGAGGCAGAGAAAGAAAGCAAGCTGGAGAGGGAAAAGAGATCCAAGCAGCAGCAGCGAATGTCAATGCCGGGTTTGCACCATGCCTCTTCTGCATATACGAGGCCAAAGAAACTTGGCTTGTAAATGTGAATCAATTTGTACATATGATTCAATCCTACTTTTCTGCAGGAAAACAGTGCTGTTAACACACACAAAGGAAGAACCTATTTATTCTTCATTGGAATCTTCTTATGCCTTTTTGTCCTCGCTTATGACTGCAGCCTTGACAACTCTGTATATCTCCTTAATGGAAGGAGCTATTTCTAATTTTCTGCGTTATATCAAACTATACATAATTAGACTTTTATTCAGTTGCTATGCACACCACTTTCTAAATGTTTGGCCATATGACTCGTCTTTTCTTCTCCGGAGTTCAATGGATTTTCCGTTGTTATGATTTTGGGTTTTTGGCGATTGGGCTGAATGTGGTTTCAAAGCGGCAAGCATTCATAAACCAGAAAGGCTATAATGAGGGAAAGTGAGGAGGTGAGGAGGTCAAATCTCACCATCAACAAATGTAAAGCGACTTAAATATTTTAAAGCGATCGGCTTTAATCCTCATAAACTTCACCCTTTGGCAAAGACACAAAAAGAAGAGACGAGAAGATCAAGTTGAGTCAAAGAGAGAGCAACAGCTGAACCCACCTCAATTTCAATCAAGGCATTCATAAATCCTTCGTCTTTGACCAAGGTAGAGACTCCTTAACTCAGCTTCAGTCACCATCCCTCAACCCAAGTTTGCAGCT